>NC_081562.1:50574203-50874203 GCF_022355385.1 Mustela nigripes | reverse complement strand
AAAATATGAATTAGGAGAGGTGTGATTCTTCTGAAATGTGTCAAGCAAACAACATATCCTTCTAAGATTCCGCTAAGATCATGACCATAAAGACAATACAAGTCTGTAGCTGTGAATGTCCATCTTTCCACAATGTAGAAAGATCTCGACTAAGAATGAAACTGGCCCCCAGAATAAAAAGAGAGAAAGAGAAAAAGAGAGAGAGAGAGAGAGAGAGAAACCTGAAAGTATTGTTTGAGCTCTTGGAACCAGCTAGTTGTGAAGTCAAATCAATCCCAGGACTTCTCAGTCACAGAAACTAATAAATTCCCTTTTATTTTGAGTTAATTTGAGTTGAGTTTCTGTCTATTATGACAAAAGGACCCTGACTAGTACAATCTCTAAATAATTCGCCCTTTGTGTGAATCACATCTGTCCTAATAAAATGTCTCCATAGGGAGGCATAAATAAAAGAGTGCCCCAGATATTTGGTCAGGACCTCAGAGATAAAATGTTGGCACTACCTCTTGAAGACAACTTAGACTGGGTATTTAAGTCTCTGAGCCTCTCTGTATTTACGTGGAACAGAAGAGCCTGATATAGATCCACTCAAGGAAAAAGAACTGGTTAGAGGCCTTGGAGATCGTTTATTTTAGAAATGAGAGAACCATCACCCCAGGGAGTGGAGCATTCTCTTGATCAAGATCATGTGGCCTGCTGACCCCTGCTTGCCCTGACTCCCATTCCAGCACCCTTCCAGTAACCACACTTGATGGACTCTCTTGAGGCTAGTTGGCTCATTGTTATCTTTATGCACTTTATCTATTAAGATGGTTTGGGTTGTAGGTAACTCAAATGAAGACTTTCATTAAGAGATTTATTGTTCAGGGGCGCTTGGGTGGCTCAGTGGATTAAGCCACTGCCTTCGGCTCAGGTCATGATCCCAGGGTCCTGGGATCGAGTCCCGCATCAGGCTCTCTGCTCAGTGGGGAGCCTGCTTCCTCCTCTCTCTGCCTGCCTTTCTGCCTACTTGTGATCTCTCTCTGTCAAATAAATAAATACATTCTTTTTAAAAAAAGAGAGATTTATCGTTCATATATCAAGAAGTCTGGACAAAGTCTGATTCCACTATCTGCAAAAGAGATCAACAGCATCAATAAAAACTCAGATTCCTTCCATATTTCCACTCTGCCATTTTCAGCATGTCAACTTTGATTCCTGTTATGTCACAAGATAGTAATAGCACTTCACAAAAAGCTTTTAAGTCAGAGGAGGAGAAAAAAAATCCCAGTATTATGTTCCTTTTTAAGACTGAGAGAACATCTGTCAAGGGCCCCAGAAAGCCTCCCTTGCCATCCCATTGGCCAGAACCAATCACTGGTGGGGAAAATGGAATTTCCACTTTGGCTTAAGCAACTACATTCTGACAAATCTAAGGTGCCACTGATGTCAGAGAAGCTGAAATTCTTAAAAATATGTATAGCTTAGAATGATTGCAATATGGTATCATCATTTGCTCTCCTGGTGGAGAACCTAAGGGGAAGCTGGGCTGCTTGGGAGGTTTCTGCTGGCATACATCTCTTTTGGTCACATTCTACTGGTCAGAAATAGGGAAACCTGGGAAATGTAGTTTAGCCCTGTGCCTACGAGGAAAGGGTAACATGTGGCCGTCTCAGTCCTTGGCCATCTAATACCTGAAGCAAATTAGGGTTCTGTTAACAAGAGAAGGAGTGTAAATAGCTATGGGATACCAACCTATAGAATTTACAAGGTATACACTTAATGTAGAACAAGTTTTGGAGAGAAATGTCAACTTCTATAATCTGCCGTGTAAAAACTGGCCTTTGTGAAGCAATACTCCCCGGCCCTGAAATGTGGGCACATGGTTAACTCCTTCCAAAGAGTAGAGTTCAGGAGGAGGCATGGGGGAGGGGGAGAGAAACTTTGCAGTGGAGAAACTGAAAAACGCTACCTTATCTGGGTGGTCAAGGTTAACATCAACAGTGATAAGATACAAATTGATAGTATGTACCTTTGATAGAGCATAATGAAAATGGCACTCTGTCTCTATGGTTTTCCTCCCCAAACCCTGTACCTCCAGCCTAATCATAAACAAAACAACATTTGCCAAATGTAACTGAGGATGTTCTATAAAATACACGACCAGTATTCCTCAAAATTGTTAAGGTCATCAAAAGTAAGGGAAGTCTGAGAGACTCTCATAGCACAGAGAAGCCTAAGGAGACATGATAACTAAATATAATGTAGTACACTAGATGAGATCCTGAAAAAGAAGAGGGACATTAATAAAAACTAAGGAATATTGACTAAAATGTGGGCCTTAGTTAATACTGGTGCATAAGAATTAGTTAATTAATAGAGAGACATGTAACAGGAAATTGGGAGTGAGGTATTTATGAACTCTATCTATCATCTTCACAATTTTTCTATAAATCTAAAATTATTCTAAAGCTAAACATTTTTTAAACAACTTATTTATTTATTTTAGAGAGAGAAAGCACATGAGCAGGGCAAGAGGCAGAGGGAGAAGGAGAGAGAATCTCAAGCAGACTCCCTGCTGAGCCTGACAAGGGCTGGACCCCAGGACCCTGAGATCATAATCTGAGCTGAAATCAAGAATCAGATGTTTCACTGACTGAGGCACCCAGACGCCCCTAAACATTTTTTTTTTTTTTTTTAGTTGATCTTTGCTTGAGCCAGATAAACAGAGCTGGCTCCTTTACCCTTTCGAAAAACATCCTTGTTCAGAAGTTTCTGCTATTAAATGTGGGGAGCCTGTGTCCATGCACTCAACTTGACTAAACTGATTTTAGACAGAAGGATTTTCCTATTTCTCCAGAACCACGTACTCATAGATGACCAATGCAGAAGCTCTCCCACCTGTGCTCCCAGGAGAGCGATCAGCAAGAATGGCCCCTGCACCACAAGGGGAACACACAGCATTGAAAATTCTGGTGTCCATTCAAACTGGAAGATAGGATATTTTGAAGGATCCCAAAATTTAGATTTCTAATTCATGTACAGATATAAGATATCCTCTAGCTCTTTCATTAAGAAATGCCTGGAAAAGAAAGTAGATATAACCATGCAGTATTATTTGGAGAATTATCAACTCATTTCTTTTCTCCCTTTTTCTTTCTAAGGATTTCGAGAGCATTTAAATAGAGTCTAACAGCCCTTTGATGATGAAAGTTTGAATTTTTTGCTGTTGTTTTTTACAAGGAGACTCTTAGGAAAGGAAATTATATGAGGTATTTTTTGTCCGACTAGGTAGCAGTAAGCCCCAAGCTCTTTCTGCAACAGCTGCCACCAGTCCTAAGACATTTAACACTCTGTGCGGGTTGTATAGGAAAGCAGCAATATCTGAGAGAACAAGAGGTGCCTGCAATTTACATGCAATAAGGACAAAAATTCTAGTGACTTCTGATGGTGTTTTCCTACTCCTATGGCACCCACATGGACATCTGAGAGTATCTTTAGGTCAAGAAGTCTAAGCAACAATGTAATTAATAGGGCTTCAGACACTAGATGTGATTCTCCAGTAAAAATAACTACAAATACATCTGTGAACCCCTGACATCTCGAGCCACCATTTTAGGAACTCCTGATTCACCTCAGGGAAGGACTTCACTTCACCGAAGCCTTTCCTAATGATTGAATAACTAATAAAAGTCAATGTTAGGAGATTCTATCTATGAAGATTAAATCATATAGGAAGGTGATCATCTTTGAAAAGATGAAAGTAAAAAAAAAATAGCTATTTCAGTTTTTAAGAATCATAAGTTCTATGTAACTTCTGAAGAGTGTCACTTCTATAAAAAAGATAGCAATAGCTATAGAGGTGGAAGCCCAAGGAATGAATGAACTTAAACAGCCTAAACAAAGCAGATGATAAAGAACAGTTGGACTTGAACCAAGTAGGTTTCACACAAGACAGTCCTGATTTAAATGGCACCTGGAGCTTCCAGGAAGAATTCAGAGAACCAAGGAAGAATGGAATGTGTAATTTAAGACTGACTTGTGATTGGTATGGTCTTACAGAACCCCTTTGTCGGTGCCATATGCTCTTCAGTTGAGTGATTATGGTCTAGAGGATTACAATATTCCCAAAAGGCATCTGGCATTCCATAGCTGACCTGTATGTTAATCTGGGAGGGAGAAGAAGCAGGGAGATGACATGTCCTCCGTGGGCTCTATCTGAAGCAGAAATTTTATCTTCAACATGTACCGTTTGTTGTTAGATCTGAAGTAGCACAGACTCCTTGTGTTCACATGGTTTATTAAAAAATCAGAAGACCGATATAATAGAGCAATTCCAGACTATTTAAAGGAAACTGTGAAATTTTTTTGGTTGACTAACTAAGAAACAGGTATCAGTCTTTTATTCAATTTCTAATGAATACTGTTTTTTTAAGTTTTTTTAAAAAGATTGTATTTATTTGATAGAGAGTGAGAGAGAGCATGCGCAGGGAGGAGGGACTAAGAAAGAGGGAGAAGCAGACTCCCTGCTGAGAAAAGACCTCCACCCAGGGCTAGGTACCAGGACCCTGAGTACCTGAGCTGGTACTGAGGACCTGAGCTGAAGGCTGACACTTACCAGACTGAACCACCGAGGAATTCCTCTAATGAATTTTGTTAAAAGGAATAATCAACACAAATCAAGTATGATGATACTCAGGAAAATTTAGATTTACAAAGTTTGTCCCAGAGATACTGCTTTTATGAAAGTAATTGCCACTCTCCCTCCCTCTCTCTCGCATACTAGCAAAAACTGGAAACTACGGAATCATTAGGATAAAAAAGCTGATGGATGGATCAAATTTTGTAAGTATTTGCCCAGAGAAGAAAGAATTGATCCTTTGAAAATTTAAGTAAAGTTTAAAATGGAAAAAAAAAAACTGTAAATGGTTTAACTGATCAGGGAATTAATCAAGATTTAAGGAAAACTACGCAGAAAATGCCTTTTTGACAAAAATGCATTAAGGCTGTTACCATTTCCATTGAAAGGACTTATTTTCATAATCTCAGCCTCAAAACTTCCTCAGGGTCAAAGCAATGAGAATCAGACATATTCTGTGATGCCTCAATTTGTTATGTAGAAGTTGAGTGAAGCTCTTCACCTCCCAGCTTCTGTGTATTTTGTTCCCTCTGTCTGGAAGTTCCTACTCTGTTTTCATACTCTAGGAGAACCTCAAGACTTTTCCTGCAAGGCTCACCTTACAAAGCTCATTTCCAGACTGGTCCTTCCTCCAGGTAGAATTAGATACTTTTACCCTTTATATTTCCTGAGGGACCTTTTAAGAATATTCTATCTATAGAATACAGATATATTATATAAATACATATACATATGTATATATATATATATATATACATATGTATATATATATATATATATATACTCTATAGTTTCTTGTCTGCATGGCTATCTTACTGGCTTCTTGTTGGGCATGGCGTGTGTTTTAGTCTTTTTGCTATTAAAGCCCTGGCACACAAGAGACATGTAATGAATGAATGTCGAATTACTGAGTAGATGTACAAGGGAGGTCTCCATGTTACCCACTCTATAAGTGGAATTACTTCTTTATTTATGAACAAAATCATCAAATCTGCTCTGCAACTTTAAAGATGTATTTAAGAAAAAGTGCTTTGCCGTAAGAGCTGTATTCAAATCAGTCCTAAACATGTATTTTGTGGTATTTCTGTCTCTCTCAACAACACCATCCTCCTTTGCACCACTAACCTTATCCACAATCCAGAAAAGTAGTGCGTTTATAGGAATCCACGCAGGACTGAAATGGCCAGTTTAGGAGCTCCTCATGGGTGTTGGTGGGGGCATCCCTAGAGTGTGGGAGCAATTTCTGGGAGGTCCAGACGTTAGGTCAGCCAAGGGCTTTTTCTTTCCATCCATCCTCAATTTGACTCTGGATTCAGCTGAATATAGTTAAAGGATTAATTGCCCATCATTTTGTTCCCTAAATTAAGAGTCATTGTGGTAAGAACCAAGGGTAGCAATGTGGGCCAACCACAAAAAAAAAAAAAAAAAAAAAATTACTTTGTAAGTTTCAAAAGATTTTCACCAAATTACTGCTCTGTGTAAATGATGTTGGGGGGAAAAAGTTTGTTTGAGAAACAATTTCTTTTGTGACTATAATAAGGTATGTGTACCCCTGCTGAGATATGAGTCACATCCCCCGTGATAGGAAACTGTGGCCAGTTTTTGTGGGTTTGGGGTTTTGTACTAAATTTTCAGTGCCTCATGTTTCCTATGACTGATGAATGGATCATCACCTGACTCATAGACTCTTGCTATGGACAGCCAAAGTATAGCTTTTAGAATTCAGTAATGTGGTACCCTGCTGCTCTCAGTTTTAATATGGAGGGGGAAACACCAGAAACATGGGATCATTGCCAAATGATCATTGCTTTGAAATGGACCTTTCCGAGATCACCTCTTCACAGCATTTGGCAGGATTATAATCAAACAGGTCTAGACTGGTTTGTGATTCTTATTTTAAAAGGCCTCCCATGCCCCCTTTTTAGTCTAAGTAAAGTAGGTGTCTGAGTCTGAAGTGCTAGAACAAAATACCACAGATTGGATAGCTTACCAACATTTTCTTTCTAACAGTTCTGAACTCTAGACTTGAAAATTCAATGGCCTGTGCAACATCTCCACTTGGATGTCTAATAGGGATATTAAGCTTCCCATGCTCCAATCTCGACAAAAGGCCAGTCCCGAAACCTCTTCTACTTGTAGTCTTCTCTATTTTTGATAATAGCAATATCACTTTCAGTTGCTCGGGTCCAAAACTTTGATGGAATTGTTGACTCCTCTTTTATTTAGACTGTCCACGTTCAGTGCATGAGCTCATCTCTGGGGCTCGAACTTCAAAATTTGCAGAGTCCGACCACCTCCCAGCACCTCCACTGCCACCACACTGTTCTAAGCTATCATCATTTAAGTTCTGGTTTCTTAAAATAGCTTCCTAACCTACCTCCTTGCTTTTTCCCATGATCCCTACAGTCTCTTCTCTACATAGCAGCCAGAATGAGTGAGCTCCACACTGTCAATGTTTTCTCTGAAACTTTTCAAAAGCTGAAAGAGTAGTACAACAAAAAATGTCTTTCACAGCTTTTTATTTTTCTGACCCAGGATCCAATCAAGGTTGATACATTCATTTGTAAATCTTTTTAGTCTGTCTCAATCGAGAGTAATCCCCCAGCTTTTGAAAGAAATGACATCCACTTGTTCATGTAGATTGTCCCACACATTCTGCATTTATCAGTTTCCTCACAGATGATGTCATGTATTGCATCACATCAAGGGGCACATAATGTCAGGTTGTCCTAATATTAGTGATGCTGTTTCATCACTCTGTTAATGTGGTGACCCACCAGAGTTCTCCTTTGTGAAGATGAATTTCCCTCTTTGCAATTAATAAAAAATGATGGGGTGATATTCCGGTATCCTCCAAATACCTAATTCACAACCACTTTTTTACCCGATGGTTTTAGCCTCTATTTATAACCCTTCCTGTATTATGTACGGGATGTTGCAAAATGGTGATTTTTTTTTAAAGATTTTATTTCTTTGTTTGACAGAGAGAGATCACAAGTAGGCAGAGAGGCAGGCAGAGGGGGAGGGAGAAGCAGACTCCACGCTGAGTAGGGAGCCCAATGCAGGGCTCGATCCCAGGACCCTGAGATCATGACCTGAGCTGAAGGCAGAGACTCAACCCACTGAGCCACCCAGGAACCCCTGCATCATGGTGATTTTAAAATCACTCCCATTTCTTTACTTTTTTAGCAGGTAGTTTAGTAAAAAAATGCCTTCCCTATTTTTTTCTTTTCTCCTTTCTCCACCCCCCCCCCCCCCCACTCCGCCACCACCTTTTGGCACTTCTCCCTCCTTCTCCCTTCTCCTCTTTTTTCTCTTCTTCCTCCTTGTCCTCCGTAGCCTCCCCCTTCTCCTCCTCCTCTTTTTTCTACTGATTTTCACAGCGGACTTTTAGATTCTTTTTAATTTCTTGTGTTACGATCAATTACCACAAAATGATATGTTTAAAATGCGTATCAGATCCCGTTCCATTTCTCTACTCAGTGTCACCCGCGACTCCCCACTTTACTCACAGTGAGAGCCAAAGTTCCTGCGGTGGTCTCCGGGGCCCGGCGTCGTCTGTCTCCAGTTCCTCTCTGGTCTCATCTCGTCCTGCTCACAGATCCTGTCTGGTCTCTTGACTATTCCTCCAACATTTCCCACATGCTCAGGTCTTCAGCCCCACCAGGGCCTCTCTGAGGAATGCTCTTCCTCAGACATTCACGTGGTTTTATTCCTCCCTACCTTCAAATCTTTTCTCAAAGCCACTTGGCGAGATGTGCAAACATTTTTTTGAAGTCAATCCACCCTTCTATACTTTATTTTCTCCCTCACTCTTACCACTTTCTTACATTAGTTATTGTGTTTATTGGCAGCTCCCAACTCGGATACAAGCTCCTTGAGGATGGGAATTTTGTCTGATACACTGCTGCAGTCCAGAGGCTGGATGCATAGATGGATGGGTAGATTGCATAGATTGGATGAAGGGTTGAAGGAGAAGGAGATGCCTGTTTCTCAGACCTGCCCATCTGAGATGACAGCGCTCTACTCTCTGAAATAAGGAACACAGAATAGTAAACACAGAGGAATGTGTTTGGGAACAAACGTAGAACATGTTGAGTGCCTGTGACATTGTGATGTGGAAAAACCCAGTAGGAAGTCAGCTAGACCAAGATTTAGTGGGTACACTGGCTATGAAGTAGTTTCCAAACACCTAGAGCAAAGTCGTGTCTAAATTCATTTTAAGTGAATTGAACATTACTGAATTGAACTAATATGAATGGAAAAGCTAGGAGTCTTTCACCTCCCAATCTGGCATGCTAACCAAGCGTGGGAAGAGAGCTATTAACACTTCCCTGAGTCTGCTAGGTTTTGAACTGCTCTACTCAAAGACAGCACTAAACACCTGGTAATAGTTCTAACGGTTTGTCAACAAAGCTGGACCTGTTAGTCTTCTAGGGTGATAACTGTTTCTAGCAGTTGAAAGACTTGGTTAAAAGACGCCTGCATCCTATATAGACCCATTAGTACTTTAAAAGTGTCATATTGTTGATGATCTACAGTGTGGTAACCTTTGAATTCTTTTAGTCAAAAGATAAGAGAAGCAACATCAGAATTCTTTTTTCCTTCATTAGGTACTACTCTCCTCTCTTCCTTGCTGCCCCTTTATTTCTCCCAGCCTGGAGAAAGTCCCCAAGAGGTGATGAGCTCTAAGAATTCAAGAAGAGTTTGTCTTGTGTGGTATCACCTGTGTTTAGATGGTTCCTAGCTTAAAATAGGTGTTCGGTAACTTTTATTCAGCTCTATATCAATATCCACTTTCTTGATTTCTGAACCACCATTCACATCTTTGCTCTAGCCCCAAATCTCAATCTCCCATCTCTCAACAAAGTCCTGAGCCATGCAGTCAGTCCTCGTAGTCTGAAGTAAAGATAACGACAAGAGAGGGAGATGTCCACAGTGTGAAATTGTCCATTGTAACTTTGGATGTAAGGGACATTTAAATTTATTTCAACATCATAAAACCAGACACACACCAATGAATAGGAACATGAATCTTTCTGGATCCTTATGGAGAATTTCCATGTGAGCTTATAAATCCTGCCCACATGGTGGGTCATTCCATTATAAGCTCCTGGAAGTCTTATTTTCCTTTTGAATGATGGTACGTAAAGTAGACGCTGTCATTCATGTCTTAAAGAAAAAGAGATCAAAGTGAAATTACAGACATATATTTCAGCAATTTCAGAAGATTTTTGTCATTATTTATGACAATGACAATACTGATGGTGTGCTGATCTATAGTACTTTGAGATAGCAGCGTTACTCAGTCAAGGACATTGTAAATCAGAGGAGCCTCCCCTTCCCCTTAAGGTATAAGAAAATAATTAGAGTCTTCACTGGTCAACATTAAGGCCAAAACTGAATGTATATTTAACTTGTCCATTGTTTTTATGGCTCTCTTTCCTTCCTCCTCCTCCTCCTTCTTCTCCTTCTCCTTCTTTTTCTTCTTCTTCTTTTTCTTCTTCTTCTCCTTCTCCTTCTTCTCCCTCCCCCTCCCCTCCCCCTTCTTCTCCTTCTCCTTCTCCTTCTCCTTCTCCTTCTCCTTCTTCTTCTTTTCCTGGAATAGAAAGTGGGAATGTAGTTAAGTTAGGAAGGCAACTGACATTAATAGCACTTCCTAGAGTAACAATAACAAGATGGCCAGATCAAAACAGCATCGGCCCCAAAAGTATAGAGCCACTGAAATTCACTTTAGTGAAACTGGAAATTAATAGTTGTTCAAACTCCAGTACTGAAATAAACCTTGCTATCCTGACCTTTCCCAAGGATATGATTTTCTGGCTCCTGTGTGTGAGTGTGTGTGTGTGTGTGTGTGTGTGTGTGTGTGTGTATGTGTGCACTTTAATTCTGCACAGAACAGATTTTCTATGTAGTAATTACTAACAGAAGACATGTGGGTACATAGATGCCATCTTTTCAGCTGAAGGCATACACCTTCTTAATGTGAGTGTTAAATTCAGCAATAAGGAATACTTACAATGGACTTTAATGAAGTCATAAAGCAAATGGGAATTAAGAAACATGACAAGATATTTCTAAATAATTTAATAAAGTCAAATATGTCTAAAATAGTAAATCTCTATGATCAAACATCTTAAAATAGAGAAAGGATATCTAGGTATGATTTTTACTTAGATAAGCAAGATTAGAAAAATTGAAAATGGCTAAATAATCTTTCTGAAGTGGGTGGTTAACTATTTTATATATGTGGTATTTTACTTAGTTTCCGTTCACCAGCCCATTCATCCATTTAGAATTCCACAGATGCCCAGGCACTTAAGCTTTAAGTCATTGACATAGAGGTGGCAACTCCTGTAAACATCCCATCTGCTTCCAATAAGAAACTTGATATTCTTTAGGATTTATGGGTGGTGGGAGAGGATTGCCTAAAGTGAGGTTTCAGAAATGGTCGGAAAATCCCTGTAGGTGAAGCCCATATTTCTTTGTCTGTCTGTAGTTCTACATTTATATCTAGAATCTTAGTAATAAACCCATAGCAGTTTCTTTGCCTGAAGATACCCAAATTACAGGTTTCTGTTGAATCCAGTGTGTACGCTTATATACAGATCTTCTGGGGAGAGAGAGGGTTATTGATGACAGATTGAAAGTATTTTTAGTTTTATACTCATTTGTACGTATACAACAGTTCCAGATATTAATAATAGTTGTAGACCCTGGTGATTACCCAGTTAGACTCTACTCCCCCATTCTCTTACTGAAATGATTCTACCTAGTCTCAGCAGAGAACAGACCCTGGAGTTATGATATGGGAAGAGAAAGCAGCCACTTTGTAATCAGGAGGAAAATGTCAAAAGAACCACAGATCCCAACCTGACCTTTACACTGTAGAGGCACTAAGCCAAAGCCAGTAGCCACTTCTCTCCAAACTTCTAATTGTATTAGCAAGATAATCATCTCATTGTTTCAGCCACTGGAGGTTGAATTTTCAACTACTGGCAGCAAAGTAAATTCCTATCTGAACACACCCTGCCTCAATGTAATCTCACTTTCTCAAACCAGATAAGATTTAGACTGACCTCTGTAGTTTTAGAAAGTAGGCCTAAACCTCACTGGATCTATGAATCAATCAGCACTAGATGCGTAATGAGTAAAAGAGGGAATGGTCAGCCTCCCTGTCTCTCTGTGACGCTTTTTTATTGCTTGTGTGTTCCAGTCCAGCCCCCAACACAAGTCCAGTGACCCAACATGGCTCCTCCAAACTCCTGATTTTGAAAAGCCCATTCCCCGAAGCTGGCCTCCTACCCTTCCAGCTCACTTATTCTGACGCCTCCCATGACTGCGGTCCTCCACTCCCGGGATCCCACCTCCTTTTCACAGCTTGTTTATCCAACAGTTGTTGCTCTAGTCACGACCTTTCATGTCTTCACCTCCCGTTTTCACTCAGTTTAGGTTCCACTGTGTGTCATTGCAAACACCCTCGACTCCCTTTGTTCTCTCTCCACCATCACACTCTTCTGGTTAAAATAAGGCAAAACAGAGAAAAATAACAACAACAAAACAACCTGACAAACCCAGCTCCCCTCCATCTCTGCTCATGAACCCGTGCTCCATGTTGATGGATAAGATTCCCGCCAATGAGACCTACTGTGAAATCATGACCCCAGATCCCCAAATCACTGTCCAATGGTCCTAACTGTTCCCTCTTAACTTGCTTTTTTGCTCTTAGTCTAACCCAATTATTTAATCTACTGATGAAGACACTGAGGCTCAGAAACACTAAGGGATGTCTTTGAGTTTGTAGACTACTTTAGGACAGAGCTGAGTTCAGAATCCAGTCTCTGGACTCCAGGTCCATTCCTCCTCCTTCGGTCCTGTGATGACACTAGTTTCAAGCTCAGATTCTTCAGCTGTAAGCTAAGAAAACTGACTCTGTTTAATTTAAGGAATGAAGGAATTATTCCTGGAATTAAGGGGACATCTACTCTCGCAGGCTTTAGGAAGGACAGGCATTAGAGTGGTTAGTACTTAGGTAACAGGCATTAATACACCATCTGTCAGGACACCAAAATTGGGATGAATGAACTCTGACCCTTCCCCTTCATTGTGTCCATCCACTTGATGGTCACATTCCCAAGAGGAAAAACAGGAGAGTCCCAGTTTAGGTCTTGTTCCCACTCTTTGGCTCATCAAGGATGGGTCCCACTCAGTCCTGTATGTGATGATGGCCGGGTGATTACCCAAATGGAAATGGAGGTGCTTTTAGCAGAAGGCAGCAAGCTGGATTCTAGGCAGACAAAAACACCAGATGTCCTCAGTACATCATCACGCACAGCTGGGAGGAGCTGTGCTTGACGCCAAAACATTGGCTTCATGACAAGCCTAGTCCCCAGGTTAGGATTCTGTGTTTCTTGAAATTATTTGGTGATAGCTCTCTTTCTGGTGGGTTATGCAAATATTCCCGTGTGAGAATTCTCTCACAAAGGCCCCGGAGCCAGACAGTAAGGCCTTCTGTGGTGTGAACACTGCCAGCCGGCTCTGTAGCTCTGACTTACTGCATATTTTGTTTTGTTTGTTCCTGTTTGCCCAGGGGTCAGGTTGCTCTGAGTGTGGAATTTTGCTCCCACTCTTTCTGTCTTCAAATGAAGTAGGCCTGAGAACTATATTGTCAGTTGTCGAGAAGAAGGTATGTATATTATCCACATTTTCCACTTGTTAATGATGCTCCACAGCTCAGTTAAAGAGACTATAAGAAGTATAAACATCAACTCACCAGATCCATATTAATCCCTAGGCAGGGATTAAGATTACAGTGAAGAAAGACAGGAGCGGGACCATTGCCCCCATTATATCATCTTTCATCCTGACACCACTGTTCTTCCCTTTCTGCCCCCTCCTGCCCCCAACATGGCTGACACCCACCAACACAATACCCGGGTCACCCCCTATCTGAGTCTTTACGATTTTTTTATGGAGGACAGGGAAAGAGAGGAAGACAGAAATGCCATGGAGGGCTTTATAAAGTCAGAATAAAAAGTTCAAAAAACCCAAAGTGTCTTCTTCTTTCACTGAACAAATCCCTAGCCACACTAAGATCTGAAATAGAATCTCAATCTAATCTCCTCCATTATGAATGGAAGATAGCAGCCATCTTTCTACTTGTCTCTTGAGTTTTATTTATTGTAGGCTATAAGGTGAGGTTAAGACAGAGGCTGTGGCAAACCCCGGTGCTTCTGGGAACAGTAATGGAATCCTGTAGAAAGACTAACTGAAAATCAAGATTGATGCAACTACATACACCCAGAGACCAAAAAGAAACAAGAACATGTATAACTGGACAGCATTCTGAGACACATTCTGGAAACTCAGCATTGAAGTTGTTTAATTTGAAATGATGTAACATGGAATATAATCTCATTTATCTAAAGTAGCTGACACTTGACAAAATACAATATACAAGAAATCTAACTAATATACAAATATGCCTCCTTTTTGCTCCCTAAATGGGAGAAAATCACACGGGAGAAAGACATACGCTATGTGAATGTAAGCTGCCCTTCTTCCCCCTAATGTCACCATGCTAACATGGTGACGTCCTCAGTAAGGGGCTAGAATGGTCATGTAGGGATCTTCAGATTAACCTAGAGATAGTCTTTTCCTCTATCACCAAAAAGAATAAAAGGTAAGGCCTCAACAAACAGGGTGCTCCTCTACACTGGGTAGCTTGAAGCCTGTAGTCTATATGATAGGAGTCTTAGAAAAGTTACTTTTATTCCCATTAAGACAACACATGTAGAATGTCAGGCGTGAAACCAAAGGATCAAGGGCTCTAGGAGCCTTTGAAAACTTCCTGGTTTGAGACTCAACGTGATCTCAGTAGCAGAGCCAACTCTATCTATTGTCCTGACTATTGTGTGACTACTAATAAAAGTTAATATTTACTGTGTGCTCATGCTAAGAACTGTATAAATGCTTTTACATGGGTCATCTCATTTCTCTTTTATGTTGATAATACAGCAGTACTATGAGTCTCTATTATCAATGCCCCAGTGCTTGAGGAAACCAAAACTTAGGAAGACTAAGAAAGCAGACCAAGGTCACACAGCTAGTAGGTGGTAGAGCCAAGGTTCAAACTCAGAGCCTGAAGTGTTGACCATTCCATGATAATGCCACCGCGACAGAGTTCCAGGACTTTGAAGTCCAAAGCAGGTCCTTTGTAGGCTTTTTAAAAAAAAAAAACTCAGATGATATGGTACTACCCATAGTTTGTTAAGTTTTAAAATGATTCTCCTATCCTTTGTATTTTCCTGAAGTCATAAAGATAATGAGTGGTCTATTGGAAGCTGTACATGAATCTGTTTGAGTAACCTTCTGTTTGCCTCATTCATTAAGGGAGAGATTCCCTGCCCTAGGGTTCTGGGCAGATGGACATCCAATACTGGCCAGATTAAAATCAAAGGCACTTTTGTTAGTCATGTATACTCACTGTGTGCCATTCAGAGACACACAGAGCTTGCATTTGGGAACAGAGAAACAAGAAGGGGCTGTAAAAGTCACGCTTTGTCGTATCAAAAGGCGAGGGTGCCTGCAGGAGGATATGATTGGCTTGTTTGACTAATCTGCAGTTTGGCTGGGACTTGACACCTGCTAGCCAGGGGTGAGCAGGAAGTACAGTGACTTGCCTGATAAGGAGCCATGTTGAGCTAAGGGAACTTATCCCTTGGAATACCCATCCCATGGGATCAGACAAGGAAGACCCTTCTAATTTCACCCAATGTCAAGATAGCCCATCCTATTAGACCTTAGCTTTAAGACTTATGCCATAAACTCTCCAGAAAACACAAAGACATGAGCCATATAGGTAAAGGGCATGAATAATGATGCCTGGCCGGGGGAGACAAATGTGCATTTGGGGGACTAAGACCATATGCAAAGGAAAAGTGTTAGATGAGACTGGAAAGCTGGCAGCCAGACTTCGAAGGGCCCTGCGGACCCATCAGAGTTTTAAACAACGGAAGAACAGGACCCAACACATGTTTCGGAAAAACCCAACAGCGATGAGGATGGGTTGGAAGGGAGGAGAGAGTAGAAACAAATCAGATTACTATTTGTCATAATCATGATGGTGAGAAATCATGAGCATTTGAACCAGAGAAGTGGGCCCACTGGAAAGAAAAGCAAAACAGAGAGTCAAAAGAAATGATGGTGGCCCAGACTCTGGGGACAATCAAATAATTGGCTGTGGGGGCTAAGGGAACAAAAGAAGTTAAGAAGTACTCAGAGATAGCCCGTCTTTATTTAAGGTTTTGATATTTTGTCACAGATTTTTTTGGTATTAATTTTGGTTTTTCAAAGTAAACCTTACACATTTACCTTGATTACTGCATGGATTCGTGTCCTGTTGATACGGTCACACAGGACTCCACACCTAGCTGCTGAAGACAGTGGAGATCTAGTGTTCCGTAGTTCTGGGGGACAAAGGTCTGAAGTGGAGGTGTCCACAAGGCCACGCTCCCTCTCGAGGCTCAAGGGGAGAATTCCTTCCTTGCTTCTGCTGGTGGCTGTCAGCAGCCTTTGCTGTGTGGCTGCCTCACTTCTACCTCACTGTCACATTACCTTCCCTTCTTCTGCCTGCGTGAAATCCCCCTCTGCCTCTCTCTTCGTCTTGTAAGGGCATTTGTGATTGCACTGAGGACCCTCTGACCATCCCAGATCACGTTCACATCTTCTGATCTCAAATTTAAACATATCTAGGAAGTCTTTGTCATACAAGGTAACATGCCCGGGTTCCAGGGATCAGAATGTGGGTGGGGGAGAGGGGCTCTGTTTTAGCCTGCCACACCGTAGTGGGGTTTTTTGTTTGTTTGTTTGTTTGTTTTACATCTATTTAGGTTTTGCATTTTAGACAAGTGATTCCCCCTGATTATCCTCACCTTGGTCCTGGCCCTGAATCATTTGGGCCTAGAGCATTGAGAATATGCTGATTCTACTTACAGAAATGGAAGAGGAGGAACTGATAAGGAACACAAATATTGCCTAACTACTTAAAACACACCTACCATTGTATAAGACATTATTGTGTGCAGTTGGGTATAAGATCTGATTTGTATATTCCTTGAACAAAGTCCTTATTTTTCTGGAGCCAAGTGAAAGCTCACTTTGCTGACAGGATGGGATAATTTGTATCTTCACCTAGAGGCGGGAAGATAATATTGCCCAACATTCATCTCCCCTTGCTTTCGGGATCCTACTTCCATCTACTTTCAGACTACGTGATGAGATGGTCTCTATTCCCTTCTCCATGATTGGCACCTATGCCCAGGCCTGGTCCGTCAATGGAGCTGCTTCTCCCTAGTGACAGCTCACAAACGTGCACTTGCCCCACACTGATATAATAAAAACGAATTCTGGAATTTTGGTGGTAAAACAGTCAGTTTTCCTCTAAATTTGTTATCAGTGAATACGTGTCCCTAGAGCCTGAAGCTAACAGAGGGAAGGCAAAACTAAAACTCAAAGATCCCAAAGACATCATTTAAGTCCCTAAATCAAGTCACACTTGAAGCCAGACCTACTGCTAGGCTTTTCAATTACCTGAGTGAATAAATTGCTCTTATTGCTTAAGCAAGATTAAATTAAATTTTTTTTCTGTTACTTAAAACCATAACTGATAGTTATATATATATATATACACACACACACACACAAGAAAATTATATATATGTTATATATATAAATTATGTGTATGTATACATATGTATATATACATACATATAAATATATACGTGCATATATACATATATGCATATATACATACATATGTTTATATGTGTATAAATAATATATGCATATACGTATATAATGTATATAATGTACAATATTATATATATATAATAATATATACACATATATGTATATAAATTATGTGTGTGTATATATACACATAATTTTAAATATTTGGCTGCTCAATGGAAATGGTGTGGTGCATGGTGCAGGAAAACATTTTGAAATGAGTTTGTATTCAAGGGACTTTCATGGTTTATTTGTAAGAGTGCAAATTATTTCATCTTTTGACCAGGAATGTCACCATGGGCGTGGAATTGGTTCAGTGCCACAAAGGCCCTCAATGGGAACCCAGTGTTTCCTCTTGAGGATAGAGGAAGATCTGATGGATCTACAGGAAATGCATTGGTTGAGGGATGACAGGAAATTAGAAGACTGGAAAGGTCACAAACTGATCTTGGGCAAAGCCACTGGAGGTAGCTAACTCAAGCAAGCAAAAGGGAAGGAATACCGGGGCATTTAGGACAAAGACTGGGGCGCGAGAAAGCTGATCAACAATGTAGGGAAGTAATTAGGTAAAAGCTCCTTATCAGATTACATTCCCAGGAACCATACCTTCCTTGAGTCATACCTTCCTTGGGCTTGCTTTACAAAAATAGCAATGGCTAGCACGTGCTCACCATTCACTCTTGGCTACATTGTGTGGTACATATGTTTTGTTGGAATAAAGGAAATTAATACTACAAAAGTCAAAAAAGCAAATGTAAGTGAGGTAGTAAACAACTCACTCTCTTCTTTTTTTTTTAAGATTATTTATTTATTTATTTGACAGAGAGAGAGAGAGAGAGAGAGAGAGATCACAAGTAGTCAGAGAGGCAGGCAGAGATGTGGGGGAAAGCAGGCTTCCTGCTGAGCAGAAAGCCTGATGCGGGACTCAATCCCAGGACCCTGGGATCATGACCTGAGCCGAAGGCAGAGGCTTTAACCCACTGAGCCACCCAGGCGCCCCAACAACTCACTTTCTTTTCCTCATTCCCATAAGTGCCCTTGGTATCTAGTAGAAATAATTGTATCAACGTAAGGCTGCATTATGCTAAAACGCGGAAGAGGGAAGTTTTCATAGTAGCCCCACGTTAATCAGCTTCTCACAACTTTACATTTTGACATCTGACCTCAAGAGAGCCCTTTCCAGTGTCACATTAAAAATGTTTTTCAAAGAAACGGAAAAAGTCCACCAGCAAGATAGCTTCTCCACCAGAAAAGGGATTGTACCTTTTCAGCAGCAACCCAACATTTTGCCTACAGGTTTCAAACATCTCACTAGTTCTTTCTTAACTAGTAAAGAAATGGTTTATATGCTAGGTGTTTTTTTTTTTTTTTGTATTATGTTCATAAGATAATATTTATACTAATTATATCAATGGGCTGAGAGAGTAGGTGAAATGAAACCCAGCAGAACTGGTTTTAAAAATATAAATAAGTAAATGAAGAGCCTTTTTTTTTTTTTAAGATGTTATTTATTTATTTGACAGAGAGAGAGAGAGACAGTGAGAGATGGAACACAGGCAGGGGGAGTGGGAGAGGGCCCCACTGAGCAGGGAGCCTTATGAGGGGTTAGATCCCAGGACCCTTGGGATCATGACCTGGGCTGAAGGCAGATGCTTAACGACTGAGGCACTCAGGCACCCCAAATGAAGAGCTTTTTGAAGATATCGACAGTCTTCCTTGACCTTAAATTTTCAAGTGTCATTCAGAGCTCTTTGAGGACCATAATCACGGGATTCTAGGGAATCACTGTTGCTTCTATTTGGCAAGATTCTCCATGTCACTGTCAGTGTGTGGGGCTGGATGAGAAAGTGGAGTAAAGGGAGAAAAAATTGGCAGCGTCAGAAGCAAATCATCTTGTTCTTCACCTTCACTTACATGGCGTAGGGACAGCCAAACGAGTGAATGAAAACAAGAGGTGACTTTCTGGGAGAAATCCAGATTTTCTGTCATTTGAGGGAGTCCATTTCATTTACCTCGAAACAAGATTTATGTACGTTAGAAGTAAAAACATTAAAGGATCAGGTATGCGATCACGTTTTAGGAGAAGATTTAAGATTCCCAACATGACGTTACTTAGAAATACATAATATGTGCATTCAAACAGGCAAATATATTGAGTACATTCTGAGGAAGCAAAAATGTGTATACTTTTTAGACCAGTTCCAAAATTCGCTTAGGAAAAGTCGTAGAAGATCGTAGAGCTGAAGACTCTAACAAATAAAATCTGATTTTCATGAATACCTTTACTCAAGGGCTATTTGACCTGAATTACACAACACATTTTAAGCTTTGAAACTCTTAGAGTGCATATAATTTTTAATTGACTTTTCTTTGGCAATATCAGTATGTTTGTATTATATTCAAGGGACTCCCTCTGCTGTATAACTTAACACATGAAAATTCTTGTTTTACTTCTTTACCAAAGTTTCCTTGCAGCTTGATGGATAAGGTGTCTAATTATGGAGTACTGCAGAAGGCTTTGGATCAAATCATATGTTTTTATTGAAAATGAGGTCATGTTGGGTTGCGTGATATAGCTAAATAATCAGTTAACTATTTTTCCAAGCCAAACACAGAGTAATTAGGTTTAGTAACATGGCTTCCTCCCTAAGATCCATAACTCAGACATGGTGGTTTGGAAACAATATGGGTAGAAATTGTGTATGTTTTTCTTGGACATTGAAATGAATGGCATTTTCTAACAAGACTTTATTATAGGTAGAATTTAATTTTATTTTTGCTTTTACCTTATGTGACATTGCCTGGGAGAACATTTTCCGAAGAAACACATAAAATTATGTGGTCTCAAAACTTATCACTCAACTAATAGAAGTCATGTCATTATGGATAAACAGTGAATCGCGGAGTTCTGGATAATACTTTAAACACCGATGTCCTTAAACATCTACTAGAATATTTTGATAGTAGATTTCCAGATACTACATGGAAGTATTGATTGCAAGTGTATAGGCATAGTAACCCCCAAAAGTCACTGAAATGTTCTAGGTCCAATACTGTCTCAATTCCAAATGCTTGTGTTTCTTGTGTACCTGGAAAACCTAGGTCGGTGTTCAAGAAATAGGACACTCATGCTGTATCTAGGTCCATTTGTTTAAATTTTGCTAAAACAATAAACTTAGATCAGTTAACAGCTTTATGTTCAAACCATGCCTAGGTTTTTCACTTTTTAAAGTGTAGTAAGAGGTGTAAGTTCTTAAATATAGGTATAAGATGATTCCACTAAAGAATTAGGACTCTGTTGTTTCTCTTTCTGAGGTTCTGATCACAGCTTCTTTCAAGATACTAAAATTTTCTGTCTATTTCATGCTGCTGGGTTGGACACGTGAAATCTTTTCACGTGTTAGCTCTGGCCAGCTGGAGAGCCTTTCCATTCCACATTTTCGCCCCTGTAGAGTTTTGCGCAGTGTACCATGATAGACTTTCCACATTCATCTTAGGTTTACTGCAGAGATGGCTTCAAAAATATGATATTGTCAAAATTGTGCTGACTGTGAAC
This sequence comes from Mustela nigripes, assembly GCF_022355385.1. Classification (NCBI taxonomy): domain Eukaryota; kingdom Metazoa; phylum Chordata; class Mammalia; order Carnivora; family Mustelidae; genus Mustela; species Mustela nigripes. Next base: position 50,853,240 of record NC_081562.1, on the reverse strand, counting down.
TCACAATGCCTTTTAGGGCATCCATGAACAGCTGGCTTGAATAGCCTGACATCTGTGAAATCAAGAGTGTATTTCGAATTTAACTTTCAAACCACAGAATTCAAGTAAGCAAAAACTGACCATGTGTTAAAAACACTTGAAACTCTTCCTCTTGTAACTGTTTATCTACATTTTTAAAACTCTGTTTACATTGTAGTAACAGCTGTGTTTAAAAGGGACATGACAGAGCAGACTAATTTATAATGCAAAACTCTATTCGAAAAAAAAAAAAACTTGTGTTTGAAAAAACACTTCAAAAGAGGGCAAAAATGATTAAAATAGACACAACCATTTGTTTAAACTATGACTTTCTCAAGAAAAAACAGCCTAATGTAAACTGGCTTATGCATGTTCTAAGCAGCTGTTCTGTATAACGCCTCTACAAACCTTTTTCTCCGAGGGGGGGGTCGGAGGGTGGGGCAGAGAGAAAATGAGCAACTGACCATCACAGAAGGTCATTGCCATTTAAAAAACAACACAAATCTAAGGATGAAATATTAAATTTTTTGAAGGGTGCCAAGTTGGTTAAATTAGGGGCCGAGGAGACAGAGCCAGTGACCGTGGCCATAGTAAGCAATCTTGCAAGTGAAAAGTGAACAAAATCACATTTGACCAGCATTCCTTCATGGGTTTCTATGGAAAAATTGCAAAACTTTTCAGTAAGAAAAAAAGTCCAAATACATTGTTTCGTCTGTGTTTCACTGTGTATTAGCTAGCCTTTTTTTTTTTTTTTCCCAAATCATTGTTGTTTGGAGCATCCCACAGACATGATCCTCAAGCCTCCAGGTGATGACTTTCTATCATCTTGCTTCACTTCCACATTCTATTCTACACTTTAGGAAAAACACCTTTTCCTCTGCTTGTTTCCTAACTTGTTCCTTAAGTGCCATATGCAGCGCCCTTCTCTTCCCAGATGCAGCAAAATGGTCTCGTGTATCTGAAGAAGACAAGGGAGCCATTTCTCATGTCTCCACCTGGCCATGTGTGGTTGTCAGGAATTAGTGGAGGGAACCACACATGAAGGGACCTGTGCTGACCAATGACAACGGTCAAACAGAAGCAAGAACTCTTCATCAGAGGCCAGCATGGAGAGCTGGCAACACAGAACCCTGCTTCCCAACTGATAGGTCAACCCTGGAAATACAGACACAACCCCCAAGAACAGGACATGGAACCCCAATAGATAAAGATGAAGTTTCCACAGCCCAATAGAACAAGGGCTCCAAAGAGAAATTAAATTCAATTAAAGAAACAGGACAACCGTTCCATTTCATATATGTGACTGTTGAATGACATTCCCAGGCATTCCTAGCACAGGGCCTGGAATATAGTTGGAGTTCAAAAAGCGTGGTTTCCTGATTGCTCTCAGGAATAGTAATAATAATAATAATATGCAAATAATTTACATTTATTTGCGTTATATTTATATTGTGTCTATGTCTCTATTAGCATATATCCAGACTCTCGTGTAGCTTTATCCGATGAGTTAAACTGGATGAATGTTAATGTATTCACTTATTTACTCACGTAACAAAGATTTTTGGAACAATTTCTCTGGCCAGGCCATTTTCTGGGCCCTGAAAATACAATAACAAGTAACTAGAGTTTCAGCCTTTTAGAGAGAGAGAGCTACAAAAGAAAGAGAAGGTTGGGGAGGAAGGAAGGAAAGGTAGGAAGGAGAGAGAGAAGAGAAGAGAGGAGAAAGGAGGGGAGGGGAAAAGAAGGGAAGTAGAAAGGAAGGAATCAGGAGTGACAAATGTAAGGGAACAAAACAAAACAATCTGAGGGAGAGCAGTGCTCTTGGCTGAAGCCTTCAGGAAGGCCTCTCTGAGTAGGTGAAATTAACACAGAGATCTGCATGACCTTTGGGACTGTGCCTTGCAGATCTGGGAAGAGAACACACCAGGCTGGAGAGCCAGCAGGACTCGAGCCCTAGAGTAGTCTTCCAAATCAGTTTCTCTCTAAACCCGTAATGCAAACTAGCATGGGAGGGAAGAAGTCTATAATCTTAATGTGAATCCTAACCATTCCCTGGGTTTCATTTATAGAACAGCCAAAATATATTTTGGAGAAGTAAACCAAGATGAAAGCAATAAGTTGCTGTTATTAAGATGCCCTACATACATTTATTAAAACAGTGAAGAATCAGCTGTAGAATTTATATTTGTGCCTATGTCTATATTTGCATATATTTATATTTATATTATCTATATCTTTATTTACATCTGGATATGCTATATAGTGGGTATTTCCATATCTATGTTAATCTGTCCATCTACCTGTCTATCAACACAAAGCTGCATATATGACATACTGTTTTGCTTAGCAAGAGCCTAAACCTGATTAACTTATTTCTGAAAGAGGCAAACTGTCCTCCTAGGAAACTCCTCAAAAGTAGAATAGCTCCCTCTGTATATATAACATGTGTATCTATATCTGTGTCTGGCTATACTTACAACTGTATTATGTCTACCTAGATTCTAGTATAAGCACTCCCAGGTTACACCTTCGCAAACCAACTGGATCAAACATCTTCAGCAAGAAGATGATTCTACTCACAAAACACAAGTGGGGGGTTATTTTTGGTACTATCTTGTAAAGAAATGTCAAGAAAACAGCTCCCCAAAAGATAAATCATTAATTCCAAATGGCATACAACATCTTACTTTATTATTTGGAAAAATGTTACCCCTGTTTTATCATTGAGGTTTCCTCTTGGAAAGCACCCTTTCTCCCTCCCCAAGCAGAAATTGAAGATGGGTTCTGATGTCAGTGCAGTCACCTCCAGGATTACTGACATAGCCACAGCCTATGATATATAAATTCTATCTAAAAGAGTTGCAAACAATAAGAAATGCACTTTGCTTTGTCTATATTTGGGATTCCAGAGTTTTTTTTAAAGTAGAGTTAGGAGGCTTTGTAAAAAAGAGAGACCATGTTCTCTGATGCCTGGTAATACTGATATTTATCACTTAACTCCCTCATATTCTTGATTTTATATTGGAATTGTAAAATGATGGATAATTTTTAAAGCAATTGCATCAATTGTAATCAAATACATGCATTAAGGCCTTCCAAAGCAAAACAGTTCCAATCCATCATCCTACTTTAAAGGAACCATTTGAACGAAGCTTATATAATTAGGATACCTTTATGCCTGATTTGCCTGGGAAATTTCTGGTTTATGTCTATTGTCCCAGTTATAATAGCAGTGCCCACATAGGCTCGCAAGAAAGTCTTGGCAAACTATGGTGATTCTATGTAAAATCAACTGCAGAATGCTTAGAGTGGAGAAATCTTTATAAATTTCATTTTCAGTCTGGAACAGGAAATACCACCTGTCCCTGACATCTGGAAAATATGGTTGTCACAGTATATAATATTCAATTATTTAAATAATGTTCTTCCTTTGGGAACCAAAGAATCAGAGTAAGAAAAAAGAGCTGGAACACGGAGCTAGTTCAAATGCCATTCCTGCACAAATATAATAGCATAGACACACGAATGCAAGACAGTTTTTACAAGTTAGCTCTCTTTTAGGAATAAAGCAAATGACACTGATATTTGTAAATGTATTTCTCTTGTTGAAGTTTACTTTTGTGCACAAGCAGAAATTTGGAAATTTGCAGCAACTAATTATTTTTACCATATTTCTTACTAGCAGGAAAAGAAGTTATTGAAGATGAACTTCTCAAGGGATGTGTCAGTCCCATGAATTAATCTTTCTCTGCAGCATGGAGCATTACCCCAGAACATGTTCAACAGCATGGGAGAAGAGAGTTGAACAATTTTACATTCCTAACATTTTCCAGTTCTATATTTCCCCAGAAATAGAATTGTTCTTTAGATCAGCCTTTGTGTTTGGTATAAAAAGAGGGGGGTGGTATTTTTTAAAAGTCAGAGGGCCACAAAAGTTTTGGAGAAAATCAAACTAGTTTCCTTACAGCAGGACGTCTCAGAACATTTACTGTGCTAATACACACAGGGGCTCTAAGAGACAAAGATGTGTGAGGCATTTTTCAAACATGTTTGCCCAGCGAGCTCTCCTTCCAAACAGCATCCTGCTGGTCTAATGTCTGTTTAACACACTGTAAGAAATGTCTCCTCAAATAGTGTCTTATTCTTCACAAACGAACATGGAAAAAAAAAAAAACTAGCCCCTCTGTTAATGGTTTTAAAACTACTTTAAAGTATAAAAGATTATAAGAAAATGCACTTACATGGATTCGTTTGTTTTTTCTACAACTATCAACTGAGTATCTGTTATGTGCTAGGCACTTTTCTCAGCATTGGCATTATAGCAGAGAACAAAACATGCAAAGTCCCTATTCTCAGGGAGGTTACTTCCTAGTGGGAAAGAAACAGTAAGCACACACATGTGCAGCTCCTGGGGAGCACAGCAGATGTAATCTGAAACCAGCTCTCATACAGAGGGCATAGACAGACAGAAGAAAGATGGAGGCCACTCCCGACTGGTCCGTGGTAGGTTTAAGAAGCAGAGAACTTATATACCAGAATTGTCTTGGGGAGCTGAGAGACAAGTAGATCTCCACTCCTGCCCACCAAATCTTAAAAGTTTATAGAGAGGCCTTAACTGGGTTGAGTCACATATGGTCTCAGCGCTGTATCACTAACTCATGGCTGTGTCCTTGGGGCAGATTCTGGCAGTGGGGAAGGCAAGTGGAACCCACATTCCAAGGATGGGGTGGGAATGAGTATCGCCCTCGGCGCACAAGGACGACAAGAACCCTGGTTCAGATGCATCTTCTCTCTCTTTATTTCCGCAAGTCTACACACTTATATACGCTTACATGACCAATCAGTGAGCAGGGTACAGCAGGGAGCGAATCAGGCTGTGCATCTAAACGAACAACTTCGCTAGCAACCAATGCTGTTTACTTCCTCTTTGGGCGTTCTGCTTAGTCTCACGAGGCAATCCTAACCTGGCAACTAGCCAGGCGCCATCTTTTAATGACGGAGGCCGCCCTGGCCAGGGGCCTGCCTCCGACAAATGAGGAGCTTCCCATTGTTGGGGTCTAGCTCACAGGTCTAGAGGCAGTTGTATCCTCTCACTGACCTCCCTGGCATGCGCAGATATGTATCTAGGAGTGATTCTGTTAGGGTGTTAATATTGTGAGAATTTCCTTCTTCCTGTTTTTGAATTTCTTTAATATGGTAATAATGCATTTATGGATGTAATATGATTATAATCAGCATCCAAAAGGATTTTTTTGTGTGTGTGAAACTGATCAAACTGAGCCCAGATTTTACTTAGAAGGAACAAAGAGCCAAGGAGAGTCACAGTCATTTTGAAGAGTAAGGAACTTTCTCTAAAATATTAAGGCTACCTGGTTTTTAGCAGAGGGATGGACAGAAAAACTAATGGGACACAAAAAGGAGTCTAGAAACAAAACTAGGCCTACGTGGAAACTTGATGAGTGGAAAAATGGCACTAAAGATCAGTGGAAAGTGATGGGTTATTCAGTAAGTGCTGGGACAACTGGTTATCCAAATGGAAAAATGAATTGAATCTCTGTCTTACATCATACCTCAAAAAGAAATCTGAGGTGGAATAAGAACAAAACAAAACAAAACAAAACAAATACAATAAACCTTAAGGGAAAACAAATATAGACTATCCTTATGACCTAACTTTGGAAGAATATCTTAAGATACAAAATCAAATCCTAAAAAATAAAGATTAATAAGAACAACTGTGTTAAAATTTAATACTTATGGGATCAAATCTATAATTGAAATAAAAGGGTAATATAGATTGAGAGAAGAAATTGGCAATGCATAATATCACTGGCAAAGAACTAATATACAGAATACATGGTCAATACCCCAAACTTAAAAAAAACTAACAAAAGAATGAGGAAAAAATATAAACAGATTATTCAGAGAAGATAAAATCAGAACAGGTGACAAACATCTGAAAAGATGCTCAACTATATTAGTAATTAGAAAATTATAAATTTAAACCACATGAAAATACCATTTCATGTTTATCATTTTGGAAAAAAATTAAAGTTTGACAATACCAAGTGTTAGCAAGGATGTCTGCCTTCGGCTCAGGTCCTGGAATCAAGCCCTGAGTCAGGCTCCCAGCTTCTTTCTTTCCTCCCCGCTCATGCTCTCTCTCGCTCTCTCTGTCAAATAAATAAATAAAATCTTAAAAAAAAAAATCTGGGATGGGGGGCACCTGGGTGACTCAGTGGGTTAAGCCTCTGCCTTCAGCTCAGGTCATGATCTCAGGGTCCTGGGACCAAGCACTGCATCAGGCTCTCTGCTCAGCAGGAAGTCTGTTTCCCCCTCTCTCTCTGCCTGCCTCTCTGCCTCCTTGTGATCTCTCTCTGTCAAATAAGTAAATAAACTCTTTTTTTTTAAAAAAAGAGTTCAACATGTACACAGGGATCTTCACCTCTATTAATAATGTTTCTTTTTTTGTAAATTGGTTGATGGGTTCATGGATGCGGTTCTATTATTTTTATTGAAATAATATTATTTTACTAAAATATTTCACTAGATAATGCTGTAAGGAAAGAGAGTGAATGAATAACTTTGGCATCCCTCAAAAGAGTATTGGCTGACACTATATTCCTCTTTGGTGATGAAGGTGTTCAAGGTCTCCCAGAGTACTAACATTTCCTTTTGGGTTCATCTAATTGACAAAGTAACAAACATTGAGAAACCCACTGCAATATCTAAAAAAAGAGAAAAAGAAATTGTATTCAATAGTTTTATCTCCTAAAGGTGAGCAAGTCAAAAGAGTTTGTAATTTTATTTCATTTTTTCATAATTTCATTCATATTTCATTTCATTCAGCAATTTGTATTTGTAAATGATTATATATATATGTGATAATATGAATGTGTATGTGTATATATGTAATCACATCACTCTCTTCCCACAATGTCCTTGCACTTAAAGCTCTTGCAAACATAAACTTTACAATTTGAATGTTCACAATCACGTTTCATCCTATAAACCACAACAATCATAAACATGCCCTTCCACTCTTATATAACATAAAATAATTCTAGGTCCATCAGACAATTATTAGGAAGAGGCCCAACACAAGGTGGAAATTGCTACAGATTTGGAATCAGGAGCCTGGTGCTCAGGGCCACCCCCACCACCATTGCCTAAGGATGGAATTTCAGGCAAATGATTTAATCTCTCTGAGATATTTCCAGGTCTATACAGTGAAGAAAATTATAGTATCACCCTCCCTGGATTATCAGGAGAGTTAAAGGAGAACTTAGGAGCCTGTGCTTTGTAAATTGTAAATTCATTTTGCCAAAAACCATAAGTCATTTCTGTACCATTGGTAAGCAGAAGATCCTAACCACAGGAAAGTTGCCTTAAGGGATTATTTGTTTTGGCAGCCAAAGGCAAGATTAACACTGGAAACAATAGCAAGCAATTAAAAACAAACAAACAAACAAACAAAACAAGAACCAAACCCCAAAGAAATGCAAGTTGAATTATGCATTGAGACTCTCAGGACTGTAAGGGACTTTAAGGAGGGCCCCAGTCTGGGATGATACTTCTGCTGAGCCTGGCAGCCTGGTGTTTAGATCTGGGGTGGGTGGGGAGAGGGTGCTCAGGTAAAGGGAAGAGAATGCAGTCTATTTGCAAAACAGCAATGATAGCATGATTTATCCAACCTGGTTAGGATCTTTTTACCATCTTTCCAATCATGGTACTTATGACGTGTGGAAGGTTTTCTTGCTCTGGTAGGTTAAATTGACTTTATGCACATGGAAGAAAGGTCTTGTGATACTGTTGGAACCGGTACTTTCCGTGTGGCAACAGGATTTGACTAGTTAGAACCAGGCGACTTCAGCAACTACTGTATTAGTTTCAGAGCAACATGTCCAAGATCGTTGTCTCCAGCTTTTTGATCACCATGAAGTAGGAATATAAACGATCTCATCTTTGCTTTGGAAACATGCCAGCATTTAAATTTCCCTCTTCTGACTAGTCCACAAATGGACTGACAAAGGTGTTAAGGTATTGTTCTTGAACCAGCATGGCTTACTAGCCCTTGGGACAGATATTTTGGCTTCAATGTCATCTACTTTATTTGCTCTCTATTTTTTAAACGGTTCTTTAATTCTTTTGTTTTGATCTACACAAGAAGTTTGGTTGAAATCATTCCATCTGCATGATTGTTTTTTAAGATCTTATTTATTTATTACACAGAGAGAGAGAAAGCACTGAGCTGGGAGAAGGTTCCCGGCTGAGTAAGGAACCAGACTCGACCCCGGGAGCATGACCTGAGCCTAAAGCAGAGGCTTAACTGACTGAGCCACCCAGGCGCCTCTACCATCTGCCTGATTTTATACACAATGTGTATCCTCATTCTGCTCGGCAGTGATGTGGGCCAAGAATCCCTAATACAAGACCACGTGGCTAAAAAATTGGGAGGCTTCAACATTAAAAATGTTATGCTGAGATTTTTGTTTATAGCAAAATGTCCTGTCTTTACACCCTTTTCATTAAGCGGGTGACGTGGTATTTGTATCTACACAGGCCATCATTACTCTATTGAGGATAAGACAATACTGAAATTTAAGGTAATGAATGCTCAAATAGAATCAATCCTATTGATAGGTTGAGAAACAAAAGAGCCTCACATTGACATTACTGCCTTCTTTTTTTGTTATGGGAGGGAAGGCGGGAGGAGCTAGTGTGTATGAAGAAGGGATTGTTTTTTGTGGAGAGAAGCCTAGTATTTCAGGGAAATAAGAAAGTAATAACAGATGTGAAGTCAAGGTGAGAAATGGCGCACACTTCTCCCTTCTTCCTGCTTTCCACTTCAAGTTACATTCCATCTGGAATACTTTAGACCCTTCCCTAACATTTTCATTACTGAAAATAAACCTGGAAATTTTGGTCTGCTTGCCCTCTGGTTGGGGCACTAAGAATTAGGCCTTTCTTAGTGTGTTCCTGTGATTTACTTTTATAGCAAAAGCTCACCATAATTCAAGCACCTCAGAGTACATTATAGGTCAAAATATATCACCCGCTTCAACTTTCTACTTAAAAATGATGTTGCCGGGCCTACCTCACTTCTACCACCTACCTGGCTAGCTTCCCTTCCTTCTGCTTTACTCAGGCTTTCAAAGCTGAGGCCAGCCTGACCCCATATTCCAGATGACCCAAGAGTTACTGTCACAGCGACATCTTAAACAGGTGCTCCTTCATCAGAACCCAACGGGTCCTCCTTGCACCAAAGGGGCTCGGTGGTAGACTCTGTCCCACTACATTACTCCGACACTTCTCTTTGCTGTCAGGTGTATCTGAGACCTGGGACCATGGTGCTGGTTGTCTGTATTGCTTTCCAGCACAACTCGTTCTCTCCCTAGCCCTCACTCAGGCCATTGCACTGGGACGTTCCTTTAACACGCCTCCAAAATTTCCAGCCTAATGCTCTGCTTACTTCCTCAGATCTCCTTGACACCTGGGGCACGATCCTACCTCCAACCTGGTGTGAGAGCCACTGCCACATCCTCTATGGTTCCAGGTCATCTCTGGAGGACCAGTAGTCTTGCCCAGGTCTCAGTTTGGCTATGGGTATGTGTTTTCCTGCTTGCCTATGTATTTCCACAAGACCCTTGGTTAATTCACTCCCCCCATCTTTAGAACCTCATCTTGAACTGTACTACCTCATTCTTTTCTCTTCCCACCCACCTCACATACCCTTTGAGCTAACAGCTTCCAGAATTATGACTGAGCCTTGTGTACCCCTCGGACACCGATGTCCACAAGCAGCCATCCTTCCCAGTGGGTGAGTGCGGCGCCAAGATCACACTATCTCCTCCTTTCCCGTACACTGCTCTGCCACCAGAATACCTCATCCAATATTTATCCAACAGAAATGAACTGTGACAACAGTTGTGTGCCAGGCATTGTCCTAGTTGACCAAGTGGCAAAGAAAGGTAGGTCTCAGACCTCAAGAGGCCTATAGCCTTCATTCCTCTCTAGGAATGCCAGCATTTCCGAGATACAGCTTGTGAAACCTCTCTTTCACTAGATCAGGCAACCTATGTGTTATGCAGCCAGAATAATGACACAGTCTTCTTGGATTGGAATTCTACCAGAGTGTTACCTCAAGAAACATTTTCATTACTGTATACTACTTTTGTCATTAAAAGTGGAAGTACCGCATAAGATTACCTGTGTTATGCAGCACAGAAACAGAGGAGAAAGTCTATGTTCAGAGGCTAGATGAGAATCGCCATCCTAAAACTTCCACATCCACAAATCTGGGTCACTAACTCTCAGCAGAGGTGGTACCTCCCCTTCGAGGGCATTTTGGAAATTTGTGGGGGGTATTTTTTGTTTTCACAAACATGCTAGATGGCCTACAGCACAGGAGATGGTCTGCCCAAGGAAGAAGCTAAGTCTTGTACAGCTTTTCCAGATCCCACCAAATGGCCACATAAGTAAGAAATTTGTTCATAATTATCTGAGCCTGAAATAAAATACTGCCTTACATTTATAAATAGACACAAAGTATTTTTGAACAATTTTAATATACACTAAATTTCCAGGAAAACAATTGACCTCATAAATTAAAAAAAGAATGTACTTTGGTTTACCAATAGTAGCAAAAGTAGGTTGCCATTTTGAGAAATCTGTGATCTTCATGGTTTTAGCAATCCATGTGGCAAACCCATTTCAGTCTGCATGTGTACTTGTCACCAAACATTGTAACAAAAAAGGTCTGAGATGTCTGTCAATGAATTTAACATCAAGTCCTCTATTAGCAGAGTCACATAAAACAAAGATCAGACTGAGTTTCATTTTTAAAAGGCTAGCTTATAAGATTTCATATTCAAAAACTTTGAGGCAGACTAAGAAATATATGTTGTGAATATTATATTTGAAAGTAGTTGCTGATTTGGGGTTGTTAGCTGTTTTTCAGTCTTACTCTGACACTGACCCCAGAGATGTCCTTCACAAGGTCTCTACAACCTCTTTGAACTATAGTTCTTTTTGTTAACCTACATTCTAGTCCTCATTGCCTATTAAAAAATACATGCTTCAAGGGCTTTTAAAGTATTAGAGACTGAACACATATCTTTCAAGATTGGAGATAAAATTTTCTTTGATATTTTGGGACACCTGGGTTGCTCAGTCGGTTGAGCATCTGCTTTTGGCTCAGATCATGATCCTGGGGTCCTGGAATGGAGCCCCACATCAGGCTCACTGCTTAGCAGTGAGACTGCTTCTCCCTCTCCCTCTGCAGCTCCCCCTTCTTGGGCTCCCTCTCTCTCTCTTTCTCTCACATAAATAAATAAATAATCTTTTAAAAATGTTTTTTCTTTGATATTTTGTCATTATCTTAACCCATGTCATCATACTAGGAATTATTTGGATTTTCCACTTATAAACAGAGCCAAGCTCATTTCTAAGAACATTGGACTTTATTTTCTACGCTTCAACTCTGTATTTCTTCTTTCTTCTGTATTTAAGTATGGATTCGTTTTCCCTTTTTATTATGATATACAAATGTAGAGAGACTATTATCACTTATCTTAACTCTAGTATTTATTCTTGTATCTATTTGTACTTTTCCTCCTTAATTTTCCCAGGCTTCTCATACAGCAAGGCTTCTGGTCTTCTTAATACTAATCTTACTTATTATAAGCAAGGGCAAACATATAACCACTTTATTATGTTTTTCAGTGTATTGATGCCCAAGCATTTATATACTGAGACAGATGTGATTTTTACCACAAATTACTTTCCTTTAGTTCTCCTTTATCTAATGGTTTGATGTTGTATTGTAGGTCAATAGGTTACATTATTTATGAATTTTAGTTTAGAATACATAAAGGGATTATTACAAAAAGGGGACATTGGATTTGATAACTTTGTTCCAGCTGCTCTCAAGACAGCACACAAAAAGTAATTTTATTCTGAGAATTAGCATCGGTCAAGTCAAGAGTAAAATTCAGAATAGTTTACAACCAATCTAGTGCAAGCACCAAGAAATCAAAATAGACCTAGTCATAAACAGCAAGACAGCAAAACCAGTCACCACCAGCTACATATCAGCTCTCTGTAAAGAATCCTAGTTCGTTATTGTGACCCAATTCCAACATGGCACGATTACATTCTCTCTCTCTTTTTTTAAAAATTTATTTATTTATTTATTTGACAGACAGAGATCACAAGTAGGCAGAGAGGCAGGCACAGCGAGAGGAGGAAGCAGGCTCCCTGCTGAGCAGAGAGCCCGGGGGAGGGGGCTCAATCCCAGGACCCTGGGATCACGACCCGAGCTGAAGGCAGAGGCTTTAACCCACTGAGCCACCCAGGCACCCCACATTCTCTCTTTTTGTGTAGAGCAGTGGAGCCTGGGTTTTGTCTGAAACATTCCTTATTTGTTATATCATTTGATTCTTTTTTAACTACCTCTATAAATGTATATTATCCCCAGTTTTATAGATGAGCATAGTGAGAAATTAAGAAATGTGTATAAAGTCACACAGCTAGCAAATCACAGAGCTAGGATTGTAACATAAATACTCTGATTCCTAAAATCCATACTCTTCTCCCAGTCCAATTCACACACACCACTCCAAGTTCTTTTACACAATTACTACATAATGAACAGCAGAAAAGCACAAAGAATGCTTGATTCTGAGCAGCCCTTTTCACCAAGAAACAACAATTAATAATTAGATTAATAGCAGTCTAAAAAAAAAATCTGATAACATTAGGACCTTGCCAGTGTGAACCTTATGCATAAAAGGACAGTTGCTTACAAATTCACACATTCGTGTAGGACATTACACGAATGGTTATGGTAATTAAGAAGAAATGATACTATCCTGCAAGTACTGAATAAATTTATGGTCTGTGAGCTTCTTGAAGACAGCAAATCTTTGTATCTTTGACCCTAGTCCTAAGCATAGTACCTACTACAAAGTAGGCATTCAATAAAAGTCTGTTGTTATTATGAACTGATGAAAAAGCAATCTGCAACTAACCATCTGAGAAAGGGCATACATTTCTCTCATTCCCTGGAAATCCTTGCCTTCAAATAGCCTAGACTTGTCTTCCATAAACTCCTGACCAAGTTGGAAGGAGCAGGAAGGAGAGTACCCATGTACTCACTCACACTCTCAAGAATTGACTGCCTGGGCATCGAAGGGCAATCAGCTGAAGGATTATTTGGGAAGTAACTCTAAGGATGAATTACTAGCAAGGCAAATGTGAGGTAGAGAGGCTAAGAGAATAATTGCAAGTCCAGTAAGGAAGGAAAAAATATAGTACTCTCTATATGAGATTCTAAGCTCTACAAATTCTGCAACTCTTTATATGTTAAGGACATTATTTCTTGTACCAATTTGTTTAGAAGTTGGTGTGTTCTTGGATAGAAAAAAAAATAAATTCGTAACATTGGAGGTTTGCTAAAGATGGAAAATGAGGAATTTGAATTTGATCCAAGATAGTAAGGTAAGAATTTAAGCTCCTTGAGGGCAGGGACCAAGTCTACTTCATTTAAAACTATCTCCCTGTGATCTAGTACATTGTCTGGTACTAATACGTGTTGGATGAACTAATGAGGTTGTACAAGATGAAAGTCTAACAGGTAGTGATAATAAACTTGAGGACCTTTAATGGTATTCAGTCTTGAAGAGTGGACTCCACAAAGAACTCTTGAACAACATGGACATTAGGGGTGCCAATCCCCCACACAGTTGGAAATCTGCATATAGATTTTTACTCCCCCAAAACTTAACTACTGACTGAAGCCTTATCAACAACATAGACAGTGGATTAACACACATCTTGTATGTGATATGTATTATATATTGTATTTTTATAATAAAGTAAGCCCAAGGAAAGAAAATGTTATTAAGAAAATCATAAGAAAGAGAAAATACATTTATAATACTTAACATATTTATTTTTAAAGAATTTGTGTAGAAGTGGACCTGTGTGGTTCAAACTCACATTGTCCAAGGGTCAACCATAGCTAAGAGCAAGTAGCCATAAGAGAATGAGGTTACTGTGATGATATTTTCAAGTCACTGTGCAGAGGGCCCATAGACAGTTGGAGGGTTCCTGGAACTTGATTTAAAGAGCTCCAAATAACTCTTTCAGGTAACAGTTCTCATGAATGGTGGGAAGACTTTATCTCCACCCTTGAATCCCTCGTAGAGAAAATTCCAGTGTACTCAAGGTATTATTTATACTCAGAGAGAAGATATTTCTAGAATAATGTGCTGTCTACTCCACTGACTTCTCTGGACAGGGTGCAGTTCAGGAGAGTCACGATCTCCTGCCAGGAGGCAGACAGAACCACGAAAAAGACTGTAGCATGAGAAGCTGTATTGTAAGCATTGAAGGTTGCCTCATATGGCAGGAAGGAAGTGCAGTGAGTAAAAGAAAGGAACCTGAGGGGTGCCTGGTTGACTCAGTAGCGCATACAACTCTTGATCTCAGGGTTGTGAGCTTGAGCTCCACAATGGGTGTGGATATTACTTAAAAACAAAATCTATTTTAAAAACTTTAAAAAAAAAAAAAAAAAAAAAGGAAAGGAACCTGAGAGAGGTTGTCATCACATGGAGGAAAATGGAAGACCTTGATCCATGCTTACTCTACCACTGATTACCCATGTGAAGTTGAGCAATTCCCTGTTCCTATCTGGAAACTGGGAGACTTCAGTAGATTATTTCTAAGTTTCTTTCTTTAAAGACCATGCTTCTAAAAGGTTCTTGCAACCTGAGTACCTCTCTGAAGGTAACTAAGTTCTGCCAAATGTTAGGAAGGGGAAGTATTTGTTAGCAGGTGGGAAAGGAACTGGAGTCAGAAGGCATAGGTTTGAGTCTCTCTTCTGCTACTAAGTTCAGATAACCAGAGTATTGCCCATTTGGAAAATCAGGTTCCTTTTTCCTAAAGTCAGTGAGTGGATGGGATATGCCCTTTTGCCTCTGGTATCTGTGTTTCACAATGTGGCAGGTGAATAGGGGTGGGAAAGGGAGGAAGTATTTTCATAAAGGTCTCATAGCGAAATATTAGTGTGCTGGAAGAAAGCAGGTCTATGCCCCACAATGGACTTTCTCATGAAAGTCCAGTGGTATTATCTTTCTACAATTCTCTCCAGAATCACTTCTTCTAATTGTCCTATGTGATTTCAGATGCTTAGAAGGCAACATTCCCGGAGATTTTTAAAAATAGTTTCAAGGGCCAACATTTAAGTGCTGACTACTGCCATTGCTTTATTTAATTTCTTAGAAGAGAAGAAAACCCTATTTTGGAGAGAAAACTCTGTTTTAAAAAGAGCAATGAGTTTCAACTGGAAAATTTTCAATATCAGGTAATCAAAATGAAGGGTCAAATGAAAGTCATGTCAAAAATATACTAATTTTAGAAATATATACTATTTAATTTGTGTTATATAGACTACAAATTGCAAGCCAAAGAAAGGGTTGAGCAAAAGCGTCATTCCTAACATGACTGATTTAAAGGGATGGAAGGTCTCAATTTAATGTGCTGTTTTATGATACAACCTTTTAGGCAGCCCAGGTTTTCCATATATATCAGCTATATGTCTAAGAAAAAAAAAGTCAATTCTACAAGTGATTTACAAAGCCAGTTAAAGGAAAGGTGATTGTATTATAGTTTCCTGTGACTGCTGTTAACCAAAAACTTGGTAACTTAAAAAAAAAAAAAAAAAAAACAGAAATTTATTCTCTTATAGTTCTAGAGGCCAGAAGTCCAAAATGGTTTTACTGGGCAGAAACCAAGGTGTCAGCAAGGCTACATTCCCTCTGGAGGCTCTCGCGAAGAATCTGTTTCCTTGCTTTTTCCAGCTTCTAGAATTACACTCGTTGCTTTCCTTGGCTCCTGACCCCTTCCTCCATCTTCATAGCCAACAGCGTCGCCTCTTGTTTCAATGGTCACATTACCTTCTTCTTCTGTCTCCGCAGTCAGGTCTCTCTTTTTTAGGTATACTTATGATTGCATTTTGAGCCCACCAGGATAATCTAAGATTACCTCTCCATCTCAAGAACCTTAACTCAGTCAGATCTGCAAAGGTCCTTTTTCACACAAGGTAACTTTCACAGTTTCTAAGAATCAAGACCTCAGTATTTTGGAGATTCACTATTCAGCTTAATATAGAGATAAACATGTGACTTGAATAGGAGGAGGCTGGTGATCTAAAGTTCCACTTCCAAACTGGCATAAAATAGATGGAATTATATTAATAATCGAGACCACGGACTTTCTAAAATATGCATGCCTTAAAAACAACAACAGATAAGTGAAGCAAAAGGCAGCTGTTATCACTTGCTGTGATAACCTGAGGTCACCATCAACATACATATTTTCTCATCTTGAAAACAGGAAAGTAGGCGTCAGGTGTCTCTCCCATCGTTCTTAATGTAGAAATAGAAATATTTGTGATGGGCTTGCATTCATTGGTTGGACTCACGAATGTATTTGAGGATACAACCATTTATTTCTTCCTCTTTCTGTTCTCCAAGGTCAGGAATTACAGTAAAAGCACCCTTGGAGTGGGCTTTCATAATGCAGGTTTGTATTTTCCTGAGTGGTGGAGGGAAACGATGGGAAGATAGGTAGGTCTGAGTTCTCCTTCCCTTCAACTCGAATATCATATGACGGTTTCGTTTTATTTCTCACTCACTCCTACGTTAAAACATTTTTATTAAATGTGGGTAATAGTCCCTATTATTTAAAATATAAAATAATATTATATTTCAATATCATTTAAATTTAAAATTCTTTGCTTTTCATTTCAGTCCCTGCTGTGTAAATCAAATTGATGATGGGTTCAGTTAACCAAATGTTTGGAAGAAAACAGATTTGGTGAAAAAGTCGGTAATTTCTTGCTATTCACAAACCTTACCTAAGAATGATTAAAAATAAACACTGATGGGTACTCTGTACACTTAGTATAAATGTCATAGATCTTACCAACCATTCTTGATTCATACTCAAGGCTGCCCAGAGAGTCCACTTTTGTCATTCCATTTTAATAACTCTCCAATGGGAAAAAATTAAATGATTATTACCATGTGATGAGAAACATGATGGGGTCTCTCCTTCTCTGAACTTTCTGGGTCAGTAATAGGCAAAAGAGACTGATATTACAGCAGAAGATCTCTGAGCTCCCTTCCAACTCTAAATTTTATAATTCTCTGCCTTTATGTTTGTTGACCGAAGAACAAGAATTAAAAAAAAAAAAAAAAAAAGCAAAAGCAAAGATAAGCACACATTTCTCCTTTGCCTGTGAACTGCTTGCCTTTATCTTGGCTTGGAATGCCCACTCTTGGAGACAGATACAGCCTCCTGGGTCTCATGCTTGCCACCATCTCTATGCTTGTAGTTGAGATTGTCATTGATGGGGTGACACACCCACACTAGTTCCCAGAACTGTAATTCCAAAAAGCATCTGAGCACTCTCCAAATTGCAAGGGTTTTCTTGTAAGGTGAGAAACCCTGTCTCCCCAGGAGGTTTGTTTATTTTGCAGTTAGCAAAGGTAAGGGACTCCTTTGTGAACCATTTGCTTGGAATTTAAACCTCTAGGATTGCTGACAGAGTGCTGAAAATGCATCCCATGGTGTATTTAGCATTTTCTTTCTCCGAGGGTGGGGTCCCCTCCCGTCTGCTCCCCGCCCGGTTAGTCCGACTGTGAGTTGAGTATCCTTGTGACGGCTCAGTCCGTCCCCTGCTGACCGCTGTTGCCATCCAGCCAGCTCACAAGGGTTCCCTCGCCACGGGTTTGTTTGGAGGGCTCACTTCCAAAACAAAGATTAAAATGCCTTTTCTCTTTAATAGTCTCACTGAACACTGTTGCTTGTTAATGTTCAGACACTAATAGCACTGGAAAGAGTCGTTGCTTGTGTCAACTCATCAAGTAGTCTAAACAAGCCTGTTGGAGGCTGGCCAGTTCTGGCCAGTCATTGACCACAGACACGATCTGGAAGGCTATTACAACTTGTGCAAATGAGAGGTAGCTCTGCTTCCTGTCTAGCCCACTTCCCAGGGATTGTCCCCAGAAGCGCTCAACTGGGGCAGGGAGGGGGAGGGGACTGGGCGGGGGCGGGGGGGGGGGGGGGGCGGGCGGGGGGGGGGGGGGGGGGGGGGGGGGGGGGGGGGGGGGGGGGGGGGGGGGGGGGGGGGGGGGGGGGGGAGGTGCAACTATAGACTTAAGATGTGCCTTACTTTTTTTAATCCCCAAACAGAGATGTGTGTAAAAGCCTCAGAAACGCCAGAAATAAGAGCATTATCTGAAGTGATGCCTGGCAGCAGGAAGTTTATGATTTAGTTTTGTGGTTAGAAGGTGCTGATCGGTTTTTTTTGTTTTGTTTTGTTTTTTGTCCTGCTTGTGTTTTTGATGAGTGAGTGGGTGGATCTGTCAAGTTCCCTTCTCTGGATGATCGTGGTGCCTTTTCAGGGATATCTCTTGTCTTCTTTGGATTCACCACATTGATCCTAGCCACGTGTTTCCTTTCCACAAAAAGAGCTTTATGATCATTGCACATCCTTCAGTGAGATGTATGTAGAAAAAAATCTTTAAATGTGCCCTTCAGACAACAGCCAAGGACAAACTAAAAAACTCAAAAGATGATCCTGAAAAGTTTTTTGCAGAGTTGTGCTTGCTTTCTAACTCGGGAACATTCCTCAGGAGGGAGAAAAGTGGGTGTTTCTGCTACATTGCATACAAGATCCAATTCTTGTCTCATTATTTATTTGGGAACATTTTATTAATCACTCATTCTATGCCAGGAACCATGCTAGACATCAGGGATTCAAAGATGAAACAACATGGTTCTCGCCCCCAAGGAGCGCATGCACTTAAAATAAAGTAATTGCTCTGATGGAAGGAGGTAGAAAGCACCCGGGAGAGGAGGACGTGGGAGAAGCTGGGGAGGCTTGATTAAAGAGATTGTGTTTGAATTGAAACTGAAAGGGCTATGGGGATTTGTCAGATGAAAAAAATCAGGAGATTGGAGGGAGGGGGGCTCAGCTGCCGCCAGATCTTCAGAGACACTGAGCAGGAGCAGGTATGGTTACCTGGGGGAAATCCAGGTCCTCTCCTGCCATCACAGAGAAGAGGAAGGCTTGAAGGGAGGTAGGACTGGATAGAACAGCAGGGACCAGGTCATTCAGTGCCTTGCAAGCAGAGTGTAGATTTCACATAATGGTAAGTGAATGAAAAGTTCCAAACAACAACAACAGAAAAACCTCCTGTGGTCAGATTTGCAGGTGAATTTATGAAATCTCTTTGGAAAACCAAACAAGGGTTACTTATCACCAGCATCTGGTCACTGAGGCTGATCAGGGCATAGAGAAAAAAGCTATCTATCTGCCTGTCTGTCTGTCCAGATCACGATCCATAATGGATTTAAGGAGCTTTCCAAATCCTATTTCCAGGCTTATGGAGACCATTGGGAAATGTATCGAGGTTTCCCAGAGTTCTGTTTCTGTCTAGTCTCTGTCTTACTAGCTCTTCTTTCTCTTGTTGCTTTTCCCCAGCATCCCATGATGCCTTGCTGTTTGAGCTCAGTGACCTTAAGGGTTTTCAAAACATATTCAAACCCAGAGGAAAGCCATGATAATTAAAACCGATGATATTAGTATAAGATTGGAAAGATATATCAATAGCAGACCTAGTTGATTCAGAGTCGGAGTCCAGTATGTATAAAATCTTGTTATATGAGAAATGAATCATCATACATCTTTCATAGAAGAGTGTGATTAATACAAATGATTAATAAATAACAGAGAAAGTTCAATTTCATAAGTAATCAAAAAGGCTAATTGAAATAAAAATAAGATAAAATATACTGTTAGATATGAAAATTCAATGTAATCCCCACGAGGTATATGTGAAAAAGGCAGTCTATTACTCAGTGAAAGATACAACTTTTCTGGAAAGGCTTTTATTGGTTTAACACCTGTATTAAAAATACGTGTACCCTTGGGGCACCTGGGTGGTTCAGTAGGTTAAAGCCTCTGCCTTCAGCTCAGGTCATGATCCCAGGGTCCTGGGATCCAGCCAGCATCAGGCTCTTTGCTCAGCAGGGAGCCTGCTTCCTCCTCTCTCTCTTTGCCTGCCTCTCTGCCTACTTGTGATCTCTGTCTGTCAAATAAATAAATAAAATATTTAAAAAATAAAAAATAAAAATACCTGTACCCTTCATCTTGTGTTTTCACTAGGAACACATTTTAATAAATAAAAAAAAAAAAACTGAAGAATTAGACAAAGATTTATACACAAAAGTATTCATTGCAGTATTATTTATAATACTACACATTCTAAGGAGAGGTGACTTATAAAATCAATGATAACAATAGTCACTCTCTTCCTCAGAAGTAAATATTTACTGAGCTTCTGCTACAATCCAGTAATCGATTTACCTCTTGTTACCTTCCATGCTACAGATGGAGAAACCAGGGCTCAGAGTGGTTTGATAACTTGACCAAGACCATATAATTTTGGCGCTTGCCCACATCTGATGTCACAGTCATGTTCTTTCCATTCCATCTCTCTACTCTGACTTAAAAATATGTATCAATTGTTTGCTTAAATAACATCTACAAGGAGCTCCATATCTCTTCCAGTTTTTCTGTTCATCCAGAAAACGAGAGTTCTGCCTCTGGATTCCTGGGTCGGTGGGGAGAGCAGGGCTGTTGCCTACAGACTGAAGAGTCCATGAATTCATCTGCCAGTTAGATCATTCATTTCCCAAGAAAAAAGACTGAGCCATAAGAATGCAATGTTCCTCTGGAGAATCTTCTGTCTCTTCCTCTTGGAGCCAATCCAGGAGAGATGAGCACTGAAGACACTGAGGACCTCCCGAATCGGATCCGTAGTAAATATTGACTGGTCCCTGTACATTTGGTGTTTATGGTTATTGATAGGGCTACCTCGCTCTTGGAGGGCCAGTGTCTCAGAGCTGAGGAAGTAAAGGACCGTCAGTGCATTGAACATAGAGAGAGTACACTGTCTAGTGGCAGAAGTAGAGGACTACAGTTATTTCTCAATGGGCAGTGGCCTGACTCAGTCCTAAAAAGAGGCACTGGTTGGCTTCAGCTTTTGTCAAAATGAAAAGTGGAAGTAAAAATAAACCATCAGCCTCACAGGATCAAAGGTCCATTCACCCATCGTTGCAAATTGCCAAGAAACACATTACAGGAACACCAAGTGTTGACGGTCAACAGAGGGGTCATAAAATAAATAGCACCGTTTGCCTCCTACTTATATTTTCTTACTTTGAAGGTGTTTGGCACACTTGTTTTCATTATTATTACAAAGGAATCTGCTATTCTGCTATCTTTAGATATAACCATTGGCTAGTTTCAGCTTTGGACTTCTAAATGGCAGGAAGCAATAGAAAAGACTCTATAAGAAAGTCACAGAGAAATCTCTCTTTCCCCTCCTTCTTTCTCTTTATCCACTCCTGTCTTTTCCTTTCTTCCCACCAGGAACAGAACTGTGTTTTGTTTCACTAAATCCAAGTTAACACTGTTTATAAGACGAATCAACATTTCAGGTATAATTAAGAAAAAAAAAGTACTGTCAATTAAATGACACAGAACTTTTTTAAAACAGAATTTCCATTTTGTTCTTATTGCAAGAGTTCATTTAAGCTTATTGAGACCTAGATTTTCCTTTATTATGTATTGCTGTCTTGCAGACACAAAAAGAAAAATACACACAAAATAAGTAGGTTAAGGTAATCCTGAAACAGTTTCATTCAGTGTTAATTCTCCTTACTAATTTTTCAATTCAGAATTTTTCTCCACACACAATATTGTTCTCTGTGCTATCAAAAATGTTGTTTTTGGAGCACGAGAGTTCTCCACTATTATCTCTGGATTTTCTTTCAAGTCACAGACACCCATTTCTGCAAATACTGGTAATTGCTTGATCTCACAAGATCAAAGGAAGGTTTTTCAGACAACAGCCAGAATTCATATTTCTTCCTCAGATTATCTTGTAACAGTCTTTTGACTAAAATATTGAAAAGTTGCAATTATCCAGTCATGCTTCCAGAATGTCAATGAAGTTCAAGGTTACGGGAGCAAAAGTAAAAACAATTATGTTAGGACTTCCACCAGGCCAACAACGATTATACGATGCCATTATTGTACAATCTCAAAAATGTTAAAATGCAAGTACGTAAAGCGGGGATAGGAAGGAGTGTATCCTAGAATTGATGATATAAAGTTTGTTTGCAATTTCCACTGCATTCAAAGCACAACGTATAGGTAAGGGGTTAGGCGTGGGAAGTCGTCTTCTGACCATTATTTACCCCAGGTCTGAGTTTTGGTGTCCTCTTATTGTATGTTCTCACGGTGTCCTGCAAAGGGCTTGGAAAGTATTTACAGGCTGACCCCAGTGTCTTGAATGGAACTGCTAAACCATCTATGGTCTCCAGGAGCTGCTTCATGTAACAAGAGCCTAACTTTACATCAGCAGACAGTTTTCATTTTATTTCTAACATTTCCAATTTATGGTGATTAATTTTTAAAGAAATAGATCCACTTTAGAAAGAATCAAGTTTTGGGGTGCTTGGGTGGCTTAGTCAGAAAGGTGTCTGCCTTCAGCTTAGGTCATGATCCCAAGGTCCTGAGATCAAGTCCCGAGTCAAGCTCCCTGCTCAGTGGGGAGTCTGTTTCTCCCTCTTCCTCTGCCACCCCTGCTGCTTGTGATCTCTCTCTCTCTCTCTGTGTCAAATAAGTAAATAAAATCTTTTAAGAAAAAAAAAAAAAGGGAATCAAGTTTCTTTGTTCTTTTTTCCACTCTAAAGTTGGAACACATCAGACTGTATTAGTCTTCTGTGAACCCTAGCAGGGAATTTGAACCAGTTACCTGAAAACAAATAGGTGTGAACCTGCTTCTACCTTTAAACTGAAGTGAGACCAATTCTTACGTTGACCTTACGCAGGTTATGTTAAAGGCGTTGTTTAGTGGGTTGTTCATATGGGAGCGTGAAAATGAAACCCAAAAGTCAGTAAGTAGCACTATGGTAAAGTGTTTTATAGTTTAAAGGAAGAACAGTCCCCAAATTGGATAGATTTGTGTAGGATGGACAGAGGTAAGGGAAAGCTATAAGAAGTGGAAGGAGGAGGGGCGCCTGGGTGGCTCAGTGGGTTAAGCCTCTGCCTTCGGCTCGGGTCACTATCCCAGGGTCCTGGGATCGAGTCCCGCGTCAGGCTCTCTGCCCAGTGGGGAGACTGCTTCCCTTCCTCTCTCTCTGCCTGCCTCTCTGCCTACTTGTGGTCTCTGTCTGTCAAATGAATAAATAAAATTTAAAAAAAAAAAAAAAAGAAGTGGAAGGAGGAGAAGGAGACAAGAAAGTGAAAAGTATCTCCAAAGAGATAAAACATTTAAAAAGTATTTCAAATACAAAGAATTTCAAGCACACATTATATTTGGAATTGGTGTAAGGCAGTTTTATTTTAAAAAGACCCTAAATTTTTAGCACTACACTACTACACTGTGTTAAAACGATATTGCTCAAGTCTGCTCCATAAATCAGCATGAATTTTGGTCCAGAAGTCGATGACATCTTATTGTGGTCAACTGTTGTTTAATTGTATTATGTAAGACTTCCAAGTTCAAGACCGAGAATCTGAGCAAAGCCAAACAACAGAAAATGTTAGAACTCCTTATAGATAGGATATATATTTAAATAATCTATAAATAGTTTTGTGAAGCCATTAAGTTTTCAGCTTTAAAATATGGAAATGCATCATCGTAGTCCAAACATGTCAAAGGGGATGTTAACTGTAGTCACTTTAACTTCCCATTCACTTCGTATGGACTTCATATATGTCTCATTCATTAGAACTGAACACTTTTAAATGCAGCCAAAATTTTTTCTGTTTTGCATTTAACAAAATTTCAAATCTAAAACCTATGGGGTTGTCTCTTATTTTTTTCATCTAGGAAAACAAGTAGGAAACAAGATCTCTCTTCATCCTGTCCTTTCATTCTAAGAACCTATCCGCATGACACACCGAATGATAGTTTGATATATCATATTATCTCTTTATAAGACAATATGAACCATTTTATACTATCTCATTGTTGGTAGGAGTTTCCAGTCTTACTGTCATTTTTCAGGTGAACCGTTTTTTTTCCCAAAGAGACCCTTCGAACAATTACACATGGAAAAGGAATTAATAATATTAGGAGCTGTTTTTCTACTTCTGGAATAGTTTAAAGACCCTCATGTTTCAGCATTTTCTCTACAGTGGTTTTATACAAGAATTCTTAAGTGATACAAGCGAATCCTTAGCTCTGTTCAAGTTTTAGCTAATTCTAACTCTTATCCGTAGCCTTGTTCAAATTCTCACAAACCCTATCTTTTTTTTTTTAAGATTTTATTTATTTATTTGACAGATAGAGATCACAAGTAGGCAGAGAGGCAGCCAGAGAGAGAGAGAGGAGGAAGCAGGCTCCCTGCTGAGCAGAGAGCCCGATGCGGGACTCGATCCCAGGACCCTGAGATCATGACCTGAGCTGAAGGCAGCGGCTTAACCCACTGAGCCACCCAGGCGCCCCTCACAAACCCTATCTTAATGAAGAGCCCGCTGATGGAATGGGTAAGGAAGAGGGGTGTGTATTGTATCTGAGCTCTTGGAGTTGGCCAGGCCACCTAGGGCAAGATGGAAAGAAGCAAAAGATAGAGGAGTCATAATGGCAACAAACTAAAGGTCTCTGCTAATTGGAAGGACCCCCCCCCCTTGTAGCTATTGGGCTCCCAACTTCCCCACCAACCTGTTCTCAAGCCATAATAAGATCTCAGGTGATTCCTGAATTGTCCTAGGGAAATTATTTGCAGCTGCTAGAGTTAATTCTCTCCCTATGACTGTCACAGCAGTGTGATTGCTTTCCTTTCTTCAATTTTCCTGCACACATGTACATGCATACATGTACGTGAACACACACATGCACAAGGGTGCCCACACAGAGGCACGCACACACTCAGGGACTGATGGCCAAGGAGCTGTAGTGAAGTCAGATTTAGGGTGCCTAACTTCCGCACCAGGATATACATTCCTCTTGCCTCCCCAGGAGCAGTTCTGGTTTCAACAGCCAGTTCCCCAATTCTCGCGCCCCACAGTTCTGTCCTTCTTTCTCTGGGGGACTCACGACAGTGAGAGAAGTTATAAAATCTTATTATCTTCATCTTTTCAAGAGACAGCCCCGACAGGACAAGTATGATAAGGGCCAAGAAATACCTCAGTTTCTATGCTCACATGACCCAAGTGGGCATAGAATTCTGGGCCTGAGAATCAGGAATGCAGAACATTAGCCTTTTTGATCTCTCTGTTCATGAGATGGAAGACTGTGTATCCCGCTAGGTAGAGGATTATGACAATGTCTAATGTCCACCCAGCACGCCAAGTTTCTCTCCAAAGGTACCAGCACTGTCTTATGGGGAACAGGATGAGGCATTTTGCCAGTACGTATGAAACATGTTCAGAACATTAACTCCTTCATCCATTGTTTCAGAAATCCTGAAGCCCTCTTGCCACTGAATACCATGGCTGCGAGTGTACACTGGTCTGAGGCAAAAGCATGCCTGTTACAAAAACGTCATGAACTTCACTGGCTGGAGGTTTCATGTTTTCTGTTGGCATGAGGTTCAGGAGAAGCTGGGAGGGGGCACACAATACTGGTTCATGCTGTCTCACCCTGACTTTCCCTGAAACACAGCTGAAACTGAGTTTTGCTCGATTTCCATCTGAAACCATAATTCACATCAAATTCACTTGAAATGGCCCCCCTACCTCGTTTAGTTGAGGCAGGTTCACTTCGAGTTTTGTGATTTCCAGCAAACCTCTCAGTGAACTTGGCCTGAATTTGAGGTTTTGATGCAAAGTTTGGAGTTTTCCTTCAGGAGCTTCACAAGATCCTTGGCTATCTCCGGCCGTGATCTGAAATCCCATCAGACTCACTTCAGACCATATGGAGTAAAGACAGAGACCTCCAGGGCTCTCACTCACTTGCCACACATTCATGCCAATGTTCCTGTATCCTCAGCAGACCTCCCTAGATTGCTACAGGGAATGTTTTTTTCTTTTTCTTAAAGAGGAAAAAAAAATAAAAGGAAAAGGAAAAGAAGACATTAGATATTAGTCTTAGTGGCTGCTAGAAATGAACTAAAAGACTATCAATTCCTTGACACTCTGTTACATATGTGGAAGGATTGTTTCCAAAGTACTTGCTTTTACTACCCTCAACAGACATGTCTGCTGCTCTTGAGTCCAATAACCACCCCCAAGGGTATACTGTATTAAGATCTTAAGCTATTATTCCAATTATATTGGTAACGTTGCAAGAAGGTTCATTATGTAATATCAATTAGAAAAGTTACAAAAATTCTAGCGGGTCCTTGAAAATACTTTCCTTGAACGGTGTAGGTATTTGTAACAAGTTGAGACCACATAAAGTTGTATATTTTAAAGTCTGGGACTTACACCGTTGATTTTCTCTGGGCTAGTTATTGTCCCAAGGTGAGAATCCATTTTCATTACCAGTTCTCATTTATGCTGAAATGAGCCTCATTTTTATGGTGAACTATATTTTGTTGCTGCTTTCAGTATAGGTAATAGCAGACCATAAGATGAAATGGAGCAAACCCACATAAAATAGAGAAACTTCTATTCGTTTTGACAGTGGGGAGAAATTCCCATTTCCCTTGGTGAATAATACAAATGAAGGATTTTTCTCAGTTGATGGTACTCTGGGAGGCATCTGGTCGCAAAGTATTGGGTTTTTCCAGAGACCAGTGCTTTACGATTGATTTCCAAGTTATTTCTCAAATCCTCGGGAAACAGATTAGCTTTGCAGCATCGCTTTATTTATTCAAACATATCAGAAATCAAAGTGAGTTTGAACTGGAAAAATGTCTGAATTGAAGATTATTTGTAAAGAAATGCATCTGGATTCCTTTTAAGGATATATGGTCATTGAAACATAGCTAATAAAATTTCTAAGCCAAACCCTTTGAAGGAACCTCTTTCATGAATAGATGAGACAGCTGAGAATAAATTATAATCCACAAGTCAATTGTTTCTAATAAGTGGGCTCTGAAAAATGTTTGTTCCTTTAATATTTGAGGTTCTCCTTGAGTCCACTTTTCACTATTAATTTTCTGGGTACACTTTTTACTCATAGAGAATGGCAGACGTATGCTCCAATCCAACTTCTGAACCAGTGAGGCTTGTGGGAAACTGCGGACACTACCCAACCCGTAGGCTGCTGCCTTTCTGGCCAGTTCAACTCTCATGGCTCAGCACGTGTTCTCTTCTGTTGCCCTCACATCCCAGACTAGTGATTGTACTTTCCGTCGACTACATGTTCTCTGGACCTCAGTGGGCTTGTTTTCCCAACCCCAGATCCCCACCCAGCTTAAAACCTTCTCATCCAACTTTCTTTCCTCTTGCTCAGAGTTCAGTGACCAGGAAGAATCCAGCCAATGATCTCTACCTCCATCCCTCTCTGTTTCCTCTGGCAGAATGCTGGCTGAGGAACTGAGTCGTTGCTCCCCGACCCAGCCCTGGTCTCCCAGGGAGTCTCTTCACCTTAACCACCCTACTCTTTCAATCAGTCCCTCAGAGCGCTGGGGACTTAGTGAACTCTGATCCCACCAGCCCTCTGCCCCCCCCCCCCCCCATGGCCTCTAAAACACAGCTCGTGTCCCCACCCTTCAATGTGGGTTCCTGCTCCCTCTTGGTGAGCCTTACACTTCAACCCATCAGATGGTTTGCCGTTCGCGGAACAGCACTGTCGGCAGTTCGCCGAACAGCACACACACTGTCGGTTCTCCAAGCCCTTTACATATTCTCACGCCATTCTCCCATTTTCTTCTCAAAATCCCATCCGTCCTTCAGAGTTGAAAACAAATATTGAACTTTCCTTGCAGGCCTGTCACAAAGGGCAGCACGAGCCAGATTTAGAAGGACAGGATTGTCCAGTGTCTTTCGACATGTGGGTGCCACATACATATACGGATCCTGTACTCCCAAAGCACTCGCCAGTTAACAAGAACGTTCTCTCATTCCAGCTGCACCCCGAACTCATGAGATGCTCAGTATGGACAGGGGACAGATGAAGACGCTAGATCTGGGGACGCTGCGTGGGTTACCAAGCGTCCTCCAGCTGGCAGGCGACAGAAGCAAGTTTCACACTCAGACCTTGTGGCGACAACTCCCGGGTCTCCCCCAGCCGATCCCAGTGACCTCCATGCTCATGGGACAGCAACGTGGATGAAGTGATGGCTGTACCAGATGGGGAAAGAGGCAAGGCCACGAGGGTCATGGGAGGCTTCTGAGAAGGGCAGTGGCGTGATCAAAGCCCTGCTGCGGGAAGATTGATCTGTGCGGTGCTGCACAGAGGGGATGGTTGCTGCAAGGCCTGGCTGGAAACCAGCAGGGCTTCGGACCTCCTGTGGCTTTGTTGATCCTCCTATAGGCTGGGCTGCTAGCCGGTTATTTATTTGTTTATTTACTCCCTTCCTATGAATACTCTGCTTCCCAGCACAACTGGATTCAGGGTGGCTTTAACCAGCTTTATAGTTCACAGCGAGATGAATACAACTGAGCTAGGGCTTAGCTCCTCTGCGGGAGGTCAAGTCTTGAGCGTCAAAAGCCCGTATCTTGCACCTTCAGACTACCCCAGTGCTTGACAGGGGGCCACGCTGACTGCGGACGTTGGGAAGCCAGGGAATGAATACAAGTGAATGAAAGGACATGCGCCGGATTGCCGCTGAAGACGGGGCGGGGAGGGGACGTGATTCCATCAGTTCACAGCATTTGATGTTTCAGTCATCTGTAACCACCAGCAGGGTGAGGCTGAGCTGTGTGATTTGACATGGTGAGAGGACTGTGACACTCTGTTTAGCAAACTGCAGAACATACACGTGTGTATATGAAAAAAAATAAAAACAAAAATAAAAACGAAACAGTGTGTGTGTGCGCGCGCGCAGGGGCGCGCGCATGGCTAACTAGACCTACGAACTACTCATTGCCTCTGGGAGAAGTAATGGTATTGGGAACGAGTCAGTTAGACTTTCATATTCCAGTTTGTATCTGGAGTTTATATAATCCTGGGCCGTTTTGTGCGTATTGGAAGACATCCTTTACAATGAGTTTGCATGACTTTTGTGTGTCCAGAGAATTTGGTAATGCAAATCATGTCTAACTGAAGGCTAATACTGCAGTTTCAAGTCGTCTAGCCTCCTTAGCCAGGGTTTCAAAGAACCGTTTCGTCTCTCCCACATGCTGAATGTGTTCATTTAACTTAATCCTGGAGGTTCTTTTCAGTTTGTGATCAAACCCACCTCTGAGTCTGACTTCCTTCCCTGTGTTGCTTACCCCTCCCCCCAGGGCACTACAAAAGATGCCCCACACATGGTCTCCTGGTTTTCTTTTCTTGTCTTGCCTTTTCTAGGACTTTGAACGGCCTGCTCTGGTCCCTCCTGGTTTGACTCTCCTCCTGTTTGGGACCATCTACTTGCATCCTGCCCAGCTGCTTCCCACAACCTCACCAAGGGAGCACCACAATATTGTAAACACAGTTGAGAGTGCAAGAGGCATTAATAACAAAGCAGGACAAATGTCAAGCCTAATTGAGAGGTGGCCAGAGTCCTGAGGTCTTTGGGTACTGGTGGTAACCATGCTTTATGATTCAGCTGTGTAATGCATCGTCTTGACCAACTGCTTTTGACAGAGTTTCATTATTGTGATAAATAGCGTGGTTAAAAGAGCCAAGCGCGGTTCCCGCTCAGGTTGCTCTGTCTTTATTATACCGGGACGCCCGCGGTTCCTAGAGGGGCTTAACGGTCTGCTGTACTGACTCTCCAAGGAAAGCGCGCAGAGCCCTTAAAATGATGACATAGTGTGATTCGAGAAGATTTAAGCTTTTATTTATCAATTTCTATACAAGTAATCCCAACCGCTTGAAATGTATAAAGATTTTATTTCATGTTCTATTAAAATAGATCTGTAGCACTTCCTCTAATTTAATGATTCAGGTGCATACAATATTAAAACATTGGAAGTCAGACATCTGTGTATGAGCTTATTGTTACTGTATATATATGTTACAAACATATCAAGTTGTTTGATGAAAACTTACGTCTCTGGATTTCATTTTACTTCGAGGAATGAAATTTGAAACAACTCTGAGATTATTTAAGTAGATTATTTAAAGCATAACATTGATTGTGCAACTTGTTTTTTTTTTTTTTTTTAAATATTTAAAGGCCCATCAGTTGTTTGACCCTACAACCAGAGACTTTTGGTTTCTAACTTGGTCTGATACTCATTAACAGCTGTTAGTTCCTTATAAACAGAAGAAACAGATCGGGATGCCGAGCAGAGAGGTCTAACTCCTTCCAAATCTGGTGTTTCTCTTGCCTTCCCCACCCCCTGTCTTTCTCATATGGTGACCAGTTAACCTTTTTATGGGATTCCTTAACTGTCAGTTAAGAGGGAAATTAAATTTGGAAATCTTCCCCTTTTGGACAATCTCAAGGGTTTGTAGAACTGTATGTGATAAGAGACCTTGTTTATCCTACGGGAATAACCTTAAGTCTTTGGAGCTTATTTCACATTTTGTTTTGTTTCCTTGATTAGTTGAAAACTTTCACAGGTCAAGCAGGCTGTTTAAAGAATGAAAGATCTAATTCCAGGGCAAAGCCCACTGTATTTATGAATGAATGGAAAGCTGATGGAGGAAAAGGGCAGGGTGTGTTTTTTTTGTTGTTAGCTTAAGTGGAGCTGATAAGCAAAGAAGTAAAAAACATTACTGAATTCCCAGGTATAGATGCAGTTAACAGCATAGTTAATAATATAGTAACAGCTTTACATGGTGACAGATAGTAGCTAGATATATCGTGGTGATTGCTTGGTAATGTACATAAATCCCAAATCACTATGCTGTTCACTGAAACTAATATAATATTGTATGTCAACTATAATTTAAAAAAAATTTTTTTTCAGATAGTTTCCCACCTTATATCAATATCTAGATTTCTTTCCCAAGATCAGATTTGTGTTTTGTTTTTTAAAACATATTTTAGTATATGAATTTCTTCCCTAGAAAAGCTTTCATAGATATGAATATAGTAACAGATCTGATCAAATGTTGAACATTCACACTTAAGCTTAGTAAGATAGTCATCCGTCCTGTTACACATTCCTTAATGTTATACAATTCGTTCTCAGATGAATGATTTCTCTTTTACTAGATGTGTCATTATGTAAAATCTGAAGGTTCTAAGTGAGGGTAAGTTGCAAAACTGGAGAACTGACTTGCTGTAATATTTGATGAACCTCTGCTTTGTTTCTATTTTTAGTCTGGTTTTGGTTTTCTAAGAATTTACACATTTGTTTTTAGAAATTATTTCAAACTCCAATTAATTCTCAAAATGAAAGCTTAAACTATAGAATTGTTTTATAGTTTTAACTTGATTGTTCCTTCTCACCTAGAAAAGGGCAAGAATTTGCCCCCAACTAAGCCAAATTTATGGAAAAGCTTGAAAAAAAATGGTGAATGTTTCGTGTATGCGGTGATGTCCAGAGCGTTATGACCTTTCCTGCCTTCAAGTTCTATAATATGAAATGTTCATGCCATTGTTCTAGAAAAGCCAATCTTATTTTGCTCAGGCTCTTTTCATTCATTTTTTTTTTTTTAAGGTAAGACATGTGAATTAGTTTGCAAGGAAGTTGGGGTTGTGATAATATACAGGGGTTCATGCTTTAGTGAGAGTTCAGAAATGGATTACAAATAAAAGCAGTTCAGTGTTCTCATCTGTAGAAATAGACAGGAAGTTCATGGTTTATGAAGGAAAGAAGCAACAACGTGCTTATCTTATAAGACAGTGAAGAACGGCAGGGGATTGAAAATATACACACATGAAAATGTTAAGACAGTTGTAAGAAGACAGCTTCAACAACAAATTTCATAAGGATTAAATGTGAGAGCCCATCGAACATTCTCCCTATTGTAACTTGGTCCTTAAATTACAGAGCATCGTTCTCATAGACTTTGTATTTAAGCTCATCTCTACGGCTGACATGGAGTGATCCAAAATTAGCTCTTGGATTCATGTTACTTAGTCATAATCTCTTGGTTGCTTTCAGAATTTAGGAAAGATAAAGTTTGGGGTCACACACACACACACACACACACACCTCTAATACTTATATTTTCCAAAGTAACACTGAGATTCAAATGTTCGTTCTTTCTTTCTTTCTTTCTTTCTTTCTTTCTTTATTTTTTAATCCAGTGCTGCGGATTACACCTATTCCCAAAAGATCTGTTAAGCCCTATAAAGTTTTCCAACCATCTCCGTCTTGTCTCTTAGCCTTTCAATCTGGTCCTCATATGTTAATTTTGGCCTTCCTCTAGTCAGGCTTCCTGTCATGGCATCCAGATAGAAAGAATAATACGGAAAAGTGGAAAGTTAAGAGATGAAAATGTCAACAGATAGGAAGGAATGGAAACGAAAGATTAAGGCAATTCCGTACTACAAAGGCAGAGGAAAAGAGGGAGAATCTGGGAAGGTTAATTATATTGGGCCTGTAAAACATTTGAGCTTTTCAGAGAAAGCTGGGAAATGAGGAACTGGTCAGCAAATGGAGAAAGAAGTTACAGTTCACCCACAGAGACCGAGAAGCTCTACCGTGACTTGGGAATTCTGCCTAAGGACCAGCTGTGGATTTCATCTGCTCAGGAGCCCCAGAACACACTTCACCTCAGGACATTTCTTGGTTGTCTAAAAGCTTAGAGCTTGGGGCACCTGGGTGGCTCAATGGATTAAGCATCTGACTCCTGATTTTGGCTCAGTCATGATCTCATGGTCCTGGGATCAAGCCCCACTCAGGCTGGGCACTCAGTGGGGAGTCAGCTTGAGATTCTCTCTCCCTGTCCCTCTACCCCTCCCTCTGCTCAGCAACCCCCCCCCCAATAAATAAACAAACCTTAAAAAAAAAAAAAACTTGAAACTTAAACAGAATAGTGACATGTGAATCCTCAAGGAAGGTATTCCT
The DNA here is from genome assembly GCF_022355385.1 of Mustela nigripes. Lineage (NCBI taxonomy): Eukaryota > Metazoa > Chordata > Mammalia > Carnivora > Mustelidae > Mustela > Mustela nigripes. The sequence continues at coordinate 50,820,125 of NC_081562.1, read as the reverse complement.
CTTCTTCCTAGGACTAGCCATCTGCATTGTAGGACCACGCTGCATTCCCCCAAAGCATCCTAAATTCTCTTTTTTCAGCTGTGAGTGAGGATCTGAGGGTCCCAAGGAGAATGAGTGGCTCTTGGTTATGGAGTCTTCTGAGATCTTTCTGATGCTCCCAGGTTGATTCCAGATAGCCTGGTCTAAGTTTAGTAGGCTCATCATATATTGTTTGCTCACGGCAGACACAATTTCCACCCGTTATCCCAGCTTCATTAGTAAGAGCATATCTATCAGTCTCGAAAGACATGGATGAAAAATTCCAGTCATCTTAAAGTTAAGACTCTGAGATCTCTAGGAGACCAAATGATCTATCAGCCTTTCTGAGTTTGAAGGAGTACAAGCCAGAATAGCTCACAAGTAACAGAGGACATCAGCAGTCTGAAATTTCCTTGAAGGCAGGGAAGTGAAGATGCTGTTCATAAGCTAGCTTAATTCCATGATCTCAACATACAAACACAACTAGCATATCTGGCTATAGAAGGAAGGTAATACATTTAACTCTTGAGGCAAGTTTCTCAGATTTGGGAGACATGCATCTTATTTTGTGGAGCTTTTCCGAAATGAGGATCTCTGAAACCCACCCTTGGAGTTCTGACTCATTGGGTCAGTGTTGAATCACTGGGACCCACCACGGGAAATTCTGATGTTTACCTTTAAAAGTGAATTTGTTCCTTAAGGCTCTATCCATAGGGGTAGGTCTAGTATATTCGTTTAGTTTCTCAAAAGAAAAAAATTAATCAAAATTTAAAAGCCTAGCAAGAAAAAGCAAGCATGAGCTTGATCCTTTGGAAAAAGTCAATCAATACAGCAATAAAAAAATGCAGAAAGTCATCTCCCATAATAGAAAGTTGTAGGGAGTTTCTCTTAATGATTACCTTTTTAAAACATGATGAAACATGATGGAAGTACATCATGGTATCAGTTGGTCCTGACAACTTATGAGATAGGAGCTATTATAGCAGTTGAAGAAAATGAGGTTCAGAAAGTTTATCTAGTCAGGCCAAACTAGTAGGTGACTAGTCTTATGAAAATGCAAATAAATTATAGGAATACAGGAAAAAATGACAAAGGAAAAATCCATTATTGAAATAATACCTTAATGAAATATACCTGGACGTGTTTTATTTCTATGTAGGTCTTCATAATGAACAACCAGAAGGACGCTCAAGTCCTGCTTTCTTCCTCAGCTAGTCAAGAAATTTCTAAACATTGAGTAGGTATTTGAAATATAGTCTTGAAGGAATAATGCATTGCTTAGTGGCTTGTTACTATTCAATAACATCATGTTCAAGAAAGTTTTAAGTGGGCACCTGGGTGGCTCAGTGGGCTAAGCCTCTGCCTTTGGCTCAGGTCATGATCCCAGGGATCCTGGAATCAAGCCCCGCATTGAGCTGTCTGCTCAGCGGGAAGCCTGCTTCCTCCTCTCTCTCTCTGCCTGCCTCTCTGCCTACTTGTGATCTCTGTCTGTCAAATAAATAAACAAAATCTTTAAAAAAATAAAAGAAAAGAAAGTTTTCAGGTACTAATGTCCATCCCTCCCAGTGCCCCCGAAGTCTCATTCCTTTGTCTTGAATCTTTCAGTATCTCCCAACTCCAGGATTCTAAAGATATCACTTAGATCACTGAACATTAGCAATCCTGAACTTTGCTTCCCAGGATCATAAAGTCAATTTCTTTAATATTTTTGATTAATGTAATTTAAATTTCTATTTCTGGTAGCTCTCTCTTCTGAAGTACTTCAAATTCTCCTATCGTTCTTTAAAATATGGGGGCAAATTTGACTTTTGGTCTAATGGTAACAACCTCATGCCACAGTTTCTCCAAGGCTATTAATAACTACAGGTGCTAAGCTGTTCTCTCCAAAACAACACCGTTTCAGTGATGTCTCTGAATTTTCTTCCTTCTTTTACTAGGAAACATATTTTTAGTTAAATTAGTGCCCAGAAAAAGAATACCCAGACAGTGTACGTGGTGTTGCTTGCACATCTCCTCTGGTTGCAGGAAATTTTAACAAGTTTTACTATTGTACTTTATTCATTATAAAAAACATAGGTCTTCACTTTATTATCATGTTTATATTGTTCTTCAAGAACCAAAATTTCTTTAGTTTGTTCCTTTCTCTTTTCCAATTCTTCACCCCTACCCTAAGTCCAGCTCACCATATAAGTAAGATTCCAGTTTCTGAGAGAAAGTGAAATGCCAGCTAAATTATTTGTCTTTTCACCTACTTCTGTGATATGTAACACCTTACTTAAGTTATTAAGACTTACATTTTTAAAGTTTCCTTGTCGATGAGGTTTTACTTGGAATGTAAAGGATTGAGTTGCTGTGTTTCTTTTTTATCAGCAAAATGCTTATTAATCATTTTGATCTCAGATATACATGGCTTTATTAAAACTCGAAATCATTACATACAGCATTGAATAAACTACACAGAGCATTTTTTGATAAAATGAAAAATAAATTACAATTTATCTTTCTTCCTTAGGTGAGACATATTTTTCTAAGTTTTGACTTACAAGATTATATCCCTTGTTGTTTTGGTTTGGTTTGGTTTTTTTGCTTACATCTATGATAATAGGTGAAATTGCTTTTAATAGATAGGACACATGCAGTTTAAATTCTCTCATGGTCTAAGGATTCAACAACCCTTAAGACATCTTTAAAAATCAAAAAGTATGATTCAAGTCCACTTTGAGTTAGCATTTTTTTCTCTGTGGGTAACATTTGCTACTGAAAAAAATCTTGACCGTGTATATACTGAGTAGAATGATCAATAATCCTGTTCATAATGTTAATGCAACTGTACAGTTAAATGACGGAGACAATTAGTTCACACCATTTTGGTTTATTTATTTAGCAGTGAGCATTGTTTAACACGTCAGTCCCGAGAAACAAAAACAGCCATGAAGAGGCTTAACATTACTAATAAAACAATCAGTATCAAAATATTTTATGGAACAATTTGTCTGTGTTCATATACTAATCTGTCAAGTCTATGATTTGCTTATTATGTGAATTAACTCCGTAATCGCTCCGAGATTGGATTCAGTGACACCGTTTAACTGCTCCGGAGTCGGGGGCTTTTACTGGGCATTTTAAGGAAAGAAGTTGTCAGGCTAATCCGAGGACATTTGAGGAAAGCCAATAAACTGTCACAACCTCGCAACAAGTTAGGTTGCTCGTGGTTTGGGAGAGATTTTAACACACTTCTCTCCTACTCTCCACTTCCACTCCAGCCCCGCCCTCTTTTTTTTTTTTTTTTTTAACCATATTAATTTTAAATGCTAATGTCAGCTCCAAACTCGCCCGTAATTGGTGAAAGTCGAATCGCCCGGCCGGAGCTGTGGCTGAGCCGCACACTGGCCGGGCAGGGAGAGGGGACGTCCGCCCGGAGGGAGAAATTTAAAAACCCTTCGCTCCGCCCCAGGAGCGAGCCCTAGCGCGCCGCAGACGCCGGAGCCCACACCATCTAGGGGACACCCATAGTGGGCTCCCGGAAGGCGACTTCGGGGTGCAGCCACCTCTGTCTTGGGCACCGAGGACGCGTCCGCACGCTCCCAGCGCCGTCCTCGGGATGCAGATGTTTGCTCCCCCGGGGCTCAGTTTTCGCGCCCCAGCCGGCTGGGGTCCCGGGCAGTGGGCCGGCCACTGGCTGCAGGAGGCCTGCAGTGGCCAAACCCAGGGCGCGGGGAGGAGGGATGTGGGGTGTAGGGGGCGGCCCAGGCCGTTCCCGCGGCGCGTCGCGATTCCCCGCGGCCGCGAGGACGCGGGGGCCCAGACGCGCAGCAGAGCCAGTCCCGGGGACAGTGCGCGGGGTCTCCCCGAGCCTCAGCTCGGTCTGGCACTGGGTAGGAGAGAGAGGGGCCGCGGCAGGCTGCTAACTGCGACTCCGCAGGAGAGGGAGAAAGAAACACAAAAGCCTTAATTTAAAAGCGCAAGAGCGGAGCAGTGGGTCTTTCGGGACACCTAAGGAATATGAATGAACTGCAGCTTCCACCCACCCACAAACATAACATTATGTATACGTGCTTGCGGGTTAGCTTGTCAGACTTTCCTTTATAAATTCTGTCTCCCCCACCTCAACCCTTCCCCCTTCCCTCCCACCCGTGACAAGGATTCAGCCAGTAGATTTAAAACAAAGAAATAAACCCCCAAAATATTTTATAGCAGATTTCTATTTAGTTTTTCTTTTTAATTATCCCTGGTAGGAAAATCACAAATGGCACACCATACAAATTGGTGTTTAAACCGAATCTTCTAGGAATGTGTTCCAAACTCTGTCAATTCCATCATTCCAGACAAATAAGTCTAGAAATTTCGGAAAGTGAATTTAAGGATGGAGATAATTTTGGAAAGGAACAGAAAGGACTTCCTGAGACACACCCATTTACTTATCAGAAACTTTATGGCTGATCATATCTGGAGAACAAAGCAATGCAAAGAATGTCACATGCTCCTTACATCTTGGTATCCTGTCTGGGCAAATATCCAGAGTTTGACACTGCAGAGAAAGGGACAGCAGATTCCCAAGAGTAAATAACACATGCAAAGGAATCTTTCAAAGAACATCATTCAGTTAGTGAGTGAGTAAGTGAATGAGTTATTTTTCATTCAATGAATATTTGAACAAACTTCTAGTAGGAAGGGCAGGAAAGAATTGGAAAAGGAGTAGTCTATGAATAAATTCAGGGCTCCTACCCTCACAGATCAGCCAGACTGGTGAGAGGAGACAGGAAGAAAGTTGAAACAATCCAAGAGGTAGAAAGTGTAAATGCCTCAAGATAGGATCTAAATAAAGTCCTGGGAATTCTGTGGAGGTGGGATTCCTCCCAGCTGAAGGATTGCCCGTTATTAAGCTGACTCTAGAAGAACTTCAGCTCTTTCTTGGGATCCACGTGAAGTGAAGGAATTCTCTAGAGGTCATTTCCCCATTAGAGGGTGCTTGATATGGATTTAGCATACCGCCTCTTCTAGAACCTTCAGTATGTTTCCTTCCATGAGCTTTAAATCATTACTCTCTTCCTTTTTAAGTTTCTTAAGCACTCATTTTTGGGGTCAGTTCCTCTAAATTGAGTCTGAGCTGAGGTGACACAATCAAAGGGAGTTAAAAGTTATAAGCTAAGTATGTTGTACTTATTACTTCTTTATAAAAAGGATGTGGGTGGTCCATGACTAAAAACATCCCATTTCAAATAAATTGGTAAAATCAAAATAGGAAACCAAAAAAGAAAAAAAGTGGAAACTTGAAATAAGGCAACCCTAAAAGTTAACATGATTAGTGAGATCAAGCTTCAGATTTGGCTCTGAGCTTCTTAGCACTCAAGGTAAAGACAGAAAAACCTTGACATCAATCTTGCTGTTGAGAAGTGCAAAGAATGCCTATATATATATTTTTTAATTTTTAAAAGGATTTCATTTATTTATTCGAGAGAGACAGAGGCAGAGGGAGAAACAGGTTCCTCATGGAGCAGGGAACCTGATGCAGGACTCCATCCCAGGACCCTGGGATCAGGACCAGAGCTGAGGGTAGACACCTATCCCAAAGGAGCCACCCAGGCATCCCAAGAATGCCCTTTTTCAAGTGAAACTAAATTATAAAAGAAATACACCATGCAGACTATCCTAAAGGGCAGAGAGGGATGTAACAGATAAGAGAACTTTCATAGAAGAAGAAAAGGAGGATGTTACAGCTCTGTTTTCTGTAATAACCTCCCATAAAAATTAAGACCTGGGTAAAGATGAGTCTTTGCAGACTAAACTAATATAATTCAGTGTTTGGGGGTTCACCCTGAACACTAAGTAATATATCCACTAGGAAGTCTTCTCTACATAGCATTCCTCTCAGTTGGAGCCAAATAATTTAAAATTAAGATTATTCTCTTTGGCAGGAGCCCAGAGTGTTGGTATTACTTTGGACCATAGAGTACAGATTTACGGGGTTTGGATAACAACTGAGCAAATGCTAAGTTTGTCATCCATCTACTAAAGGGGTAGAAGCAAATCCATGTATTCACACCAGTGAAGACCACCCGAGTTTTCCTCATAGTAGGCTGTGGGGCATCTCGAGGGCGAGCCAAAATTTTCCTTAGGAAGTTGCTTTGAATGTGCTCCAACGCTTGAACAAATGTTTAATTGAGTCCCTAGAGCTCCACACTGTTTTGGCATGGAAAATATTTCAAAGCTGGTGTTTCCTAATCACCCACAGTGGCTGGAAGAAAACATCAGTGGGACTGCCCAATGCTCTGACCAAGGGACAAAGCTTTCTGATAGAACTCCAGGATGAGTTCCTTGCAAAATGAACCTGAATGAATTAGAATAGCTCCCGAACGCAATGACTTTAATTTCATCAAAGCAAAGCCATTATTTTGGACAGCTGTTAGATACTGTAACTAGCTTTTTTTGTTTTGTTTTGTTTTGGGTTTTTTTTTTGTTTGTTTGTTTGTTTTTGAGGCCACTTTTGGTTCGCGATAATAAAACAATGTCATCAGACCAGAAGAGGATATTTATCTTTCTATTTACATGTCAGGGGGGCTTTTAAACAAGAAGGGAGCTCATCCTGTTTTATGTCCCTCAAAGGATTGTTATCTGATCCATTAGGAGACTGTTTCTGCTTGTTTTGATCCTTATAGGAGCTGTTGGAATGGAGAATTTTTTTTATTGCGGTAAAATATACTGAACATAAAATTTACCATTTAACTGTGTTTAAGTGCATAGCTCAGTGGTATTAAGTACATTCATGTTGTTGTACCATATCTCCATCCATCTCCAGACATTTTTCATCTTCTTCAACTGAAATTCTGGTTTATTCTTTAACCCCCAGCCTCTGGCAACCACCATTCTACTTTCTCTATGAATCTGACTATTTTAGGTAGCTCATAGAAGTGGAATCATACAGTATTTGTCCTGTCATGACTGGCTTTTTTCACTTAGCATAATGTCTTCAAGGAGAATTTTTTTAAAAGAATATTATTAACCAAGAATCTATGTTGAAATCATGCACGGTGCTGCATAACCAGTTTCTATCCACATAATGAAGAGTTGGTGAAACTTGCAAGCTGTCTTAATTGTTCTAGGCAGGTTTCTCTCCAAAGCAATAGACAACATGTCATTGAACATTAAGAGAGACTAGCTATGTCTGTAACCTACTGACTCCTTAGGTAAAATGTCAGGCTGAAAGCCTCAGAGATTTAAAAAAAAAAAAAGAAGAAGGAGAAGAATAAAAACTTTGAGGGAAATGATGCAAAAATATTGTTGGGTTTACAATTTGTGATATTCAGGATTTACTGATAGATCGATATGAGTGTAAACAGACAGGATCCTACCAGACGGGTTGTTTGAAAGAAATGATTCGGTAATGATGGCACCCATTGATTGAGTCCTGGTTAGGACAGACCAGAAGTCACTTCCGATAGTGTTGCAGTGATAGTGCTTCAATGATCTATTGTTGTGAGCAAATATATCTCTCAAGCCCAACAGCTTAAAACAACCATTTTACTGGACTTTAGGGATGGGTCAGCCGGGCAGTTCTCTTGTAGGGCTTTTCATTTGGTTGCCCTGAGATGTCAGGTGGGACATGCAACACGAACGGATAGTTGATACTGGCTTTTGGTTAGGAGCTCAGCCAGGGCTGTCAACAGAGTGACTACACATGGCCTCTTCCACATCTCAAGGTACTCAGACTTCTTGCACAGCAACTGGCTTAACCTAGAGCACACATTCTAGGAGGGTCAGGGAGAAGCGTCATGATTTTTTTATGATTTAGCTTTGGAAGTTTTATAGCAATACCTCTGCCATACTCTATTGGTCAAAATAAAGTTGTCCAGATTTGCATGGAGCAAATACACACTCCACCTCTCAATGGGAAGAGTGAAAGAACTTTGTGGCAATTTTTAAAATAACTGCTACATGTGGCAAAACATGTTAACACAGTTATAATCAGGGTTAATCTGTCTTGCTGTGACAGGAGGATCTTCTAGGACCAAACTCAAGAGGTATCAAGAATCTACAAAATTTTATATAGCTGTTCTGTGACTTTAATAACCCTTTCTCCTTTTTCCTGTCTTTAAAAAAAAAAAAAATGTGATGGCTGCAGCTCCAGCATCCATCATGGACCATGAGGCAGTTGTGGGAATGGAAGTTACTTAATATGACTGTTGGAACAGAAAGGTAAAATGAGTAATTGATGGTTATGGAGCCCCATCCCTGACCTGGACTACCTTTGCAAGAGGAAAAAAAAAAAAAAAAAGAGTTCTGTCTTGTGTTAACAAGTTATTCCCTGTCTCTGGGAGCTGAAAGGAATTCCTAAATGCTACACCTTCCAAATGCTCTAAGTAGCCAATTAAGTTAGGAGTCTAGAGAGACTTGGGAAAAGCTAAGCTAAAGATTAGGATGGTAAAGAAATAGTCATTTGCAATGAAAATTTATCCATTTCAACAGCAAAATGGACTCTTAAGTATTTAAGCTATCAACCAATAGTTACTCATTGAGTACTCACTGTGTGGATAAAAGACAGGTAAGTGAAAAATTACAATAATGCAAAAATAGAAATATGTGTAATTTACTGTGGTTGGACAGCTAATGAAGCAATTCATTAAGGCCGATGGAAGAGTGAAGTTTCAAGATGGAGTGACATTTGGGTTGGGTCTTGAAAGATGAGTAGGAATTTACAAGGTGAGTAAGAAAGAAGTGGAAGAACATTCCTGACAGATGAGATAGCGTATGCCAAAGCATGGAGGTGTGAAATGGGCCCGTGTGTTGTAAGCTTGAATAGTCTGGTGTTTCTGGAAAATACAGTTTTGAAGAGCTTGAAGTCAGTCCAAGCCAGATTTGAATCCCAGCTCTGCTACTTGGTAGCTGGGTGGCCTTGGGCAATGGCTATTCAACATGAGACTGGCCCTCATGATGGAGATTGAGGGTTCCCCTGAAAAGAGAAAAGCAGATGCGGGTTTTTGAAAATCACTCTGATGGCAGCTTAGAGGATGGATGAAGGCAGGTGCCAGTGAGGTCAGAGAGACAAGTTAGGACACAAGAAACATTTACTGAGCGCCTATTTTGTCCACACACTGAGACACTGAAGATCCAGCAATGAACAAGAGCAAAATTTCTGCCTTTGTGTTTATGGGAAAACAGATAATAAGCAATAAAGCACATACATCTATAATGTAAGTGCTGAAAAATTTGAGTAGGAAGTGAAAGGGTTGACTGTGATTTTGTGTAGGCTGGTTAAAATGGGCATCTTAGGGGCGCCTGGGTGGCTCAGTGGGTTAAAGCCTCTGCCTTCAGCTCAGGTCATGATCTCAGGGTCCTGGGATCGAGCCCCACATTGGGCTCTCTGCTCAGCAGGGGGCCTGCTTCCTCACTCTCTCTCTGCCTGCCTCTCTGCCTACTTGTGATCTCTGTCTGTCAAATAAATAAATAAAATCTTAAAAAAAATAAATAAAAATAAAATGGGCATCTCAGGGGCACCTGGGTGGCTCAGTTGTTAGGCGTCTGCCTTCGGTTGGTTTGGAGCCACTACGGGCTCCCTGCTTGGCGGGAAGCCTGCTTCTCCCTCTCCCACTTCCCCTGCTTGTGTTCCCACACACTCTCTCTAGCTCTGTCAAATAAATAAAATCTTAAAAAAAAAAAAAAAAAAGAGGGCATGTCCGAAAGGGGACATTGCGTGGAGAACTGAATGTGTAAGGATAAATACATCATCCTAAGGGAAGGGTATGCTTCGCATGTTTGAGGAACAGCAAGAAGATCAATTCGCCCAGAATAGAGCTGTAGGGGACCCAGTGTGGTAAAGCTGATGGGAAACTGGGAGGTCCTGACTAACTGGAGGGGAAGTGGGAAGGGAAGGAAAAGATGGAGCTTACCACTTTGATGGGGTTTTATGATCTGTTGGATATGGGCCATGAGGAGAGGGAAGGAATCTCCTGTGATTGCCAGATTTCTGGATTGGGCAAATTTGTCGCAGTGTCAGTGATGGAAAGAGGGAATACAGGAAGGGCACCACACAATGAAGTGGGTTTGGGACCTTTTGAGTTTGTGTGCTGATGGAAATCCCAGTAGTGATGCCTTCTAGACCTGTGTGTGTGTGTTTGTTTGTGTGTGTGATATCGCACACACACATAATATGTATACACATACATACTACATATACATAATACATATATATTACAGGAGGAAGATGTTGTCCTGAGACATTAATAATTTACCGAGATATTCATCTGTAGAGTTTAGTCATTCCCTCATTCATTCATTCAATGAATATTTTTTAAATCCTAAGCTAGACCTTGGGCATATAAAACAGACATAATTCCTGCCTACCTGAAGCCTACAAAAAGCACATAAACAACAAAATAACATATAATTACAACTTGCAACATGATACAAAGGAAACAAACAGCATGTGGAGAGAGTATAGAATGTCTCAGGAGAAAGGCTCCCTGAGGTGACAGGGAGTCAAGTGGACACCTAAAGGCTAACCTCTGCAGTGTGTGAGGAAGAGCCTGTGTGAAGACTTGACAGGGAAGCCGCGGAAGGTAAAGGGGAAGAAGGCACCCACGATGAATTTGGAAAAGTAAGCAGAGGCTAGGTCATACAGGTCTGATAGGTCATTAACAAGAGTATGAACATTTGTAAGAAAAGCAGTGACAGGATACAGCACATGGTTTTTCTTATTAAAAAACAAAAACAAAACAAACCAAAACAAACCATCTTGTGTGTTTCCAAGCATGGGAGAGAGACTGGGGGGAGACAGGGAAGGAGAGATGACGAGGAGGTAAGGGCAAGGAGAAGCCACAGTACCCAAGGCTATTGCAGCAACCCTGGGGAAAAATACAGCTTGGCTTAGGGTAGGACACGAAAGATAACATTGGGATTTTTAAGATATATTTTGGAAGTAGAATGATTAGGATTTGGTGATGGATTAGGTATGGGGAGTAAAGAGGACAGAATTTTTTAAATGATTGATAGGTTTCTGCCTTCTTACTTAGGTGCTAAGGGAATTAATTATGTTGATGAGAACACTGGTTGTATTTAACTAACCAATCTTAGTTGTATTTAACTAACAATATGAATTCAATAGAGCTGGCAAGGTAAAGAACACAGGTAAAGCTTTTATTTCAAGTCACATGCCCCATACAAGGTATAGGATTATTTGTTATTATTGAATATTAATTGCCTATTGAATAAAAGAAAGTAACAGCTCTCCCCTCCCCGAAGTGATCTGTCCCTAAATTTGCCAAATGATAAAAGAGAATTTAATTTTTAAAAAGTGGAAGGCACCTGACCAATTAAAGAAATGAGTATGCAGTCTAATTTCAAATATTCAAGAATTATCATTTCATAAACACTGTTAACACATTTCCTTTTTAATTTTAATGCCCATTTGCTATAGTACAATGAATCTGACAACTTTGTTAAGGTATGCTTACTGCTGCAAATCAAGCATATTTCATTAAACAAAGACATCCTGAAATAAACACTAAAAGGATCAACTCTCTTCAGGAGCAGAGAAAAGAAATCAGCTTTAAGTTCCCTGTAAAATAAAAAAACTGGTAAGGACAGGCTGCTCTCAACCAAAGGAACAAAGCAATTTTGTTGTGTAGTTAGTATTCTCATCTTCCAGAATTTAGAGGTAGATGGATGAGAGGAAAAAGGGAATTTAGTTCATATTTGGAACCTGAACCATCTTTAGTTCAAATTTGAAATTTTAAAAAAGACCTAAAAGGAGGTGCTTCTCCACTATAAAACTTGCAGTCAAAAGCACCTTATTGGGCTGCAATACACTGTAATAAAAAAAAATAATAATAATAAAAACACATTTTTACATGCCGCTCTAAGAACACAGATTTGAGCTCTGACTCTGGAACAGAGACCAGAGGTCTCTAGAAATGCCTATTTTTAAAAAGAGATTTTATTCATTTATTTGAGACAAAGAGTATGAGGGGGGGCAGAGGCAGAGGAAGAGGGAGAAGCAGATTCCCCACTGAGCAGGGAGCCCCATACTGCCACCAGGCTCCCTGAGACCACGATTTGAACAGAAGGCAGATGCTTAACTGATAGAGCCACTCAGGCACCCTAGGAATGCCTGTGGAGTTTTAAGAAAACTGAAGATAATTTCTAAGCGTCTTCTACTATCTATTTTGTTATCTTTCCTCCTTTCAATGTGTGCGTCTTTTTTTTCCCCGCTCAAAAATTTCCTTTGCAGAATTTCCTCTATTTCAAAAGTGTTCTTAGCCACTAAATCTTAGGAATGCCAAACTGCCTTGCCGCCCAAGGTTCTACCTTGAACAAAGAGAACTTTCAAAGGTAACATCGAACCGGCTGTGGGTTAAGACCCTTACATCTCCTCTCATTGTGTGTACTTTGCTGGGTGGGGTGAGTGCCCTATCCAACATCAGGAACACAGACACACACACCCTCTCAGGTGTAACTCCCAGTCGTAGGTCAACAAATGTTTTAATAAGTCCCTTTGAACAGACGCGACCTGTAGATTTATGTGATCAGTCTATCAGAAATAATCTGGGGTTGGGCAAGAAGACCGCCTTCCTCTCCAGGAGAGCCTTTATTGTGCACTCTCTAGTTAACGAGCGTCTCTCTGAGCCTCAGACCCAGCGCGCTATTCTACGTTGTCTGCACGGCCGGAGCAAGAGAGATGAGAAGCAAACCTCCTGGGCCCCTGGAGCCATCAGGACTGAGCTTTCTCCCGGCCCGAGGGCAGGGCCAGAAGACCCCGGCCGGGTTTCTCCGCGGTTCCCCGGCGGGGCTACGGCGGGAGAAAGGGAATCGATTCTGTCTGGAGTAGTGGCGAGCCTAACACTTCCTGCGGTGATTTGCAATCCCGGCCGGAGGTTGCGAGCTTCCCATTGGCTCGGGGGCCGACGCCGCGCAGTCTGGGGGGGCGGGGCCGAGCGCAGGGGCGGGGCGGGGCGGGGCGAGGCGGGGCGAGGCGGGGCGAGGCGGGGCGGGGCCGGACGCGGCCCAGCGGGGGCCCAGGGTTCGAAAACTGGAGGCCGCAGAGCCGAGGGGCCACCGCGGGTCCCTCGTCTCGCAGAGTTTTTTAAGAAAAAGCGGATGCCAGTGACAAGTTAATAGCTCTCGCTGCTCTCCTAGGTTCAACCGAACCTCCTTCCTAAGCCGAGTCCCCTTCCAGAGTAGAGACGGCGCCGACCACGGTACCCAGAGCCATAGTGCTCGCGGCTCCCCGCGACCCCTCGTCGGCGCCCGCCCACACTCGTGGTTACAGACTCCCGCACCCCAAGCTGGTGTCCACAGTCCCCGACCCCTCCACACCCGGGACGCGGGGTCTTGAGCGCCTCTCCACCCGCCGGCGGACACCGCGGGTTCTCCAGCCCACCCACAGCCAGCGAACACTTCTCCACGCACCTAGCTGGAGCCCTGCCACACTCCAGCCTCCTCCCGCCAGTTCACGCCTGCCTCCTACTTCACACACTCACCCGGCCCCTTCCTTACACGCTCACCGCTCCCTCTTAGACTCACCCAGAACTTCCCTCACACGCACACCCCTGCCCCCTCCCTCGCACACTCATCCCTGTCCCCCCACCCCGAACCTTCACCCCTGCCCCCTCCTTCGCACACTCATCCCTGCCTACTCCCGCACACACTCACCCCTGCCCCCTCCCTCGCACACTCCTCCCTGCCTGCTCCCGCACTTACTCATCCCCGCTTCCTCCCTCGCCCCCCCACCCCTGCCACCTCCCTCGCACACTTCACCCAGCCTCCTCCCTCACACACTCTCTCCAGCCTCGCACCATCCCCGCGTCGCACTACCTGCTCTGTCACACGTGCACCCCGGTTCCTCCTCGCCCCCTCACGCCCGCTCCTCTCCCTCGCACCGCATCTCTCCCCGACACACGTGCACACTCATTCCGCATTCAGCACTAGGCACCAGCCCGCGCCACCCTCGCGCCGGCGATCGTGGGAACCGGGAGGAGCCTCTCGGTCCCTGTCCCCCACGGTCATCCATCTCCCTCCCGGGCGGCTCGCCGAGACTTCAAAGGCGGCCGGGCGGCTGGAGGTCCGCCCCAGGCTCCGCCCGGCCGCGGCGCAGACTCTGAGGCCCGGGCAGCCGGCGGGCTCTGGGCCCCGGGCTGGGCTGCAGGTTGCGGGGCGGCAGGCGGGACCATCCAGGCGGGAGCCTCAGGCGCTCGGGGCCCCGGCAGCGCAGCGAGCGCAGCACCGCGGAGGCGCCTTGCTTCAGCCCTGCCTGTGAAACCTTTCCGATGAACGCGTGTTCCGGGTGCCTGACCCTCTCTGCTAAAGCAAATGAGTCTCCCGTGGAGCTTAAGCCGTGTTTCCTTCCTTCTTTCCTTCCTCCAGGTCGGACACCCCTCATTGACAGGCTCTAATCCTCGGATCGGAACTACTTCTGCCTGGAAGATTTGGCCGGCTTTTCCTTTTCTCTCAGCGTTCCTGAAAAGCCAATTCGTTCTGAGCTGCATTGATGGAGGGGTCTGGGGGAGGAGGGCTTCTTCCAACTTCTGGCACCACCTGGGTGGGCGCCTACCGTGATTCCTTTATGGCTCTTATTCTCCTCAACTTTATAAAGGCCATTTTGCATAGAATAGTTAAGGAAGCTTACGTCGTTTATCTTGGCATTGATCTTGCAGGGATATAATGACCAGTTTATATTTAGTTATGAGATTTTTGAGAGCAGGGGCTCTAGATCCTAGCACAGGGCCTGGCCAATAAACAGCTGTGCCTTCACTTCTGCAGAATTCAACTGAATCAGCTTTTTGCATAGAGCTTTCCAGACACTCTCAGATACACTTAAAATGCTATCGAAATCTTTCCAGGAAGAACAGAAAAAAGAAGGGTAGGAAGAAAAGAAGGATGAGGGCAGGGACTCCCAGAATAATTTCAGATCCTTTGAAAGAAACAAGTTAGATTTAGATATTCAAAGCTAAGCGGTGCAGACCCTGCACTTCTAAGTGTGAACACAGAAGCTCTAAAACCTCATTACGTACCTCAAGTTCATTTTGTTTTCCAAGCTAACAGTGCCAGCCTTCCTTAATAGGTAACATTCTCTGACTTTGCATTGTCTTTATTACCTTTTTGACCCACCTTCAGACTCTATGTGTAAGTGCTGAGCTGTGAACACAAGTCTAAACTAGACACAGATTGTTCAAATCTAGAAAATGGAAACTTCTTTTTTTTTTTTCAGTTAAAGAGCTTTTAACCCACTTAAAGGAAGGGCAAGGGGTAACTTAACCCGATTCGTTTTTTTACAAAAATTGGTGGCAGTGTGGAGACCATCTGCACAGAAGCACAGAGGAACCCTCTGCCAGGGCTTTAATGAACATAATATACTCTACTTCTTTTGTTCACAAGGTAGATAAAATTTTTCATTCAACAATAAATTTTTGAGATCTAGCCATTCTGAGATACATCAATCTTTGTTTTAACTGCTGCATCGCATTCCACGAAATGGATAGTTTAGAACAGATTCCTCTTCCCATATGGACATTTAGAGGACCTTTTTTTTCTATTACAAGAGAATGTTGTAGAGATGTCCCTTGTACTCGTGGTCTCCTTGTTTGCTCAAGAGGGTTTCTCTTACTTTTGTCCCTAGAAACTAAATTGCTGGGTTGTAGGATTACATATCTTCATCTTGGCTAGATATTGCCAAATTGTTTTTCAAAGTGGTTCGAACAGTCTGCTCTCTTATTAGTATATCAGACACCTACTTTTTGCACACTTTCAACAAGACTTGGTATTATCAGACTTTTCCACCCCCCCCCCCAATCTCATGGGTATGAAATGGAATGTCTTTTAGTTTACATCTCCTTTAGTACTCATTCAAGTCTTTCAAAATGATCTAAAACAGCATTGTCCACATTGTCCAATAGAACTTTCTGTAGTGGTGGAAATCTTCTCCCTTTCATAGGTTTCTCTCTATTTTACTTAGTCTTCTAAATGACATCAGTTTGCCTACAAAGGAAACATGTTCACATCAACCAACAACTTTGAAATACGACAAAAGTTTAAATTATTTAAACAACTCATTACCTGTAGACCACACCAGATTATAAAGCTTGCCAATCCAGGGTATTCCACATAGCCCTGATCTGGATTTCAACTCTATTTCCAGCCCATCAGTCCTAGTATGTCTATGCTAAACATTTCACTCATCTCTAAACACACCATATGCCAGTTCATCTCAGCCTTTGTACATGTAGCTCTCTGGGATTGTTATGCTTTTTCTTCCCTCCCCACCAGCCATGCCTCTTTACTTGTGTATCCCTCCTACCAGAATGAGCTTCATGAGAACAAAAGAGGTTTTTTTTCATTGCATTGTGGCATTCGTAGTACCTCTCCTAATACAAGACAGACAGCTAGGGGCCAATATATCTTTCCTGAACGCATGCATGCGTGAATGAATGAAAGAATAAAATATTCTGGGGGGAAAAATTGATCCAAAATAGAAAAATCTAGGGGGCACCTGGGTGGCTCAGTGGGTTAAAACCTCTGCCTTTGGCTCAGGTCATGATCTCAGGGTCCTGGGATCAAGCCCCACTTGGGCTCTCTCCTCAGCAGGGAGCCTGCTTCCTCCTCTCTTTCTGCCTGCCTCGCTGCCCCTTGTGATCTCTGTCTGTCAAATAAATAAATAAAATCTTCAAAAAAAAAAAAAAGAGTTCAAAATAGAAAAATCTAAAATACAGTGTCATAACTTAAAAAGAAAATTCTGTGCCCTGGTCCTGTGGGAATGCTATAGCAAAAATACCATAGACCTAGCCATAGGCTTATAAATAATAAATACTCATTTCTCACGGTTTTTGGGGTTGGAAAGTCCAAGATCAAGGCACTGAAAGTTTTAGTGCTTGGTGAAACCTCACTTCCTCATTGATAGTGCCTATTTGCTGTGTCCGCACTTCTTAGAAGGGGCAAAAGAGCTGTCAAGGGCCTTTTTTTATTAGTTCCCTAATCTAATTCATGAGGGATCCACCTTCGTCAACTAATCACCTCCCAAAGGTCCACCTTCTAATGCCCTCACGCCAAGCATTAGGTCTCAACATATGAATTTTAGGAGCGCACAACCATAGCCTATATGTATTTTGAAATAAGCACTTCTTATATTGATTTGTATTCTCTTCCACTGATCTTTTCATTTCTGTTGTAGATCAGTTTTGTTCCTATTATTATAACAAAGAAAAAAATCCCCCCAAACCTATCAGTTAGGAATCATTCATCTGCTAGAAACAAAGAAAGAAAAATGAAACCTGATGACCAGTAGCTCAAACAAATATCTTTTTCCAAATTATCAGAAGCATAAGGGAGATGGATATTGACACAGATGTTATGGCCTCCCTGCTAATTTCTGTTTTTTCCTCAGTGTCACAAAATAGCTGCAGGGCTCCTGGTACATTCACATCCAATGCAGGAAAGAAGAAGGAAGGGACAAGGCCATGATACAAAGTAATTATAAGAAGTACAAAACTCTTGCTGTAACACCTCACCACAGCAGACCTCCTTTATTTTCCTTGGCCGGAATCGGGTAAAGGATCATTCTTACCCATAAAGGAGGTGAGGATCACCTTCACAATAATGAGCCAAAGCCAGAGACTGGACACATTGCTAACACCTGGCAAATAAAATTCCATTAACAGGGAAGAAAAGAGGGTACTGGATACCTAATTAGGCATCCTCCATAAAACATGATCTCCCCATTTTTTTTTTAAGATTTTATTTATTTGCCAGAGAGAGAGAGAGAGAGAGAGTACACACAAGCAGGCAGAGAGACAGGCAGAGACAGCGAGAGAAGCAGGCTCCCTGCCAAGCAAGGAGCCCAATGCCGGACTCGATTCCAGAACCCTGGGATCATGACCTGAGCCAAAGGCAGCGGCTTAACCAACTGAGCCACCCAGATGTCCCTGATCTCCACATTTAAACAGAAAACCAAATGTCTGGTCTAACCTCATGTTCTAGACAATCCTATCCCACCTCCCAGAAGGCATCAAGGCTTGAAGGCTTAAAGATTCCAAGTTGTATAGGATGGATTTAATGGATTTTGACCAGGGGCTCTGTTTGCTCTTAAAAGAAAGGAAAAATAGGAGCAGGGCAGGAGAGGGGTGTCTGAAAATGGGGATAGTGGAAAAGAGAAGTATAACATTGGACTCCATTAGGAAGCTGCCTGTAAACTACGGTTGCTGTTTCAGCTTCCTATTCTGACTCTCTGCTCACAGAACTGGAAATTCAGCATTTATTCTTGCAAGATATCAGATGGTCCACCCAAGCCAAGGAGGAGAAACAGAGGAATTAGGTTGTAGGAATTAACTTCAGGGTTAACCGCCTATCCATCTTTATTTTAAGTGCTATGCCCACTTGTGATCCTTGAAAACAAAAGATTTGGGTTGGATCCTAGAATAAAGCAATAATTGATGTCAGTTTAGTACATTAAATAAAGTAGCAAGAAACCCACGACAGGGAATCTATGGACACAATAGACTACACTAAACTATCTTTTCTGTAGATTGCCAACAGAATAATGGAGAGAGATGAATAAAAAACATTATTTCTTGATAGTCTCAACAAGATATGAAACTCTTATTGTTGTATATAGGACCAATATAAAATCTAGCAAGAAATTCCCACCTTTCTGACCATCTAAATTCTAATCTTTCTTTAAGTCTCTCGCTTTCTCTCCCTCTCTCTGGAATTTATTATACAACTCATTTGTTCATTCATCTTTTTAACAAGTAACTTGGAGGAAGTTCCATTTTTGGTGAGTTTCCAGCACAGTAAGGAAACCAGCTCTTGAGAGTGAATTTGGAAAATGATAGAAGACATGGTGCTACATGAGTAATGATTTTGGAAATGGCTACATTTGCCTCATGTGAATATATTGATAATCTATTTTTCTCCTTTACTTTCCTTTTCTTTTTTAAAGGTTCTTTTATTTATTTTAGAGAAAGGGGAGAGAGCAAGAGTGCAAGTGGGGGAGGGACAGAGGGGAGAGGGAGAGGCAGAGAATCTCAAGTAGTATCCCTGCTGAGCCCAACATGGAGCTTGATCCCACAATCCTGAGATCATGACCTAAGCCAAAATCAAGAGTCAGATGCTTAATCCACTGAGCCACCCAGGCACCCCTCCTTTTACTTTCAAATGTACTTTAAGTATATAGACACATTTTAAAGTAACACAACCTATTCTAGTTTCCCTACAACTGATCATTAAGGTTGTCCAGCTTGTAATTAAAAATTACTAAGTACTCAAAGTATGCAAAGAAATAGGAAAATGGCGGGGGTGCCTGGGTGGCTCAGTGGGTTAAAGCCTCTGCCTTCAGTTCAGGTCATGATCCCAGAGTCCTGGGATCGAGCCCCATGTCAGGCTGTCTGCTCAGCAGGGAGCCTACTTCCACCTCTCTCTCTCTCTCTGCCTGCCTCTCTGCCTACTTGTGATCTCTGCCTGTCAAGAAAATAATTAAAATCTTAAAAAAAAAATAGGAAAATGTGACTCACAGTCAAAGATAAAAGCAGTCAGTAGAAATAGTAAGATTACTCCGATGATGGAATTAGGTGGCAAAGACTTTAAAGCACCATTGAAAATGTGTTCAAATGTGAAATTGTGTTAGGAAATGACAAGCATGAGTGAATCGGTGGGAATTATCAGCAGAGAACTGGAAAAAAATGGAAATTCTAGAACTGAAAACTATAATATCTGTAATGAAAAAGTCATTAAATGGGCTTAATAGCACATTGACATCTGGACAACAAAGGACCAGTGAATCTGAATACCGACCTGTGGAAGTTATTTAAATCCAAAGAACAAAAAGAAAGAACAAATTTGAAAAAAATCTAAACATTCATTAATTTTTATTTTAAATTGAATTATAGTTGACAAATAAGAGGAAAAAAAATTTTTTAAATGAACAGAGCTTCAGTGCATGTAACAAAATATCAAACAACCTATATGTTAGAGTTTCAGAAAGAAAAGAGATAAAAGTGGGGTAGAGAAAGTACTTGAAGACATATTGGTCCCAAATTTTCCAAATTTGGCTTTAAAAAGCCATCAAAACAAGCAAAAAATAGACCTACAAATCTGGGAAGCTCTGTAAACACTAAATAAGATAAATACAAGGAAAACCACATTTTAGCCCATCATTGTCCAACTGCTGAAAAGCAAAATCTTAAAAACACCCAGAGGAAGAAAAGAAATAAAATTATGATACAGGGATTGATTATACAAATGAAGGCTTATCATTCATCAGAAACAAGGGAGACATAAATGAGTATATCTAACTTTTGTATTATTGAGGGGGGAGGAAATGAATGGAGAAGAAGGAGAAAAGAGAAATGGTGTGTCAACCAAACAGAAAGCAAATTTCTGGACACACTTAGTGGGTTTGAGAGGACCCTGTAGAAGCCGCTTGATTGCTCTACCTTATCTAGAGAATACAAAGGAGGTAACCGGAATGAAGACCTCCCCTCAACGAGATAATAATGTGATTGTATTAGCTGTAAAAAAAAAAAAAAAAAATGTCTAAGAAAGAAGAGAGGGAGGGAGGCAAGCTAGAGTGGTTAAGGAAGGCTAGGAGGAGCAGGTTGGGGAGAGCGTAAACGATGCTTGGAGAATTCAGTCCAATCGGGATAGAAAGGTACGCAGCACAGGGAAGAGTCCCAACAAAGATGGAGGAGTGAGCATGGTACCTCAGAAATCAGACATGGATGGAAGTGGGTAGGGAGGAGGAGTTCAGAGCCCAGGGATCATCAAGCCTTATTTTCCTCCTTAATTGATAACCTGTATAGTGCTACAGGTAGCATAGGATAGGGATTACATGTTGAGGCTCTGAAGTCAGACCGCCCGGATTCAAATCCTTTCTTCAACACTTATTAGCTGGTTGCCTAGACAAGTTATTTCACCTTCAAGAGTTTTCTCTTTCTTCACTTGTTAGCAGATAGTAAACCAGTATCTAGGCAAAAATATGTGTAGGACTCTTAGAACAGTGCCTGGAGTACTGTAAATGGTCAGTCATGTTTGCTATTATTCTTAGATCAAGTTCTCAATGAATATTTGTTAAGCGACTATTAAAGGGATTGGTGGTATTTGCTGAAGCAATGTGGTTGTCCCAAACAAGGGCTAAAATACGTTTAAGGCAGCTGGGATATAAGCATGATAAACAATCAACCCACAAAAACAGAAGCCACATATGAAGTGATCTTGTCACCTGGAAGTCACCAATCACATTCAGATGGTGTGAATAGGACATGCCAAGCAACAATATCTCATTGGAAGAGAGGTTGAAGCCATTGATCTCGAGAGAAAAATCTCTAAATATGAGAGACCTTAAATTGGACTCAAATCATGTAATTTTTAAACATCACTTGAAAAACAGCTATATAAACCTAGATTTATTGCTTACAGAGTCACCTCTGAGCAAGGAAATAAACTTTTTCCTTTGCAAATGAGGACTTTAAAATGAAAATTGGCCAATTACTATAATTGGATCCACCAATTACTATGAAAAGTTCCTTTATTTCCTAAAGCCGTGACCAATACAGACAGAGAAAATTGGCCATTTGTTACTTCATACCCTTTTGTGGGAGACAAGTATCCCCCTTGAAAGCATACTTTCTAAACTGAGGCTGCATGAAAGAATTCAAAGGACTTTTTTTTAACCCCCCACAGCGACAGCATCTACTCACATTCAAGTCCTATGTTGTTGATAGTTGTTGATAGTACTGTCTCCAAAGCAAGTATCCTTAAGGTTATTACTGGGTGTTTTTAGCCAAGAGCTCTAGCTCATGACATCTGCCATCCAAATGAGAATTAAAACTAGGGTAGAGGACTTCCTTCTCAGGTCACCATCATATTACTGAAGGATTAGCTTGTACTTTTGAGCTCTCATATGTCCAGCCAACTGATATTCATCTAGCTATGAAATTTTAACTATTTTTCAAATACAGAACATTCTACATAGGAATTCCCGGTTGGGAGATACCAGAATTTGTGATACTTTCTGGAAATATCACAACTGACTTAAGATGGAAAAGTAAATTAAAAAGTGAGGTTCTGGGACTTCGTAGAGTCTGGAGTGACTATAAACTTTGAGACTTCTGGGGTCTCAAAGTTTAACTTACTTCCATCTCATCTTATGAATGGGCATTTAAGTCATTCCAAGGTTTTGAGAACTGATCCTATTTCTAAACCCTAGGTATGTGAGTGATAAGTTTTATATTGAATCATAATGTCAATTTATCTGTGGAAATGTTTGGAGATGGAAAGAATAAATGATCAAAACAAAAATCAAATCACCAATTCCCACAAGACTTTGAAGATAGAAAAGGTATATTGTACAAATATCTATACCTTACTCCTTGCAGTCCAGTCTAGGGACCATCTGTTAGCAATGTCTCTCAAGCTTCTTCCACCAGAAGTATGTGAACGATGTGAAATTTTTGTCAGGTACAGGAGAAAGAAAGTGACTGACAAGATAGGCACAATGATCTTGATAGGGGCTACTTCTTTAGTAGCCCTCAAGCTACATAGTTTAAATAATTTTGACCCAAAAGCATCCACATGAGCTAGAAAAATTTTGTAAAAATTTTTTGTAAAAAGATTCTGGTGAAACACACTAGCAGAAAAGTATCCAAATTATCCAGAGTGGAACATACTTTCCTCTTGGCTTAGACTGAAATTTTTCTCAAGTGTGGTCAACAGAGCTTAGGTCTATTGATGCCTTGGCAAACATGAGTTCTTCTCTAGTACTAAGGCGTCCTCTGGGATTAGCTGGTACCAAAAGCCTCAGTGATGTCATTGAGACTATATTCTATGGAGAACACCTCTGAGATGAGGCAGGCTGGTCTTGGCACCATAACTGTTTCCCACTTTCTTTCTTTCATCTTCTTTCTCCAACCACTTGGGACACCTGGCCATCGGACATTTGCTATAGATTCCCACAGGAGCCTTTCTCAGCAGTGTTGTCCCAGGAATTCTGTCCCTACTGTTCCAGGAATCAGGGCAGTAGAACCCAACATGAGTGAGAGGGACATAGAGTGGCGTAGTCACTGAGAAACACAACAGCCTTCCGCAATCAACCCAACATCTGAGATGTCAATGGCAGACTCACCTCTGAAAGCTGGGAGGCATGGAACTTTTACTTTTATCTCTTATCTTGCCACAAAACTTGATGCCGCCTTGGTATCTCAACTGTCTTTGGGAGAAGGGTCAAAGCTCTGCAAGTTACAAAAGGAAAGTCTCATTTATTTCTAAACTCTTCGTGCTTTTTCATAATTGCTGGAATCTGCTTCACAGCCAGATTCCCAGAGACAAGCTATAGCAAGGCATCCCCTCTTCTCCTCTAATGCACTTGCTGTCCTTTCTTTATTAAAGAGCCCAACCTCTCCCTTCTTACACAAGCCAGCTTCTCGCTTTCAGGGCTAGTGGAAAACACAGGGTATTTGTCTTTATGTAAAATGATGTCAGGCATCTGAGCCTTTAATGGATGTTGAGACTCCACAATCCTTGGGCAGTGCAGGGAGGGGAGTAGTGGGCCTGGGAGGAGGGTATGTGTGCTGTGAAATCATGTTTTGAATCCTTAAGGTAAGAATTTTAATGAGAAACAACTGTCAAAGAAGCTTATTTTCTGAACTGGTACCACAATTTTATTTTGAAAAATGAGTTTTTGCGAAAACCGGCCAGTGTTGAGCAGCGTAGGGGAAAGAGGGGCTGTTTTGAGCATCTGACCAGAACTGAAAAATAAGGGAACACACTTAAAGAGAAAGGACATGCTCTCTCCCATGAAGAAACAAGAGAACTTTCCGCCATCCTGCTAGGCCGGTGTTTTCCCAGCTCTGCAGTGCTCTTGTAAATTTGTAAATTTGCCACAGCTCACTTGTAAATTTGCCGGGGTGGCAGGGACACATGATTCTTGGCTGGGAGGTCTGCCAGCTATCAGAAGCCCCCAACTCTCAGGAGGGAGAAGGGGGCGGGTGCCCAGAGACCACCCCGGGTTGTATTTATTTGGGGGATATTTGCTGGTACTGATAGCAAGTCCTACTAGACAGATACAGCCCACGTCGGAATGTCTTGTTGAGAATTCCATCAGCTTCCCAGTATCAGACCTAGCACCTTATAAAACAAATCCTTACATTATAACAAAGGTAAGTGCTGCCTTCCCTATCTGGCTCTACATGTCACCTGATCTTTTAGATTCTTCCCTGCCTGAATCCATCTCGCCAGAAACCCCTTGTTTATTCTCAGTAGGCAGAAACCCATAATTCTTATTCATTTTATCGATTTTCCCTCTGTTCACAAATCCCCCTTCATTCTTCCTCATTTCTGGTTACCTCATTGTCCCTTGGTCTCCAAAGAATCATCTCACACCCACAAGCCAGACAGATTAATGTCCCTAGTTCCCAAGATGTGTGTTTGGGCTGACTCCAGCTGACCACTGGGATTTTGAACCATGACCCTATCCTGAGGGAAACTCCCTCTCTTTTTATCCTTAATTTATGCATATTCCTGATCCTCCGTCTGAGCCTAAAAAAAAAAAAAAAAAAAAAGCCTATCTAGCTTCCCAAACCTTTCTAAGCGGAAACTTAACACTCTCTTATCATCCGCAAACCTCCCTTGAACCTTTGAACCCTGAAAGGGAGTACAGGCCCTTTTAGAAATTTGGAATGATTTACATTGCTTTATTTGGGAATTTTAAGTCAGTATTTCTTGACCTGGGTGATTCATGCTGTGGGTTAACTGAACTCAGGTATCGATGGGATGAAGTGACTGCCTCTCCCTCCTTGTCACACCTGCTGAACTCGCCATGGGGAATCTACCATGACAGACAGCAATGTGGCTGAAAGATGGCCTTCGGGGTACAGAGGCATCAACAAGTATTTTATCTCCTTTTTTTTTTTTTTTAAGATTGTATTTATTTACTTGACAGACAGAGATCACAAGTAGGCAGAGAGGCAGGCAGAGAGAGAGGGGGAAGCAGGCTCCCTAGCAGAAAGCCCGATGTGGGACTCAATCTCAGGACCCTGGGATCATGACCTGAGCCAGCCGAAGGCAGAGGCTTTAACCCACTGAGTCACCCAGGTGCCCCAAGTATTTTATCTTCTTGAGGAAAGAAGAAGAGAAAGAGAAACAGTTCTAGCTTTTCTAACTTCAGTTTTAGAGATGCTATTCTAGCTCTCATAGTTTTACGGGGCTTATTTTTCTAGTTTTCTTTTTGTTTGTTTTTTGTTTTGTTTTGTTTTTATTTCTTTAGTTTTTGAAGAAGCTTCTTGCTTATATTAAAAAAAAAAAAGGAGTTACCTTTGACTACCATAGTTTTAAAGAATTCAGGATGGTTTTCAGAGGAAAAAGTTATATGAATATATTATGTGTTTGTTTTATTGACATTTATGACGCTGCAGAATCATATTCACGTCACGACGTTCACCACACTTGTGACTTTTACTTAGAGAAACACTGAAACTGAACAGGTGCAATAGGTCCACATAAGGAGAATTCTATGTCAGAATACTTATTCTATGTCAGAATACTTGTTCTCCCCTCTCCTCCTGTTCTCCCTCCTTACAGTCACTGCAACCATCCCAGTCTTTGTTCAAAACTATTATAGGATTTAACACAATGTTCAGATGTGGTAAACTGATGGTAAGTTCTTGGTTTGGTTGGATTCTCTCAATCTGTTGGCTGGGTAGCTTAGGACACAGCCGTGAAAACAATGCAGTGACTAGAAATGCTGGTCCCAGTGGCAGAAGTCTAAGAAAGCGGGCTTTAGGGGATAAAAAGAGATGGAAATAAACTAGTCAGAATCTTCCTTTCTGGATCCCCTGTACTCGTCGCCATGAGGGATTGTGGCACAACTCTTCTACCGAGGACAAGCAAGCACAAAGCATCAGCATGTACCCAACTATCTCCACATATGGGAGAGAAGAGGTATTTTACAAGACTATTGTTGACAACGATGTCACCATCTAATTTAGTCACAGTGACCTGTCCATCAAATTTATGTCTGCACATATCTTTACCTTAAATTCAGATACCTATTTTGCCTTCCTTGCATCTACTTAACAAAGTAGCCTTGTCATCTGAAAACAAACAAACAAACAAAAAGCAAACACCAAAAAACCAAACCATGGATTCTTGAAACTATACTTTCAAGGGTAATATCCGAAGGAAGAAATGAAGCATATGAAATTATTTCAAATACACTAGATGATGGGGAAAATCAAACTGAGCAGGTTTTGAGTCTTGTTTTTAAATAAATCATCCACTTCGTGGCAGACTGTACTTTCCAAAATGGCTGCAGTGAGACCATCCATCACACATTCTCTTCTTATGACCTGAGGGTGACGCTCCTTTGACAGAGAGATACAGTTTGTGTCCACTTCTCTCAAATATGAGGGGGGTCTCTGACGATGGTAGAAATGACACTATGTGACTTCAAAGACTAGGCCATAAAAGGGGATCCCGTTTCTCCCTCGTTCTCTTGAGACACTGCTCTTGGAACCTGCCACTGTGCTTTGAAGAAGCCAAGCAGCCACAGAAAGCCCCAGGGAGATGTTGTTGCTGGCAACCCAGTTGTGGTCCCCCCGTCAGATAATACTATTCACCAGTCGTGTACATGAGTGAGCCTTCAGATGATTCCAGTTCACGGGAGTCGTCCCCAGCATTTGAGCTATCACAGCTTATGCTCTGTGTAGTGGTCGGTCCTCGCTGAATCCCACCCAAATTGCAGGTTTGTGAGCAAATAAAAAAGATGATTGTTGTCCTAAGCCACCAAGTTTGGGGTGTTTTCTTACATACCAATAGATAACTCCAACCTTGAACTTTCCCTCCTACTGAGTGTTTGCTGTTCATCCTATAAATATTGTTACAGCCATATACAATGAAACCACCTAAGCCAGGATCTTCAATCCCTAAGATTTAGCCTTAGGAAAAGGTGCAAGTCCCACGTAAAAAGAGTACTGTGGACCAAGAAGAAGTGTAAAAACAAGTGCAGCTAGTGTCAATAATACAGGAATGGTTGCCATTCCTGAGTCACCATCTGCTGTCCCAGAGCAGAAATGAATTGGGAAAAGTTTCTTGACCGAGACTATCGGTTAAAAAAAAAAAAAAAAAATTAAAAAGGAATTTCAAGAAAGAAGGATGGACAGGCTAGTAGAAGGTGACAAGCATTAAATCATGGACTTGGAATGAATCTGGTCTTTGTATCACAGAATTCCAGAATCTTGAGATTATATGAGGTCAATTAGATTTGGTCTAAACCACCGCTCTCATTGAATTCCTGAGCTCCATGTGCAAGGTACTTGAACATTTTTTGTCTAATTTCTGTTTAAACATCTTTGATGCCAAGGAAAGCCCCCTTAATTTCAAAAAATAAAGTGGCTACAACAGTCGTCTTCCTTAGCTTAGACGAAAAGCACCTCCCTACAACTTTTATTTTTCAGTTTTACTATAAAGTTGCATCTTTTTCAGGAGGTTTGGTTCTAAAGTCAACATGAGGTGACAACTGCATATGGGGCCAAACTCAGTCTTGCAAATTCCTCCGGAAAACACCCCCCAAAATCATTAGCCTATGACCTCTCAATCAGTATTCCCTCCAGCGTCAGAACTGATATGTGCATTTAAAACATCCATGTATTTTTCAAGGCTGGGGTCACTGTCAGATTGGGGAGATGTTTATGTTCTGAGAGGCAAAGTGGTGCTGAGATGGTAGATTCACACTTTCTGTCTCCTGTTTATTGGGGCCACACATATGCCCATTGAGCGGAAAAGCTGCAGGAACCAGCACACTATATAGATTGTATTATTTCCTTTTAAATTGTGATAAGTTTATCAGAGCTCATGTCATTGAACTTGTGTCCATTAAACCCATATATGACATGATATCACTGTTGAATTATAGCTACCAATGTCTTAAGTCTCTTTTATTATTATGAAATGGTTAAACATGTAGAAAATAAAAAGCAGATACCCTCAAACTCATGACCACCATCAACAAATGTTAGCTTGCCTTCTTTACCTCTTCTTTATATATGCTTTTACTTGTCCAAGTCTCCCATGTGTAGTATTTGTACACCCATATAACCACACTGTCAAAGTACTGATTCAACAGTGATTTATTGAATACCTACTCTGTCCTCTTTGGGGATCTTAGTGCTGCTACTTAGACGTGTTATGTATCAGCTCAGCCTCACATTATTTACAAATGTGCTTAGAGAGCCTTTAGCACAACAATGAATGGAATAGTGTTGATGACCAAGCCCGTGACCTACCGCTAATGACAATTAACACTTTGAGTCCCAGGGTCACCTACTCCAAAAAAACCTCCTTTATCATTACTCACAAGGATAGCTGCCCCAACCTTTGTACATTTCTCTGTCGTAACATTTGTACTCTTGTAATCATTGACTACTTGTCTGTCTTCCCCTCTTTAAGTCCTTTAATGGCAAAACGTCCTCATATTTATCTTTATGTCCTTAACCTTTATCAGTGTTCCAGAACTTTAAAAAGTGCCCGTTCATATTAGGTGCTCTAAAATGCTTGTTAAGGATACAGGTTAAGATTAAAACAATTGAGTCAAATCTTCCTTCCTTTCCTTGGAGGAATGCTGCCCACAGTATCACTAACGGATCATTACTTCTAACCATGGAGATTGGCTATCCTTCAGGACAGCCCACTCCTTGTTTGAATGGTTCTAGATTTTGAACTTCTTTTGTCATATTAAACCCCAAGGCACTTTCCTATACCAACACTATAAGTTCTTGTTATAAATAAATTCTTTTTTTTTTTTTTTTTTCTGAATGTCAAGAAGTCTTTTATGGTACTCACTTGGGTAACTAAACAGTTGTTAATGAATATGTCTTACATACAGTAAGCCAGTAGAACTGAAGAAATAAATTCAGTGCTCAGAACTGACGCACTTTCTGAGGCATCCCATTAAGGATTTCTACCCTGAATTCTTTCCAGAAGCTAATTGGGGCTGTGAAGACCACAGAGCACAGGTGTTCCATGTTCCATACAGCTCACATTCCTATATAAACATGCCACTGCTTTCTTGAGCATCTCGGGCTCTTGGGTGGTCTTAGGGCTGTGTTAAAAGGGAAACAAGTTGGACTTTTCTCTCCTTGCTAATCATTCAAGGACCTGGTTAGCATACAACCATGCTGTATTCTGGAATCTCTATTTCTTAAGTCCCTGAGTTCACACTTGAGGAGAAACCTAAGAGACTAAACCTGGCCCCAGACTTGATTGAATAACCAAAAGCCTGTTGGGAAAATAAAACTGGGACAAACAGGTAACTTCCCTGCCAAATTCGATGCTTTTCTATAAATTCTTGATCGTACTATTATTTAGTAAGTTGCAAGCCATTGACACTTTCCCCTGGAAATACAGAAGCAAAATACTTTCTGAAAGTTTAGGCTTTTGTCCCAGAGGTTGCAGATTTTTCTAAATGGCGGTCAGTTGATAAAAAATTTTTAAGAGAGCATTCATTATTCCCTTGGTATAGAATGTCAGTGCTTCTTGTGTGCCAGATACTGTGCTAGAAGCTTCACAGAACAGGACACCTGGATGGCTCAGGTTATGATCCCAGTCCAGCACTGGGCTCCTCACTCAGCGGGGAGCCTGCTTCTCCCTCTGCCTGCTGCTCCCTCTGCTTGTATGCCCTCTCCGTCAGTCGGTCAAGTAAATAAAATCTTAAAAAACAAACAAACAAAACTTCACCGATCTTATTAATGTAAAGCTTATAACTATCCTGAAGATATAAGTATTATATTTCCCATTTTATAGATGAAGCAATGGAGGCTCAAAAAAAACCAAAAAAAACAAAAACTTTCAAAATCACTGAACTGCAGAAACCATTCAAATCCGTATGGTTCTGAGTCCAAAGCCGATGTGAGTTATACGAGGTCACGCCTCCCCTCCTTGGCAGAATCAGCTTCACTCCATGATCTTCCATTTGGAGTTGAGCTCTGTCTTTACTTCTCCATCCTAGGTTCCTGTATCACCTCTTTTATCTGCCTGTGGTTGGTAACATCCACTTTAGACATGATTGTAACATCCTTGCTCTATCAATCTTGCCTCATTTCATTTTAAAATAATGTCAACCTTAAGAACAGCTGGGATATAGTAAGGTGATGGCAGTGAACATCTGCTAGCTTCTCTTTTTTACCTCCTTTTTGGGTTGATGAGAAAGGAGGGATAGGAAGAGGTGATTTTTACTTGATAGTGCCCAGCAGACGTGTTTAGTAAGAAGATGCATTTATTTTATAAATTTTGGGTCATCTGGACTGAAAAATCAGGGGTAGTTATATTACTATTATGAATATTTTATTCATATTATTTTGGCTTTTTTTTTTTCATTCATCTCATACTCCATAGCAAATTATTTAGTCCAGAGCTCAATCAAATCTGACCCACTGCCTATTTTTATAAATAGAGTTTTAATGGCACACAACCACACTTGCTCCTTTATATATCATCTGTGGCTGTTTTTGCACTATAAAAGCGAGTGAAATCATTGCAACAGAGCCTGTATGGCCCACAGAACCTAAAAATATTTACTTTCTGGCCCTTTACAGAAACAGTTTGTTGACCCTTACTTTAGGCAGAGGTCAAAACGTATGGACCAAAACGTATGGATGTTTCAGTCCAGCAATGAATCTCTGTGTCTAGACTAGAATATGGAGGAATTTGGACTTGGATGGCTGGACTAGAATGTCTTTAAAGACATTTGCAACCCTGCACTTCAAGGATTTAAAAATTCAGCTTTAGAAAGAGAGATAGAGAGAGAGAGAGGACCAAGAAAGCAGATGTGGACTTGGAATACAATGGGTATGTTAAAAACAGTCCGGTCTGTTTTGTTGATTCTTACTATGCTGATGATCAGATACAGCAAACTGCGCATCCAGCATGTTAGTTAAATCTGGAAGAGTCTCTAAAGACAGTTAAGGTTGAATACATGGAAGTGAGCCATATGCGATTATATTGACATCAACAAGCATGTGAGAGAAGTCTATCTACATAATTGTACCATTTTGCTTGTCGGGGTTTATAAAATATTATTCACATCTTCGATGAAAACTCCCTCCAGTCATGGAAGCTTGTAATTATGTAAACGTTCTATTAATGTATTTATTGACTGCCAACCTTACTCACCCCGCTGCATGAAACAATAGAAGAAACGTGGTCTCTTTCTTAGAAGATGGTGCCCATTGGTACTTGGACGCTCTTCCTGTTCCTTGGGAACTCTTATTATGTTTGGGTTATTTTTTAAGCTATTTCCAAGTAATTAAGGTGCATGTCTTAAAAATTATGTATGTCAGGGGCACCTGGGTGGCTCAGTGGGTTAAGGTCTCTGCCTTCGGCTGGGGTCATGATCCCAGGGTCCTGGGATCAAGCCCTGCATCGGGCTCTCTGCTCAGCAAGGAGCCTGCTTCCCCCTCTCTCTCTGCCTGCCTCTCTGCCTACTTGTAATCTCTGTCTGTCAAATAAATAAATAAAATCTTTTTAAAAAATTATGTATGTCAGAGTCCCAAATCTTTGGGATCTTACGCCAGCTAGACTCCTTTTCACATCTGTGGGAACTTTGGTTGCATTTTAATTAGAAAACCCATCCTTTGAAATTAGAGTATTTTTAAAAAGTTTTTATATTAATTTCAGTTAGTTAACTGAAATTACAGTATTTTCAAGCCTTCTATAGTCCTTGTAGATCCTCATTTGGCTCACTGGTTAGTCATCTAGTCTTTTAACTTGGGCCAAACTTTCTCTGAATACAAGAAGGACATCAAAAGTGTATGTTTACAAACATCGAATCCCTGTATTGCTTAAAGACATCATGCACAAATATTTAAAAAATATTATCTTGGTGTATTTTCAAGCATCCATGTTAGGAAATACAAAGACTGGATTCAACTTAATATCAAAATATACTTGTGTGAGTATAACAATAGGATGTGTAAGAACACCCGTAGGATTGAGAGTGATTTTCATGGGGAGATAAACATCTTATGATTTGAAAATTGGAAAGAGGTCTTACCTTGGAAGGAAAAAAGATGTGCTGCCAGAGGAGAAAAGATTTGTTTTCATGTGTGGACCTTGGGGATGGATTGTGGGCACCACCCCCCATGAGGTCAGAGCTGTTTGCCCATTACACTCGCACAGCACCATTGTGAACGTACTGATGGGACGTTTTGTAATTGTTCTCAAGTCAGTCAATATATAAATATTTTATCTTCTGAATCAATAAAGAGAAAAATTTTTGTCACCTATTTCTTTAGTATTTCCTCTCTTTTCTTCACTCATCAGTGCCTAATGAAATATTTTTTGGTAGGTACTTAAAAAGTACTTATTGATGAATGACTTTATTGTTTTAACTAGCTCATCGCTATATCTACTGAGAATAAAAAATAATTGCGTGAACTTAGACTTGTAGACAAGAAAATTCTGGGGAGAAAATTTACAAGTTCTAGAATTGTTTTAAAAGAGTACTTCTGTAATGGTTCTTGATGAATCCATTAACTTTTCTTTCATATAACAATTTGTCAATAAATCAATTGGCCCAATGACCACTTTGCTCACTTAATGATCCATAACTTTTTTTGACCAGTAAAAAAGGGGACTTTGTGTTTCAGTCAGTCTGCTCAGTATAGCTTACTTTAGGGAGAGATCATTTCTTGGACTTTTAAACATGCCGGAATGAGGCATGTTACCAGTCTCCATGATTTTTAAAAGTGGTATGGTTTTTATCTTCCAGTATATTTTCCACCCAGCCTACTGCTTTTCCTACTTCTCATAATTTATAGATTTTCTTTCTTGATGGGAGAGGAAGGAATTGGATTATAGGCAATTCACAGGACCATTTCTTTCCTACACAGATGGTGGGAAGACTCTGTGTGCATATGATACAATGAGACTATGAAGATGCAGGTGTGATGATGTCCAATAGTATCAAGCTGGGAATTTTTTCAAGTAATTGTGTTAACAACCACAAAGCAACAAGTGTTTGGTGAAAAAATAATATTGAAAAATTGGTCTTTCAGCCAACTGGCTCTTTAATGAACTGGCAGTCAATGATTTACTATTTGGCTGATTTTCCACACTGGTCTACCGCTTGTAAGAGCATCTTCTTTCTCCCAAGAAAGACCCACTTGCCTGCACTGCCAAAAACAGTCTCATCTAGAAGCAGGTGGATGAAGCTTCTGCCATCCTGTCCAATCCTATAGTTTTAGAGTAATAAATTGTTGCGCCCTGTATATAAAGGGGAGAATCTCTTAAGGTATCTTTTTAGAGAATGTGAAGGATATTTTCAGTTATTAAATGTTTCAATGTGATAGCCTCAACAATAAGGCTTCATTTTTTTTTTATTTTTTAAAGACTATTTATTTGAGAGAAAGAGAAAAAGAGGGCATGAGTAGGGGGAGTAGCAGAAGGAGAGGGAGAAGCAGACTCCCTGCTGAGTGCAGAGCCTGATGTGGGGTTCCCTCCCAGGACTCGGAGATCATTCATGGGATTCGATCCCAGGACCCTGAGATCATGACCTGGGCCAAAATTAAAAGTTAGCCACTTATCTGACTGAGCCACCCAGGCTCCCCAAATCTTCATTTGAATCACTAAAATGGCTCATAATTTCTAGTAGGAGATAAAAATAGAGAACTAGGCTGTGTATGGCAAGAAAGGAGAGAAAAGAAGCATATATGTAAGGAAATGTGTAAAAAGGCCATAAGGAAAGAGGAAATATGCCTGAGGTTGGAACATGGTACATGGCTGTTAGAGTCTGATGGTGCTACTGTACCTGGGGGTGTATCCTGGTATGAGACAAAGAAGACTATGTGTGTTAAATATAGAAAGTCCACCCTCCCAAAACATTCAACCGTCATAAAATATTCAGCAGCAAAGATCTGGTAATAGATATAAGCAATTTCCAGGCTTGCTTCATTGCCCTCACTCTGCCCATATCCCTTAGCCATTGAAATGGGGCTCCAAAGACTGTAAGGCAGAATGTAGGCATTGACGTTCCAACGACTGGGCCAACCCTACTTCACCAGCATTTTCAGTGGTGACAGCCAGAGACTGATGGCAACAGGCCACTAGAATTGACTATCTGGATAATGAAAGCAACTAGATGTCACTCCCAAAATATTGGTCTATGTTCTTTTCTGTTAATGGGACACTGGCATCCGGGATGAAAAATCTGTAGAAAAAGCTCAAATATCACTCTTCCAAGTTTCCCTGTGTGTCTTGTACAATGTGTCCAGGGTTTTATTTATTTATTTTTAAAGATTTTATGTATTTATTTGTCAGAGAGAGCGAGCGAGAGCGAGCACAGGCAGAGTGGAAGGCAGAGCCAGAGGGAGAAGCAGGCTCCCTGCGGAGCAAGGAGCCCGATGTGGGACTCGATGCCAGGACGCTGGGATCATGACCTGAGCCGAAGGCAGCTGCTTAACCAACTGAGCCACCCAGGTGTCCCGTGTCCAGGGTTTTAAATAGAAGTTTCTATTCTTCAAATGTTGAAGTGTTAGTTTTCTTATTCAGGTATCAGAGCAAGGCCTCGAATCCTCACCAATCTGCCTTCCTAACACAAAGCAACCAACTTGAAATTCCCTGGAAATTCTTCTTGGCATAAGCCTTTTTCTTTCCATTTATTTCTTCTCTCACCTCCTCTTTTTTCACTGGATTGAAGTCACTCCCCCCCCCCTTTTTTTTTTTCAGCTGCATCAGGCATAGAGAATCAGGAAAAGGTTTTCTCACCTGCACAACTTAGGTAGCAATGCGGACATCTGGCAGCAAGGAGTTATAGAAAAAGTCTCCATTCCTTTCTTCCTCCCTTTTTAAAGGGAGGCTTTACTCCAGGTAGAGGATATCAG
This sequence comes from Mustela nigripes, assembly GCF_022355385.1. NCBI lineage: Eukaryota > Metazoa > Chordata > Mammalia > Carnivora > Mustelidae > Mustela > Mustela nigripes. Next base: position 50,785,260 of record NC_081562.1, on the reverse strand, counting down.
CCAGCATATTTCTGCAGGCACTGGGCTCTTTCAAGAACTGCATTGGTGATCAAACCAAATATTTAAAAAGACATTCCCATAAACAAAAGCAAGGTCTGCATTCACAAACCATTTTCAATAAGACCTCTTTCTAGTCAAGGTTCTGGCCATCTGCTTGCCATCTTATATTTTTTAATATTATTCTGTCAAATATATGCTCTGTCAATGCAGGTAAAGGAATACTTGAAAAATCTGAACATACACAAATCAGTGGAACCAGATGACCTAAATCTTGGAATCTGGAGGGAATTAGCTAATGCAGCTTTGTAAATAAGTACCCCCCAACAGAGCTGCTTCACAATAATAGTTTATCAAACCACCCTTCTTTTAGGAAGTGCATACATAGTGAAATATATACAATCAACATTCCCTTAGACTCTCCTGGCATAAATTGTTACCTTGGACAAGTTATACTTATGAGGCCATACATATGAGCCTACTCTATGATACACACACACACACACACCCTCAGCCTATCAGCCAGAAAGAGCAAAACACAAACAAGTTTTGCAGGATGGTGTTTTTCTAAAGACTACAGAGGAAATCTGTAATTTATTATTTACTAAAGGCAGTTTTTCAAGATCTATGGAAGGATAAACCATCTATGAGATGTAGCTGAGAAGTTCAAGGAGGCATCTCAGAAGTACGACCATGATGACCCCAAGTTTGGCCTAATTTGTCGTGTGGCTATGAGGCCTATTTTCCTTCTGGTTGGTTCGGGGCTGGCCTCTAATCGTGCTGCCCACAGCATCGGGTAGAAGTAATGCTCTCTAAGTTCCAGGCCTAGCCTGTAAAAGGACCCCCATCCTGGCCTCTCAAAAGGGAGCCACCACGCAACAGCTACGCCAAGCGTGCCATGTTGTGGGGAAGCGCAAGCTCCTCACCCACAGACTCATGAGTTTAATAAAATGGTAGTTGTTCCACATCTCCAATTTAAGGCAATTTGCCATGCAAAGACAGAGAACTGGCAGCTCCCCTTCTGCTTCTGGAGACTTCACTCTTTTTGCCCTCCGTTTCTCTACTTCCTTCTTCCTACTTCCCCTTTACTCCCTCTATCCCTTGCTATTCTCCCATATTCACCTCAGCAAGATAGGAAGCACATTTTTATGTTTGTGATATTTTAGCATTATTTTCCACCCTTGTTCACTATTTTAGAAAAGGTGAACTGTGCTTAATTAAGACTTTGTTTCGAAAAACAAAACTAGTCAATTATTATTTTAATGTAGGTATCATTGAATTTTGGTCAGTGGCCCAGGACCTGCAAAAACAGTCAATTATAAATATGAAAAATTAGAAGTAACTTACTTGAGTGTCTAACAAAGTGATTTAAAACTGTGCGACTAATGAAAATATGCTCTTCTGACTGTATCAGAACTTCCAGTATTGTCTCTGAATACTGGCTCACCCTGTCCAGTTACAAAGGTCCTGGTGTGTTCCTCAAATGTGCCACACATCTCCCACGTCAGGGTCTTTGCATGCGCTGTGCTCACTGTCTGAAAAGTTTCCAAAAATGCACATGATTGGCTGGCTCTCTTTCTTATTTGAGGTCTCTGATTTTCCGTGTAACCTTCCCTGACTGCTGCGTGTGTAACATAGAACCCCTCTCCTTCCTGACACTTCCTAACTCATTCACCCTGCTTTATTTTTCTCCTACATGCTCATCATCATCTGATACAATGGGTAGCATTTGTTCACTGTGAGTTTTGTTCACTGTCTATCCCCAGCATCTTCAATACTGCTTGGCATATATTTATAGAATGAACCAAGGAGGCAGGCTGTGCAGCTGAGATGCAATTAACTGCATCTGCTGCCAAGCTCCTGTTGATAAGTACATCATTAAGAGAAAAGAACAGGTTATGAAATGGTAGGGAACATCTATATACATGCTTGGAGAAGGTGTAATAGTCTCAGCTGGATCCGTAACCAGAAAAGATGGAAATTCTCATTTTGTCAGCCAGATGTAAAATTAGAGGAAGCCTTGCTGCACACAGGGGTTACTAAGAGGATGGCCTGGGCTACAGATGCTACAAGACGTAGAAAAGGAAATAGAGGCAGGACGTGGGCTGAGCCAAGACTGGAAGAAAAACCAACTTTCCTATTCAGTAACTATTTCTTCCTCTGCCTTACCAACAAAACCTCCCTGATTTCAACTGGGGGAGTCATGGGCCCAGGAAAAATACTCACTTTCTTGTATTTCCTTGCAGTTAGGAGTCCATGTGAAAAGTGCTGGCCAGTGTAATCTAAAGTGAGTGTTTCTTAAAAAAAAAAAAGCAAGCAAACAAACAAAAAAACCCTTCTGATACAGGGTTACTGCCCTGCCTTAGAAGGATATTGAGGCCTAGAGCTACAGCAACCATCTTGCAGCTGTGAGGCACCAGATATGAGGCAAAGGCTTTCATGGTAAATATGGTGAAAGGGAAAGATAGAAAAGAGTCTGATTTCCTGAAGGTATCATATAGCTGCTATGCTACCTTCATCCTACTTCGTCTGGATTTCTCATTATTGCAGCCAATACTTTGGGAATTTAAAAAATGTTTATTTTCTTAATTCAACTAACCATTTTTCTATAATGAGTGTATGCAATTCATGGAATTTGAAGAAGTAATATGGGTATGTATGTGTATATATATCTACTTGAAGGTGGTTGTGAGAAAAACATTTATTCTAAACCCAAGAAAGGAAATCCTTTTTCTTCCCTGGTCCATGGACCCAAAGAAGAGGGAACAGGATCCCGAATTCCTGGGCCAGCCACACTCCTTTATGTCACCTCATTTTATACATAGAGACGGTGCCAAATATTCAGTCAGTAGCTAGCGCTGTGATTTCAAATCCCCTTGTAATGGGATGCTTCGGAGAACTGGCCTCTGTGTGATCCAGATAGATTCTGCATTCTCTGGCTAAAAACCTAGGATAGAAACAGACAGAATTTTCTTCTACTTGGCCTTCTGGGAGTAGAACAAAATGAATTTTAAAAGAAAAGAATGTATCTCCTTAAGCGTGGAGCAAAACCCGGCAAATCCAAAACCCCCCTGCTTCCTTTTTGTATAGGCTGAACCTGATTGCTACTTGGCTGAAGTTGGGGTGGCCCTTCGTGCAGAACCAGTCTCTCCAAAAAAGAAGTTTCAGCTGATACAGACTGCATACTTTCCTGGTCCCCCAACTGAAATGTCTCTTGCCAGCACCATAGCTCAGTTGTGTGGGTCCAAATTCTTCTTGTCTATGATACCTATTATATCCGCTGGGCCCTTCCTTCTCCTTCTGTTTACCTGGTTGAAATTTGAGCAGCGCCCAATCAATACTATACTTGCTTTCTCTCATGTAATTCCGGATGAAAGTGTAAGGCAGACAGAAATACGAAATAAATTCTTACGGATGAAGCAGGTAATGGTGAATGTTTTCTCTATAAGCAAGTTGGCTTCCAGAATGAGACAGATTTACCAACCCAGTCACAGTCAACATTTGGCCTCCGTAGCTCCTCCCCCAAGAGGGGACCTGCTCCTGTGAACCTTGTAATGTGAGGAAACAATATGCTGTCTTCTCACAGATCAGTAGAACCCAAAAAGGAAAGGAAGAGGAAGGGCTGATCAAGGCATGCCCAGCTTCTCCTTCCAAATTCATCAGTCAGACTGAGGTACTCTACTTCCTATCCACACTCCACCTAGGACAAGGTCGGTCTCCTCAGCTTACCCAGCTGCATTGCCTGATGTCTCCCACATGCTGAGTGCCTGTTCTCCGTAGGAAGCTCACTCCAGAATGGCGTTCTCTTAGGGTGGCAGATGCTCCATCTCTCTTTCCCACTTTTCCCTGAACAAAAGTTTAATGTCTTCCAGCTGTACCCATTCCTCTATATATCCTATTCATCAGTTGGGTCTCAGTCTGAAGATCTTACTCTAGAGAAATACTCCTTGGATTAGGAACACATGAAAAGATATACAGTGTCCCTCCAGCCAGCTCCAACTTCCAGAATTATGGAGGAGCAAGGAGTCTTTTTCTATAGTTTTGGAAACAGAAAGTTTATGTTCAATTTCAGGGAAATACAGAGTTCTTAACCTGGTTCTGCCATTTTCTTACTCTGAGACTTTGACACGTGGTTTAATCTAAGATTTCTTTTCTTTTTTTTTTTTTTAAGATTTTTTATTTAATTTTCCAGAGACAGACAGAGTACACACAAGCAGGCAGAGAGGCAGGCAGAGGCAGCGAGAGAAGCAGGCTCCCCGCTGAGCAAGGAGCCCAACGCGGGACTCGATCCCAGGATCCTGGGATCATGACCCGAGCCGAAGGCAGCGGCTTAACCAACTGAGCCACCCAGGCGTCCCTAAGATTTATTTTCTTTATTGGTAAGAATGTGGTGTTATTCACGTCATGGACACCTTGTAGAACGTTTTTTGTAAGTTTTCCCAGTACGATGCCCAACATATAGGAGGTAATCAGGGAATATTGGTTTCCAGTTGCTATCTCTAATCCAGTATAGGGAATGTAAGGAAAATTTCTCTTGGACAAACCATACAGTGGTAGCCATTTTTGGTTTTCAGGTCCTCCCAACTTTTGGATACGACCCTCTTCTTCTCTCTGTGGAAATCATACATCAGAAGTTAAAAAAATCGGGGAAAAAAAAAAAAGCGAGCTGCTCTTTCTTCTTCCTTTCCAGATCCTCTACTGAAGCTAAGCATAATCCAGAGGGAAAAGCTCTCCCAAAGTCAACAGTCAACATGGCTGCTGTAGAATACAGTGAAAACCCGTAGGTACTGTGATTGTTCTTTGAGCCCACCCTGATGTAACCGGCAGGAATGTAATACAGAAGACCATGAATTAATTCCCTCTATTCTCAAGGAAGAGGAGGGGGCCTAAAGCCACAGCTCCTCTCTGGAAAGCTTATTTTCCAGTTGGCAATAGTTTTTTACACTCACTATAAACTATTATGATCCCTTGCCTATGAATGAACAATATAGGTACCTCCATGACTTACTCTTCAGATGCTCAGCAGTTATCCTGTGGGGCGGGTGGATAGAGGGCTTTAAGTGATGTTTACTAAGTGAATGAAGGAATGAGTGATCTAGTACCAAATATCTGTTTCAAAGGGATCTTTTATAAAAAGTATCATGGAAAATACTGTGTTGTCACAGTGATTATTTTCTATACGTACACTTTATTTAAAAATCATAATTTCCCTCCAATATAATGTAGGGTGAGGTTTCTTTGTACAATAGTTCTATCTACAGATGCCTGGCTCAGTTGGTTAAGCATCTGCCTTCAGCTCAGGTCATGATCCTGGGATCCTGGGATCAAGTTCCATATTGGGCTCCCTGCTCAAAAGGGAATCTGCTTCTTCCTCTGTTGCTCCCCACACTTGTGCTCTCTCTCTCTGTTAAATAAACAAATAAAATCTTTAAAAAACACACACACACAATAGTTCTGTCATCGATTTTTGTTGATTGCCAGACTCTAGAGATATCTAATGACTTTTATTTGCAATGAACGTCCTAATCACAAGGATGTCTCAAGTGATTTGTGTCCTTAAAATAGTGTTTTCTTATTGGTTTGCCTTGTAATTTCGGAGATACTTTGATTTTATTCTAATGATGTGGCTTTAGTTTCAATGTTTGTTTTTCTCCCAAGAAGGTACACTTAAAATCTCCTTGGAATGTAAATTCTCATCCTCTAATTTATATGTTGCAAGTTCAGGTTCTAGTATACTATATTTGACTTTTTAAAGCAGGGCACACCTGAATTAGTTTTGGGGATAAAAGGAATACAAAGAAAATTTGAGCAAAACATCTGATATAGTTTTACTTGGAAAGTTCAAATTTTCTGAATGGGATCAAGATGGCATGGCTTGAAATGTGGCTGGAGGGAAGTAAGAGAAATATGGTAAATGTCTACATGTCTGAAAGCACTAGTGAGGAAGGTCCAATACCGTATTTCCCAGTGTATTCCTCCTTAAATATTTCTACATATGTACACACACATTGGAGAAAACCAATGGAGAATTTCCCTGTCTCTTCCCTAGAATCATTACTGTCCCATACATTCTTCTGTTATGTGATAATGGTCACTTTTGCCAGCATTCACTGCTGAAAGCTGGAAAAGGACTGAATTTAAAAAGCAATGAAATTCTGCTTGCTACTGGGGGCAGGACTGTCCTCAAAGCTCACTCTTTCTGACCCTGCAAAGACTGCTCACACCTCATTCTAACTCTGCTTTGTCCTTTTACCACAAACCAAACTTGTATCTAGTACCTGCTAGAGGCCAGCATTGTGGTAAGTCTGTGTCTATGGTGGGGTGGGGGAGGGGGGTGTCCCCGCTCTCACTGAGCTTCTAGTCCAAGGAATGGTTTGATTAAAGTAATGAGTCACATCAGATCACAGAGCCAATGACAGTATTCAGGTCAGACCCTAACTTCAGTTCAAAGTGAGCACAGTTTGTCCTATGTTTTATCCATATTTGTCTTCCTAGAAATTCTTCTTAGAGCCACATGGAATAAAGTCTTCTCTCTCTTCTGCACTAAAGTTCAGCTTTTTAAAAGTTCCTTTGAGGGACATCTCTATCAGGCTCAGTAGATGCAGCCCCTCCAACACTCTGACATGATTGCAAGTCCCCAAGCCTCTGTGACAGTTAGGTTTTGTTACAAAGTAACTGAAAACCTAACCAGTGATGGTTTAAACAAGGCGTGAGTATATTTCTCTGTCTAAAACTTCCAGTGAGTGATCTAGGATGGCCTTCCAGAATACCACAGAGCCAGGCTCCATCTAGCTTGCTGTTCTTCTACACACAGCTTCCATTTCAAGATCTGAGTGGCAGCAGCAAGTGCAAAGCCGCAGGCTGGGGAGCGGGGGGGGGGGGGGGGGGAGACCTGTGCATGCACGAGCACCATCCCTTAGAAAGGGTGATCAGAAACTGCCACTTCCACTTCTATCTCATCAACTCAAACCTAGTTACATGCTTGCACCTCTAAGGAAGAGAGACTGGGAATGCGATGATTCTGGGGACCCATATGCCCCGTTAAAATTTGGAAGTATAGTTGCTTTAGAAGAAAGACTGAAGAATACTGGGGACAGCCAGCTATATTTAGTACATCATCCCATCACTCTCTTGGTCACTCATCAAATACTGTGGCCAAAGCTGGACAGAACTCTCACTGCCCCCCCTTCTTTTAATAATACACTGTAAAAATATGGATTTTATTTCATCACACACAGATGCAAGAACGTACTTTTGCTGTTCTAAATCAAATTTGAGCCTTCTTGCACCATACCGATGAAAATGTACTTACTCACTATCACTCTTTCTTTGTTATTGTCTCTGTAGGGTCACAGAAGAGTAAGGTTGGGGTGGCGGAGGTATTCTGTGGGTCCTGGAGATTGAGGAATCTGTCTTTTATCTTCGGGACATCACAGGTCCCCAGGAGAATTTCATGATCCAAGTCTACTATGGTCCTTGTAAAGATGGGAGGCTCTCTCTTCCTTTCACACCAGGTGTGGGCATTATAGACTTTGCCAAGACTAGAATGAAAGCTTTGCTCCTGGGGTTCCTGTGTTCCTCGGGGCACTGTGCAGACATTTGTTTATAGGACTGCTAACTCCCCAGGGTGCTGCAAGTTCCTCTCCACTTTCTTCCTGGCTTGCATGACCTACCCACCCTGGGACCAGCCCTTTCTGCCTTTCCCTTCAAGCATATGTTTTGCTTTCCTGAACTCTGCATCAGTCCAGCATCATACCCCTACAGGGCCCTTGAAGAAATTAACTTTTCCTCTCTTTTGGAGCTTGGGGTAGAAGGAACTTCAGTTTTCATTGCTGTTGTTTTGTTTGTGTTATTTTGTGTACTCTTATTCAGGTACAAAATATTTATGAATTCTGTCTCAGATCATTTAGACTGTTTTCATAATCACATGGTATTGCTAACCAGTATCAGAAAGTTCTCTGCTTTAACAGATACTGGACTAGAGGGACAGCTAATTAAGAGTTTATTCTCTTGCCTAGAGTAAGTCCTGAAGTAGTACGGTTCAGGGATGGTATAGAGGGTCTGTGAAGTCATCTGGGATGCAGTGTTTCCTTAATTCTCTTCTCTGCTACCCTTACTCATGTCCATCATCATGGACACAATGTGGTGGCTAGAGCTCCAGCCGTTACATCTGTGTTCCAGAGGAGAAAAGGAAGGGCGAGATGCAGAAGAGATACCCCTCCTACATGAATCAATACCCTTTAAATAGTATCATAAAACTATTTGCAAAGGATTCCATTTATATCTCGGTGGCCAAACTGTTCTTTATAGGAGGGTAAGAAATATAGTCTTAGTTAAGCACATTGTGATTCCAAATAAAATCCAGATTTTATTATTAAGGAAGAAAGGAAGTGAAACTAATATAATATTGTGTGTCCACTATGCCTCGATAAAATTTTTTTAATTAAACAAAGAAGGGAAAATGGAAATGGGTAGACAACACAATCTGCCTACAGCCTATTATTGCTAACTCAAGTGCGTGATCTCTATCTACCTACAAAGTTAGATATTTGTCTCCAAGCAAAGGACTATAACCTTTATTTTACTAGAAAATGCTTGGGGTGCCTGGGTGGCTCAGTGGGTTAAAACCTCTGCCTTGGGCTCAGGTCCTGGGATCGATCCCCACATCGAGCCCCACATCAGGCTCTCTGCTCAGCAGGGAACCTGCTTCGCCCTCTCTCTCTGCCTGCTTTTCTGCCTACTTGTAATCTCTCGCACTGTCAAATAAATAAATAAAATATTTTTAAAAAAGAAAGAAAATTCTTATTTCAGCCTATGAAAATCTTTTTATTTTTTTGAAAATTTTTTTTAGATTCAACATATTCCTTATTCTTCAGAGCTAAATCCTCTATAAATAAAATTTAAGTGAGCCAGCTGCTGAAAAGCTCTTTCTGACTCTCTACCAGTTGGTGAAATGAAGAAGAAATGGTAATAATCTATCTCCAAATAGTTTTCTCTGATGCGTTCAGCTTCAAAGATTTCCATCTCTTATTCTATACTCTGAACACTTCACTTCTTCTTTTTACAGAGACCACGTTCCTAGAAAGATGTAGCTTTTATTTCGAAGAAAACATTTCTAGTTCATGTTCCCCTTCTTTCATTCTCTAAGTATAGATGGCCGTGTCATCAGAATGTTACCTGCTTCCATTTTAAGATTGCTATGTCCATATTCCCCCCTTTCAGACAATCTTTAAACTAAAGTAAGAATTATTTTTGCAGCATAAATTCTGTCTTGGGGCGCCTGGGTGGCTCAGTGGGTTAAGCCTCTGCCTTCAGCTCAGGTCATGATCTCAGGGTCCTGGGATCGAGTCCCGAATCGGGCTCTCTGCTCAGGAGGGAGCCTGCTTCCCCCTCTCACTCTGCCTGCCTCTCTGCCTACTTGTGATCTCTCTCTGTCAAATAAATAAATAAAATCTTTAAAAATAAATAAATAAATAAATAAATAAATAAATAAATTCTGTCTTGTCAGTTATTAAGTCTCCTCATTCCTAAATGAGTGTATCTTCTTTTCGATTAGAAATAATCATCCTCTGGATAGGAACATGGGTTCAGCAAGGTTTTGTTTTTTCATTCTCTTGTTTTTATTTAGCTGAGAGTTCAGGAATAGTGTCACTGATCTTGTTTCATATTTGAAGGTTTTAAAAGATATGGAAATAATGACATTCCATCAACAGCACCAAAAGCATTATTTTGAACCTTAAAAATAGCACTAAACAGTGACAGAAACAGATCACGTTCAATAATTCCAGTCCCTCTCTCCAGTCCTTACTCACAAAATATTCTTTCAGTTCCTCTCCTCTCACAATAGTAATTGATGGCCCTTTGCAACATTTTAAAATCTGTGCACTCTCTGTTGAGGGTAAAGGGGCCCAGCCTTCTCCCTGAGGGGAGGGGAAATTCTTTGCATTCCTTCCCAATGATTCAGACACACACACACACACACACACACACACACACTCACGTCTTGGTTTCTTAGACCCTGTTACAGGCTGAGATCCACAGTTATGAACTCTGCCTCTTACTCGCCATGTGCATTGAGCCTCAGTTTCCTAGCCTGTTAAATGGGGATAGTGATACTTACTGCACAGTGTTTTTAGGGTTAATGAGATAACACAAGGAGCATCCAATGGAGATCCTCATTAGGGTGGGATAAGGAAGAAGAGCCTGTCATCTTTTTTGACTTTCTGTGTTCCATTGTCCATGCACAAAGCCAAATGTCATAGTTTGCAACATGCTGCTTTGTAACTATTATAACGGAAGAAATACTGAGTTAACTTGGTGTACCTGCGTCCAACAGTATATGCATTGGCGCGCACTGGCAAGAGCAGAAGAAAGTATTCAGTGAATGAGTTTTGTATGTTAAACACTGTCCAGATGGAAGCGCTTCTTTTTCTCACCATAATTCTCTGAGTAGGATTGCCCTAATTTTGAGGAACACAAGGCTCAAAGCAGGTAAATCACAAAGCCAACAAGTGCAGAGTTAAAAGTTGACGTTCTCTTCGTGCACAGAGATTCATGCCTGGTGATAGGCAGAATTCCAAGATGGCCCCCAAGAGTCTCCCTCCTCTGAAGTTCCACATTCTGTATAAGCCCATCCTCAGGTGTGGATGGAACATGAGACTTAAGGATGGGGTAGTCATTCTGATTATCACATTCTGGGGTTGGAGACTCCTGACAGAAGTCAGGACTCTGAGGAAGCAAGCTACTGTTGTTGGGAGTGGACTACCCCGTGAAACACTGAGGCCAGTCTCCAGCTGCTCAAGAGTGAGCTACATACAACATCTGTGAAGAAACAGAGACCTCAGTCTTACAACCTCAAGTGACTGAATTCTGCCAACAAACTGAATGAGCTTGGAGGAAGATCTTGAGCTCTAGGTAAGAACCACAGCAGGGCCCATATCTTGACCTCAGTCTTGTGACAGGAAACAGAGAATCCAGATTTGTCACATCAGGACTTCTGACCTACCAAAACTGTGAGACAACAAATGCATGTTGGTTTAAGCTGACGTTTATGGGAATTTGTTATATAGCATAAAAAACTTATACATACTCTTTCTACTAGACTTTGCTGGGCCCAGAATCAGGAGATAGGAGCACAAGATTCTCTGTGCTGTTCTATGAGCTATTAGCCCAGAGAGATGGGCCAATTCATTTTTTAAAGAGGAGCCAATAAAACACAATTTGAAGAGATACATCTACCCCTATGTTTACTGCAATATTATTTACAATAGCCAATCTATGGAGGCAACCCAAGTGTCCATCTATAGATGAATGGATTAAAAAATGTGTGTATATATATGTGTGTGTATATACACATATATATGCCACATATATAAATGAGAGATATATATATGAAATATTATTCCACCATAAAAAAGAATGAAATCTTGCCGTTTGCAATATCACAGATGGAACTAGGGACTACAATGCTAAGTGAAATTAAGTCAGCCAGAGAAAGACAAATACCATATGATCTCACTCATATGTTGAATTCAAGAAACAAAACAAACCAGCAAAACAAAAAAGAGAGAGAGAGAGAAACAAAACAAAAAACAGACTCAACTATAGAGAATAAACTGATTGGTTACTAGAGGGGAGGTGGGTAAGGGGATGGGAGAAATAGGGGATGGAGATTATGATGATGAAAAAAGTAAAAATAAAATACGGAAGAGCCAATGATACCTGTTTTTTCTCTTTGACAGAGTGACTGTGAGGCTTATCTGAAATGGTGTACATGAATGTCCTTTGTTGGATATAAAGTGCTATCCAAAGTGATTTTTGAAAGGTGGTATTCAAAGGTGATTTGTAACCCCCAGTCTAGTGAAGGGGGGACAACCAATCTGAAGGGAGGGTGGCCGTAATCGATATGGTCATAAGCATATATGTTGGGAAGTCTTCCTCATGGGATAGATAGAAAAGTTAGGGGAGCTCAGAACTGTGTCAGGCAGAAAGAGGTCAGGTTCATAAAGAAGGTTCTTCCGTTCAACAACAATCCTGTCCTGTAGGTCTCATAATTTTGCTTTCATATGGTTTTCTTTAAAGTCAACAACTCTCATGTCAACAAGTTCCTTCTAAGATTTATGAAAAAGATTCCACTTTTAGAGAATGAGCATTCCCTACCCTCTCCCGCCTTCTGAGAAACAATGGTGCCGTTAGCTCTTCCTCGAAGTCTGCTGGAGCAAAACAAAATGAAAAGGTTATTTAATGCTCAAATATATGCTATTGGATGAGAAATGAGAGGCTGTTTCTTTTACAGTGTCATTCACATTTATTCAATTTGACTATGTAGATGCAAATTTTGACCTCCAAGTTCTATCTTTTTCCTGTAGATATTTTGCTTTTCGTTTTGTTTTGTTTTGTTTTCCTGCGGGTATTTTTGTCTTATTTCCTAGGCTCAAGGTTCTCAAAGTGTCTCAGTTGCTTTAGTGGCCTAATTGTGCAGTGGCATATTTAAAAGTCATTATTTTCATCATCTATTAAATGCAGCCCAGAACAGTTTAAAAAGTTGGGTGAGGCATTTTTGCAAAAGCATTTATGGTGTGGGCTGCCAAGGAATGTGCAGCTGCAGGGGCTTCTTTGTCTAATCTCAGACTTTTACTTGAAAACGTATTAAGGGTGGATACCTGTGAAGAGGAACCAATTTGATCTCCCAAGAACTGCAAGCATTGCAGAGAGAGACACAGGCTTTGTTTGAACATGCTGAATCTATTGATCCTGGGGAAATGTTAGCACTTACAAAGTAGCCTTTTTATATTGAAATGAGTTGCCTTAGTTTGGACTGCACCTGCTATCTTGCTAGTTTTTAACATCTTTGAATAATGTATCCTCAACAGTGGTGTATTGTAAATATTTAAGGAACTCATGGGGAAGGGGAAGGCACCTGATTTTGTTACCTTTGCCAATTTCCTTGGTGTAAATACTCCCACCATATCTAATTTCTGGCAACCGCAGTGACATCCCCAAATGTGCCATGTCACACCCCCCTGTGTTATTTTTACCATATTTACAATAAGCAAATAATCCCAAAAGCAGAGATAACAAGATGGAGGGAAATAATTAGAAAATGGCAACTTTTGAGTCTTTGTTACCTTTTAAAAATATCAAATTTATTTAATTGTTGGTTTATAGCATTTGAATTTTAATCATGGCCATGGTTCACAAGCAGCTCTAACACACCACAGAGACAAAGTCAAGAGGATTGACTGTGTAACTAGATGATAACACTGGGGTCATTCTGCTTCAGTTTTGATGGAAATACCAAAGTCCAAGAATAAGCTGATCAGTTCCAAGTGCACTATATTAAAATATGAGTTACTAGGCCACCCATATGGGATGTGCCAAGAGTGGGGGGGATGAACCCAAGTTGGCCAGCATCACCTCCTTCTAGTTGGGCTGGAAGAGATGGGGAGAGAATTTCTTTGAAAAAAGATTGTTGGATGTACTTCAGCACACACAACAACAGGGCTTCAAGGGGATGTCTCAGGGGACTCACAGGCACAACCTTCCCCTCCCCCACCCCCTACCCTCTGGCCAGAGTTTGAAAACATAAGGACTGGGATCTGACCCCCACAAAGAAGGAAGCGTAAAGGCTGTGGCCACACCACTGTGTCTGATCACAGAGTTAGGAGGACTGGGATAGGACAAACTTCACTTCCAGTGGTGGTAGGGAAAGGTTGTGTTTTTGGAGCTCAGATGTGGACCCTGTAAAAAGGAGTCAGCCTGGGGTTGCCTTAGAGGAAATCTTACTCAAAAAGCAGGTGGTGACCTGGAGAGGCGATGTGACCCAAACAGCGGCCCTCCAAGGAGGCAATGGTAATCAGACAATGGCCTATGTCAAGGTGGTAGCAGTCAGAGGTCCCTGGTGAAGGATAATTGAGGAGCCAGCAACAGCCTTGACTGAGAAAAAGAATTCACTTGGAGCATCTGCCTTCCTAGGCCATCAATGTTTTGTCGAAGCTCTTGCTGTCATCTTCTCTATCCCTTGATCCAACTTTACAGGGGTCAGGACCAGCAAGTAGAGGGAAGAAGGCAAGTGAGGAAAAGGGGGTAAAAACAGCAGTGCCCATGCTCAACTAAAGTCTACACAGAAAGCTTTAAATTGGATTAAAATGATTTTTAGAGCATGCTGGGCTAATAGTCATAGGGTTAGAGACTGGGTCATTTTAAATGCCAAAATGTAGGACTGTTCACTTATTATCCAAGACCAGTAGAAAAGCTAGACAGTATTTCTTCTTGGGAAGGGATGAGGAGGGAAGAGTTCCAGAAATCAAATTTGAAGAGTAGTGGAAAAACAAAGCTAGAAGTTCGGTTTCTTCTGATAACCCATTGATGTGTCATCAGTCAGTCCACTAATTACAAAGGTATTTTTGGAAGATTTTCTGAATACATACACATCTCCAATGTTTGAACCAGTTGCTACTTAGAAGAATGAAGCCACATTTGTTGGCATTGGGATTCTCTGAGGACAAACAATAATAAAAAAATCTTAGAGTAACTTTGGGAATTAAATATTAAAGTACTCCACAAAGAGTTGAGGGCTAAACTTATCATTCTCACTAACTGGTAAAGCTTACTCCCCAAAAGAGGAAAAGGCAAGCTGATTTATAAAAGTTAGAGTGGATATGATTTTTACCATAGTCTCTCTAAATGCTAACACAGTAAGGAGTCCAAAAGAGAACTTTAAAATACCTAATTATCTTCAGTTACAGAATACTAGACAACCGATTCCTTCTGGATTGCCTAAGTCATTTTTTTGTTCAGAACTGTACAGAATACACAGCCATAGAATTCTTGCTAAAAGGAATTTCAACTTTTACTTACTCGATTTCATGAATGTAAATGTAATTATAATGTGGAGGAATTATTTTGGGGGATGGGTTGGGAACAAGTGTAAAAGCTCCCAGATTCTGTGAAACAGCCTCGTGTCTGTTCCACTCACTAGCAGAAATTATATTTGCAAGAATGGTTAAGCCCAGAAAATTCTGTCAGGTTACTGGACACAGAGGCCACACACTCTCTTCCCAGGAGAGTTGTGTTGCCAAGGTAAAGCCCTCACTCAGACCATGTTGTCTAAAGAAGGACACGGGTTGGTAGAAACAATCGTCCAGTAACAGAAGCAAGAAGGGGAAGGTGAAAAAGTGATATAACAACACTGTGATGTCCCTTTCAATTAGCAAATATTGCTCTCTTTGATAGATATTTAAACTGAAATGCCCACAGGGACTAGAAACATTGAGGAAGAAAAAGAAGAAAAAGAAAAGCAGGCAGTTGTGAAAATAGACTACAGCACAAATGTTCTTGTAAATAGCTACTAATGGCCTGCTTCAGTGGAGGGGGGGACAAATGAGGGATGGGGAGGAGTGTGTCAAATGGGAGAGTAGCCCAAGTTGGCGCCGGATGACTGTGTCACATGAGAAAGTAGATCCAGCAGCCAAACATCCAACCTTTGTAATGTTCTGATATTTTAAATGTTACCAACTAATTTTATTATTATTACTTTTATTTTTATTATTATTATGATTATTTTAGAGAGAGGGAAAGCGGGGGGGGGGGGGGGGAGAGAGGGAGAGAATATTAAGTAGACTCCTTGCCCAGCGCAAAGCCCGATACAAGGCCCAATCTCGATCTCACAACCCTGAGATCCTGCCCTGGGTGGAAATCAAGAGGCAGACACTTAACCAACTGATCCACCCGGGTACCCTTTTACCACCTAATTCTAAAAATGGCAAACATTGAAAAAAAAAAAGTTGAAAACACTATGTTGACCACATAAAACGTGGGTGCTCTATGATCCATAGTATGTAGTATGATGTAGATGATAGTAATAATGAAGATAGTAATAATTCAGTCTTGTTCAGATTCTTTTAGAGGTCTTTTCTAGTGCTAGAACTAAATGATTCACATGCATTAACTGTTTTTATTCAAACATATATAACACCACATTAATAACAAAAAGGGTCAAATGTAAATTTCATGACATTCTGTTTTTGTATTTTAAGAGCAAGAATAGTTGACATGAAATAATTCTAAATAACTGTTCTCTGTTCCTATTACATCTTTAACCATTGGGGAAGGCACCCAGAATGGAGACTAGGTCACATGGGGCAGGACCTTGTCTACCCTGATCAGGTGAATATGGAGAACTCATGAACATTTACGGGAATACATGGGAGATCAGAACTATTTACCAACTGCCAGACCCCTGTGCTTTTCATCACCTACTGCCAAACAATGTATTAGTTGTGGGAAGTATGCAGGGATATGAAAAAGATACAGTTTGTAATGTCCGGGAATCCCTCAATGTGCTATTGCCATCTTGTCTGAAGCAAAACTCCAAGGAACGAAGTTCCCCCTTTTAGAAAAGACCCATGAAGCCTGCTCCACTGAAATGTCAAAAAAAATCTTCCCATTAGATCATGCTCTCCCTAAATTTTACCTACTTAAAACTCTCTTTCGAAACAACAACAAAAAGTAAAGTCTCTCTGCAAAGGAAAACATAGCAATTGCTGAACACTATAATCTGGTCTCATTTTTCTGGATGCTCTGCCATAGTCCTTAAAACATCACAAGAAGTTACTGGAGGCAAGAAGGTTGATGAGATAAGAAAGAGAAAGGGAAGGAGAGAAGGCTAATGCATGCATTTTATTATTTTCTGGGAGGTCAGTCTTAGATTTCCTATTTTATTAACTGAAGTCATTAAGGGCCAAGAAATTAATAGAGCCACTATACCATCTCTACACATGAACACATACATACACACACACACACACACACACACACACGCGCGCTTCACAAAGATTGTGTTTTGTTTGTGGACAGATTGTGTTTACTGTGGGAGTGGCATTCCATTTCTAGTCATACCAACAATGGGGAAACACTGGAGCCTCTGGAATGCATGGTGCTGGAAAAATCAGTCCTGCGAGTGTGAGGACAAATCATTCCTCCTTGTTTTGCCATCCTCAGCCGTGCCCAAAGACCATGTGCCTGGGGCTCAAGCAGGGTTACCCGTAGGATAGAGACAACATGACTGAGCAAAGCTAGCCCATGGCTACCCCAAGGCTAACAGGGCTGTCAGTCTCACCGGCACGGATAGGATCTTGTTCCCGTGCCTGTGTGGTCGCTCCTCAGTGTCCGGGCCCACCGAGGGCTGGCCTGGAAGTGGCACTTCAGCTCCATCTCAGGGGAAGTGGAGGCTGAGGTTGTGTGTGCAGTAGGCCCAGAGGTTGTGCAACCCTCAAAGGTGGGCTTGCAGCTTCCCACCGGGCAGCTTTGCCTGGAGCAACGGAGCCAAAGACACAGGTGTCCCGGGGAGCTGGGACAGCTCCAGAAAATAATTTCTGAGAGCCTAGGTGCCGAGACACAGGGTTTGGCATTCCCGAGGCTCTCGGTACAGCTGCTTCTCCAGTCCGACCTCGTTCTCAAGCCAGTGCTCCCAAAATAGCATCTCCTCAGCAAACTGGCGCTGCCGGCGGCCAGGAAGAAGTTGAGCGGAGACAGTGGAGCTTCAGCATACCACTTTCGGGTCACATCCTCCTGGTTCTTGGTGTCTTCCCGAGAAATATGTAGCAGCCCCACGAGCGGCTTCTCCCTGAGCAGAGACATGAAGGCCAAGTTGTCCGCCCCATGTCGGGCTGACAGATGATCATCAGCATTGTACTTCTCTTTTCAAAGGTGGGTGATGATCTTGTGTGGTACCGAATGATCTCTTCATGGTTGGTCCGAGGGACAGGCAGAAATCCTGAAGGGCTCTGTCAGGGGTTGGTGATCTTGTGCACCTTGAGTGGGCCACCAGTAAATCTGGCATGGGTTGGATGGCTAGGCTGTCCAGGTCCAGTGACGGTAGCTCCCCACCACCCTGACCAGCAGCACCGTTCCATGGACGCCGCCGTCCCTCCCAGACAAAAACAGTTTCTTTAAAAAGCTTTTTTTCTTTCCCCTTAGCAAACAGTATAAGCACTTTTTAGTTGAATGTGTTTTTAAGAGTACCTGAGATAGCATATAGGCAAACCCCCTTTTTAAAAGGTTTTGTGGATTTTTCAAATAGTTTCATCATAATAGAATTGGATTGTAATGGCTATAATGAAATCATCACTAGAAATTATTTTTTTAGTTTGGAGGCCTTCATGATGACATAAACTTGATGTTCATTTCCTAAAGTGACCTAGCTAGGAAGCGTATTGATCTCAATAGGAAATGTAGAGACAGTCCAAACATTCTTTCCCTCCCTGTCATTTCTCTGGGATGCAGTATTGTCTTTGATTTACTATTTTGGCTGAGGGGAAGGGACAGTTTCAGAGATTTCTACTTGGCTATTCCTGGCCTCTTGGATAACTCTGACCTCCTCAGGCTCAGAACCAATGGAGGGGGTCAACGAGCTACAAAGTATATCTATTTCAGTCACACATTTGGGAGCCAGGGAAATGACCACTGGGTTTGTCCACAGTCCCAGTGGACTCACTAGGAGCCAGACCCAGGCCGGAATTCCATTTATTATTTAGCTCCCGTGTGATCCCATGAGTTTAGGGAGCCAAGGAAATGCTTTGAGTGTCTGGGTGGCATTGTCCCTTTCCCCTAGTAAATGGCCATAAGTTTCTTTAGGGAAGGATGGCCGAATCATTACTGTGTTCACTTGCTGTGGTATTTCAGGGTCCTTCTTCCTGGGAACCTAGCTCTTCTTTAGGTTACAGGTCCAAAAATTGGCTCAGGTTCAGAAATATTGGGATGAGTGACGTCAGCCTCCTGGTTATCTATCCTTAATCTCTTTTGATTTAATGGATTAAGTAATATCCTCCCTCAATGCCCAGCTATTTTGCCCTTAGGGACACTGTTCTATTAACAATGTCCGTATTACTCTGAGCATAGACCCCCTCTGTCTGCCTTTATGACTTTGCCTCTCTTTACCATAATTATGTCTCTCTTGGGCAGGGGATCTTATCACTCCCATTGCTACCAAGGATGACTTCTCCTACCACCAGCCATGGCTTACAGAGGACAGTTACCACTGACCTTAAAGATACTGGTGCCTCCCTACCAGCATATCCCTGTTGCTTGGCAAATGGTGCTCCTCCCATGTTTCAGCAGAACGACCTCTGGTGGTTTCCTGGCCCTGTGTAGGTTATCTGCTGCCACATGCCCATTTCACTCAGCTTTTAAAACCTCTCACTGTCTATCATGACAACTCTGGCACGGTTACCTCACTGAGTGTGCTCAATTCTTAAGAGGCATCTTAGTTGTGTGTTTGTGCTATCTGCCAGGGTCCTTGCCCGAGTAGTTAAATCCTATTTCTGGATAGACTAACCATTACACTGCCTTGCATTCCACTAGCCTTCATCAAGCATTCACCTAATCCAGACCAGAGCATCTTCATAAGCTCCTGCCTGTTCAACAGCTCTTTGAGGGTGCAGACCCCTTCTACCCTTATCAGGCCCAGTATGTCTTTGTTTGGGTTATACCGTGACTGAATCTAAGCTATTGACATCATAGCAAGTAAGAGAAAATGCTAGCCCTTAACATGAAGAGAGGGCCCCAGGTGTAGGCTCAACAGGTTCAGGGGAATCTGGGAATTCATGATTCTCCTGTACATAAATCCAGATGTCCTGTCCATGTGCCAGGGTCAGTCACCCCCTGCCACCACAAAACCCTCCTTCCAGAGCCCTGAAATTGGCATAACAGATCTGTCTTGTTTGGGAGCTTAACCTTTTGAGCTCTGCTACTGTTATGATTAACTCCTGGTTTGTCCTTCAGTTTTCTCTGCCCTCCCTCTGGGAGACGAAAGGCTCTTTACGCTACCAAGGAGCCTGTCTCTGGCTTTCACTCTGAGGTTTTAAATGTCAGTCACTCTTAGCGCTTTGTCATAATTGTTTTATCCAGAGCGTCAGTTGAGCGTGGGTATAGCCGACCAATCCCATCATCCTCATCGTTACTCTTTCCCATTTCCTAAAATCCTATTACACCACACCCATCAGTGATTTCCATTCCACTGGGCACTGTTTTACCATCCCAGTTCACCACTGGCAAACATGGTGAACACAATTGCACTACGCCCTTGTACTAGAGGTTACCAGGTACTATGTGGTACGGTGTTCTTTTACCAGAGGGCACTGTCTACCCCAGGGAAGGAATTCAGATGGTCAGCCAAGAACTGTTCAACTCCATGGCAGCATCCACTTTCTCAGCCATTCGTCGTACTGACTGGCACTGGTTGGGTTCTCCAGGAGGCAGACCCTGAGATGGAGTTGAAGTTCAAGAGTTTAATTATGGAGTCTCTTGGGATCACTTCCTGCAGAAGAGGAGAGATGATGGCAGGATTGGGCCGAATGAGAAGTCAACCTGGAATGCAGCCTCCATGGAGCCTGCAACAGACGGTGTGGGGACCTCCAAAGCCGGGGTGGCCCTTGCTGCTGTCCAGAATTGGGCTTTATATCCCAACACTGACAAGTCACTGGATGCCGGCATTCAAGGAAAGGGTCATGGCCCTTGGTAAGGCAGCTCTCTTCAGCAGATGCAATCCCGAGAGAGGGGCTGACCGCTGAGGGCTCTCTGCTGGCAACACTCCCAGCAGCTGGGAGAGGAAGTCTTTCATCCCTGGAAGGGATTCTGGGTGGCGCATCGCAGTGTCCACCACACCCCGTATTCCAGGCTATGTGAAGCAGATATTCTTGGCTCTGGGAATCTCTCTTTGCAAAGGTGAATGTTAATATTAAACATTTTCACATGTGAGCTACATAATACTCTAGTTCTGATTTTACTTCCCAGGTAATTGCCATTAGCTTTTCAGCTTCCTCCCCCAGAACCCTGTATCATGCGTGGTGTTGTCAACTCACAATAGCGTTCTCTAAACCCACAAGTCAGGAATAGGACAGTGTCTTGGGGGACACTGGGCCCTGAGGCCCTGTATTGCCTTTCTCCCTTTTCCATCTGGCTGACCCTTTGAGGCCTGACTGATGTCACTACTGCTGTGACATTTTCCTCTAGTCCTCTGGGTCAGGACTGTCTGCAGTCTCCTTTCCTGTAAGTATCTGGTAGCATAATACTTACGGTGCCATATTCATAATGCTAAGAGCTCAACTTGGGAGACAGACTCCCCTCAATGTAAATCCCCACTCTCACGTTTTGCAGCTATATAACCTTGAGTATGTGATGCACCCTCTCCCTGTCTCAGTTTCCTCATCTGTAAAAGAGGGATCACCCTCACAGGGTTATTGTGGAGATGAAATGAATTAATGTGTACCAAGCACTTAGAATTGTGCAAGCACAATTTATGCTCTATGTCTTGGCTATTATTTCCCTGTATTCTATATTGTATCTCATTTATTGGCTCATAAGGGACAAGGACCATTAAATAGCCAAGTGTTGGTTAGCACAGTGCCTGGCACAAAAGACAGAAATAAGTACTCATTGACTAAAGTTGACTATCTAAGGCCTAGAAATCTGTTACCTAGCACAAGGATAATAATAAATTGCCCTCACTAAAAGCTGACAACTATATATTTCTTATAGAAGTATTTGTGTTTATGATGGCAGTGTTAAGCTCCAATGTTTTCTAAAGTGTCTCTGTGGAACACCAGTTCTGTGAAATAATCCACAAAAATGAGTTCAGTGGTCAACTAAGCTGGAGAAATAGTACAGACACTATTGGATTCACTTTAGAGTATTTAAGGCTCTGAGAAGTTCTACGGTGATATGACTATATGTTTTAATGGAGTCACAAATCCTTTGATAGTTCTCTCTTCAAGTATCAGAGTTTACCCTCCTCCAGTTCATACAGGCTGAACTTAGTGGCTGATTCTAATGACTAGAGGATGGCAAGTGTACCAGTGTGTGCTTTCCTAGTCTGAAGACTCGATCATAAAAGGAAATGCAGTCTCTACGCATAGGCAGTTGCTATGTGTCAAAGAAGGCCAAGTGGCAAAGAACTAAGGCCTCCCTCCAACAGCCTTCTTGGGAGTGGATCCTCCAGCCCCAGTCAGGCCTTCAGATGATTGTAGCCCTACATGGCACCTTGACTGCAGCCTATGAGAGACTTTGAGCCAGAACCACCCAGCAAAGCTGCTGAATTTTGGAAAAATGTATTTTATAGCAACAGATAACTAATGCAGAATGAAACATGTTTAACTTTATATAATCTGATGTCTGACCCAGGATAGTCATCCACATAATACTCATCTAACATGGCAGCCCAAACTCTTGTTAGAATGTTAAAAAAAAAAAAAAATCACTGTACAATTACACATTATCAAGTTTCTCTAAAGCTCTGTTTTAAATATTTTAGAAACATTTTTTCCTTTTTAAATTGTTCTATAATTGATTCCTTTTTTTTTAATGTTTTTAATTTTAGTTCCAGTATAGTTAACATAGAGTTTTATATTAGCCTTAGGCATACAAGACAGTGATTTAACACTTGCATACATTATTCAGAGTTCATCCCCTATTTCCCCATCCACCCTCCACCTCCGCCCTAGCATCCATCAGTTTGTTCTCTGTAGTTAGTTGAGTCTGTTTCTTTGTTTGCCGCTCACTCTTTTTTTCCCCTTTGCTCATTTGTTTTTTCTTCAATTACACATATGATCTGCAATTAATTCTTAGAAGCAAACAAACCAACCTACTATCATATTATTATCTCTGGATTTTCTGAAGACTGGATTTAACATCCTTGCTTTGCTAAATGCCATTGTTAAGAAGAGCCTACTTCACTTTCACTAGCCATAGATTCATGTGTGGCTTTAAAAATACTTCGCAGTTTCATTATTGATGGGCACTTTAATGGGCCTTATTACCTAGATTCAAATCATGTATTCAATATTGCATCAAAAATAAAATAATTCAAGAAATTCTTGGAAGTGATTTTTTTCTCAAAAAAATTTCCAGTTTAATATTATTACTGTATCAGTTTTTAGATGCCCACTTAATAAAGTAGTAAGTAAATGATAAAAGCATTGATGCAGGCTTTATTTTAAAGGCATATTCAGATCTATGCCTCATAGTATTCAAAGCACACTGAGATTGATTAGTATTGTCCTTGGGTGGTTTATCGGAGGTTTTAGGTTATCCATAATAAACTTGCTTTTAAGTTCAATGCAGTTAGTATGGAATCTGCTTAATTATAGCTTTTTAGACATTTCAATTTCCTCTACTTAGTTCGCATGAAGACAAGCCCTTTGAAGATCAAATATTTAGCCACCTCCCTACTTTAAGGATGTTTTGAGAGAGCAAAGATTTTTTTGTCAGTTAAGAGAAAGCAGACATTTTCTAGTATTGTGTTAAGGGAAGAGCTGGATGGAAAAACTGGATGGGGTGGGGGACGGGAGGGGGGTTAGGCATCTTTCTCTCCACCCAAACCGCACCTCCTCAGGATGTCTTCATCATTTTCTCTGAAGTGAATATCTAGACCACCAGACACACCAATTTTCAAATGTAAGAACCAAACACATTCCAAAGCCAACTGTGAAGAATCTTTTTTGTTTCATGGCTGTTTTACATTAACCTAATCTCTCATCTTCCCAAATACTTTGAATAAGTGAGAAGACCTGACAGTTAAAGAGTACAATTTCTTCATAGTCGGTTAACTTTCTCAAGTTACTTTTCCTCAGTTTCACAATGAAAAATCAATGCCAAATAATATGTATTTCTATCATTAGTGGCTTTGGACTTTAGAATTACAGATTCTAAGATAACTGTAATAATAGATAGCAATGAGTCCGTGTTCGACCCTTTCCACATGTCATCTGTCTTTATCCCCAAAACAGTCCTGTGAAACAAGAGGTATTTCAGCTCTGCCACCCAGAAAGGAGACTGAGGCCCAAAGAATTCACTTATATTGGAGCTTATAGTTGAAAATAGATTTGTCTTGGCATCAAAAGTGCAAATAACTGTAGGAACCACTATAACCTTGTTATAATCATTTTTGGCCCTTTAAATTAAAATAATCTGTTTATAGGATGTCCTTTAATTGACAGAATTGTTATATATAACACTAGTATGAAGACAGAAAATACAGTTTGCATAAAAGATTATATCTAATTTCCCATTATACCTTTACACACATCAGGGATATCAGTTCCACAATCAACTATGATAATTAGAGAAACAACAAATGCCCCAGAGGGAGCATTTTCTAGTGATTATATCATAGATACATAATAATATCTTTATAAGCTAAGCAGGAAAACATTCTCAGAAGCATATTGTTCAGGTCAGTGATTTTATAAGAATTCCATAGGATGAATAGCCCCTCTGTCAGAATAAAAGTTGTGGAGCAAATTCCATTATAATTCTCTTTTCTCAGTCACTTGGAACTTTCTCAAAAAGTCTCTTTCCAAGTGAAACTGTCCCTGGTGGCTGCCTCCCAAATGTGATTTTTTTTTTTTAAGTTAAAGGAAAATTTGTTTCTCCATCCAAGAAGGAAATAGTTATTCAACCACTTTTTCAAAGGCTTTTAAGTATAAATACCTCAAAACTCAAACTTTTAAGTACTTAAAATTCTATATAAAATTAGGTAGCACTCAATTATTCTTTTTTGCTATATCCTATGAGAAATTAGATATAAAATTCATTTTGGAATTTTACAAAGTTCAATAAATTGTTTACTGTAGTCTGATCTGGACTAAAAACAGGACTGGTTTTCTAGAGCTACAGTTGGATGGAATTTGACTAAACATTTGAGCAGAGTCTGACTCGCAGTGGCTTATCTAGATAACCAGTCATGGCTTCAGGATAAAGCATTACAGGCTCCCTTATTCAAATTCCATTCAAGGCTGTGGCAAAGCTGGCTAAACTGTCCCTTTAGTATTTCTCTCTGTGCCGTTAGTGACTTGCCTCTACTGAGAGAGGTCTTCCTTGAGTTAAGCTCAGCAGCTACTTTGAACCTCAGTCACCAAGATCTCCTCGCAGCTTTAAGATTGACCAAGTAAACATCTCTACCCCACCTCCCTCACCTGAGAATACAGAACACTAGACTTGCATGCAAATTAATTCCCAGTGGTTGACATAAGTGCCATTTCAGACAACTTTGTAGGGTAAGGAGACACAGGTACTTAACTATTTCAAAGAGCCTTTCACCCACAAAATCTGTTGAACTGGACCTTGTCAGATATTAATCAGAACAAAGAAAATTCACTTTGTACCATGTGCATAAGAAAGTTAAGCCAGACAGCAAATTCATAGGCAATCGAAATGTAGCAGTGTTCTGATCACCCAATCTGTTTGTTTACGCCTGCTACCAGAACTGGAAAACTAACTTGTGCTACTCTTTGTTGTGGTATTTTAGAAGCAACAAAGATTAAAGGTGATAGTAAATTATATGCTGTTTTAGGTAAATTGGTTGGCTGCAAATTATTTTTAAAAACATAAATTAGCAAACTAGAAATATTTCTCTTATGTTCCGAAGTCTGAAGGCAATTGATTTTGGTTGGAATAGTCCCCAGTGGCAGGGACCACCTCTTTTTAGGTGATTGTCTTGTTGGGAAGCCTTTTTCCAAGAGCACTTCATGTTCAAAGAAGTGTCCCCCAGCTTCAGACACTATGAGAAAACACAAAGAAGCGTACTCTTGGACTCCTTACTTCCATTTCCATTCCATTGTCTAGAACTCACCAACTCTTACCTGGCTGCAAAGGAAGTTGAGAAATGTAAGAAATTCCTTTATTCTGGAAAGTTATGCCTCCAGCTACGACTCAGGATTTCTCTTTCTGACTGAGGGGGAAATAGATATTTTAGGTAAAGCTAAACTTTTAAAGCCATATGTGTGATTGATGAATAAAATAAAATAGGAGAGTTATAGCAATTGCAAAAAAATAAAAGAAAACGAGTAGGAGAGACTTGGCAAAGACTGAGCTATTTGAACTAGATGAAGGAAGAACATAAAAATTGATGATTGTGGACTACTTTCCCAGGGTCTTTTCGGGGTCTTGGAGGTTAAATATATTGAGAGTTAAGATCTAGCTTAAAGATCTGCTCATTCCAAAGCAAAGTGGATATTTGGCAACTAATGAGTAAATTCAGATTGTACAGAGAAAGTTCCATATTGAATCAAAAATTGTCCTGGTTGCGACTCTATGGTATGTTTATGCTTAAATATTTATGATCTTCCAGAAAGATCTTATTCCTATGAAAATATGTGTAATGTCATCCTTTCTGTTTAGTACTTGGTGTTAGTGTACATTGCTCAAATATTTTAATAACTTAAAATTCCCATTTTTCACTACATTTTTCTATTTAAACAAGAGAAAATTATTTTTGCTTAATTTAACATAGAAAATAGAGTATATAATATGCAAGTGAGTCTTTTAGGAAATACACGATGAGTAATTTGAGTCATCTTTAGGAGGCTGTGGTTAAGAGTGCAGATTCTACTATTTACTCAAGATGTGACATTGGGAAATCCAATTTCTCTTGAGTTTCAGGTTGCTTGTTTGAAATCAGCAAGATGCCTACTTCTAAGGATTTTTATGAAGATTCATAAGCTTATATGTGTATACTTGGCATACACCAAGAAATCAAGGAATTTAAGGACATAGTACAGAGTCCAGTTCATAGTTCAGTCCATAGTTCAGTTCAGTTACTCATAATTTGATGCTTATGCTCAGCTTCTTCTACCAAGAGTCAAAGAAGTTGACTGACTTAGAGTTTTCAAACTGAGCTTAACTTCTTAAAAATTTCTAATATTTTTGAAACATTATATGGATAATTACATATAAAAACATGTATTAATATGCTTTAGTGACAAAGTAAACAGGTAGAGGTTAGAGATACATGATTTTGCTGAGTGAGGTCTATCATTCACTGAACCACTAAATTCTAAAGAGTCAGCTTTTCTTTTTCTTGTAAACTTTGTCTCTCTCTCTCTCTTTTTTTTTTCCAGTTAGAATTGCATGTTTGTAATTTTTTCTTGGCTGCCAAGGATATTCCCTTCAAAACATTGCAAGTTAGTACATTGAAATAGATCTGTATCTGTATCTTTATCTGCATCTGTGTGTTTGAAAAGTTTTGCCACTCACACGGAAATTGTATCTTTTAATAACTTATCAGTGGTCTGAAACCTAGGAAAAGAGCCTTGTTCAAGATCTAATGAGCTCATGTACAAAGATTGCTTTAGCTTCCAGTTCTGAAGCCCAAGTTGCATTGCATTTGCTCTTATGGAGCAATATATTATCTTGAAATGAACTGTGGAAGCACTTTGTTTTTAGTTGTGCTAACATGAAATTTTAGAGGATGAATATATCACAGTGAAAAACTGGAAAATGTGAAACATTGTGTCATTTGTTTGCCTTTCATATAAACATCAATATTGCTATTTCCAAAGAAAATAGGGAAGAATATTAATTCTGATAAAAAAAATAAGTATTGTTAATGAGCCAGGCACATGAGATATTTGGCTTACAGTTTCATTAAATAAAAAACTCTACCAATAGAAGAATATCGTGTTACCTTCGGGGTCTATTCCATTTTTTACATAGGCGAAACCTCCTCTGCTTTCCTGGGAGCATGTTTCAATTAAGCATGATGAACATATTTCAATTAAGGTTAATATTTCATATGTATTTTTACAGGTGTTAGTGGCTAGATCCACAAATATATTCAAGAGTTGCATGGGTGTATAGAAGGTCCCATTCTGTGTTTCTGAGAGTGCAGATATATGAAACTCCAAATGTCTACAGAGCCAGGAGTTAGAGTTGACAAGTTTTTCTTATCGAAGTCATGTCAACATATTGCCAAACTACTACATGTTCTTGTCAAATTGCTGCCAGTTTTTCGAGTCCAAAATCTGAGCGCTGCTCCATCTCAAAAGCCACCTTTTCATGGGAGTTAACATTATAGCGTAAGTTTCAACCATTTTCTGGCTCACGGTTGCAGGTGAAGTTCTTTCTGGAGATAAGTGAAAAGGTAAATTAAGATCCTGTTAACCTACACTGTTGGATGGACTCAGAGACTTGGGTCATCCCAAATGGCAAATGATGTGAAAACCACTATAGTTGCCTGCATTATTGTAGTCCCATTTAAATATGTATGTTAAGAATTCAATTTCAAGGTAAGGTCCTATGTTGCTATTTGCTCCAGGGTCTTGAGATGGTTACCCACTGTCTCCACTCCTTCAGATTGAGGACAAGATGTGCTCACAGAGCCATCTTCCTGGCGTATTTGCTTTTCAAAGGACTTCTCTACATACAGAGTCAATATCTGAGATAACAAAAAATGTATTGGGAAGTAGATGTGGGTTTTTCCTTGATCGAGTGTGCAGAAGTATTAACAAAACAGAGGTGTCCCTAAAGACAGAGTTGTCAGCAATTATAAAAGTGTGCCAGCCGCTCTGCTTATAGAAAAAACCTAATCTATTGGAGCCACTGGCTTATACTTTTCCCCACTCTGAGGCAGGGGTATAACATTATCATAATATTAGAATAAGAGAAATCTATGGTCTATCAAAAGCTTTCTGATGATTAAATGAAAGCTATCATTTGATTTTCATTGAAGATCAAAAGAGTGAAGTTGACAAGTTTCTTTTTTTTTTTTCAAACTGACCATTGGACTTTTATGTATTAAGAGCACTAAATTGAATAAAAACTACTTTTGACTTTTCTCTGAATTGTGTCTCCTGAGAGAGAAAGCCTGAGCTAATAGAGCATGGTACTTAACCCCAAGGTAATCTTTAGTGAAGCCATCCACATGGTTTTTCTCCTTGCAGTCATTTTTAATTTTTTTTTTAAAGATTTTATTTATTTATTTGACAGAGAGAGATCACAAGCCGGCAGAGAGGCAGGCAGAGAGAGAGAGGAGGAAGCAGGCTCCCCGCTGAGCAGAGAGCCCGATGCGGGACTCGATCCCAGGACCCTGAGATCATGACCTGAGCCGAAGGCAGTGGCTCAACCCACTGAGCCACCCAGGAGCCCCTCATTTTTAATTTTTTAAGTAAAACATTTGGAAGAAACTCAGCAGCAATGTTTTCCTCTGTTGGGTTTCTGAATGATTATAAACAAGACCTCAGTGTTTAAGGAGAGTACCCTTTACAAAACTCAACAGAAACCATTCTAGATAAAAAGTCTGTGGATAAAAGGAGTGTGTTTTTCCTGTGGTTTAATGACAAGTCTCAGATCAGTCCTGGAGCTCAAAGTTCCATTCCCACTGGCTTAATGTTGATTTGGTTTTGTAGTGGCTTTACAGATTTTAATCTTTGATATTTTTTGTTGTTGTTGTTTCACTGGGTTGAACTATATCTTCTAAGAAGATATGTCCAAGTCTTAACTGCTGATACCTATAAATCTGACTTTGGAGTCACTGGAGATACAATTTAACTTAATTTTCCCCCCTCCCCCCATGAATCCAGGATGATCTTATTTTTTTTATCTTATTTTGAGAATTCATGGCAGGGGGCTAAATACAATTATTGTTGTCTTTATAGAGATAGGAGAGGAAATTTGAGACACAGATACATGGAAGGGAAAGCCACGTGAAAGTGGTGGCAAAACTTGGAGTGATGAGTCTACAGGCCAAGGGTTGCCAAGGATTGATTGCAGCAGTCGCCAGAAGCTAGGAGACAGAGACCAGCTTCTCTCTCAGAGCCTCTGGAAGATGCCAACTCTGCCGACATCTTGATTTCAGCCTCCTGGCCTCCAGAAATGTGAGGTAACACATTTTTGTTGTGTTAAGACCCTGAGTTTATGGTAATTTGTTATAGCAGCCCTAAGAAACATACCCAGGGTGAGTCTCTGGTATGGCTCTTGGTAGAGTTCTTTGGTCCTAAAAGCTGTGAGAATATGTTACAATCACAGCACAGAAGGCAAAATAGCTGATGCTTCACCACCAGCTGCTTTAGTCACAGAAATGGGTACCCACAAAACCACTTATTGGCATCAATGGTGGGAACACCATGCCAGGACAAAAGCCTGGGGTTTGTTTACAGTTCTTAGTGTGACAGAAAAACAGCATGATTTCTCCTATGCCTTCAAAGTACAGATTTCCTTGATCAGGAACACCAACTACCTACAGTTCCACACCAGCCTTAAGGGGAACCCATGTGTCCTGCGACGTTGTAAGTCCGATGACAACAGGTACCATTAACTTCCGGCATTGTGTTGTTTCCTGATCATAATACGATTTCTCTTTTAATTTCTCTTAACATGCGTAATATGAAGTGACTTGCTGCCCCTTGAAGAGAAGAGTGAAGAAGGAAAGGAAGGAAGGGAGAGGAGGGGAAAGAAAGAAAGGAGTAAAGAGAGGGAAGGAAAGGGGGAAGGAAGCATGAAGTGAGGGAGGAAAGAGAAGGGAAGCTGAGTGAAAGGGAAGAAAGGAGGAAGGAAGAGCTCTATTGATAGATGGAACACGAAATACAGCACATTAATATTAAGATCAGATTGCTCTGCAGCTATGGCGAAATCAAACCTTGTCTGCTTTCTTAGTTGACTACAGGATGAACGGGCATAGTTGCCAAAAGCGAGACAGAGGAGCCCCAGGGACAAGCACTGGTGACGGAGACCAGCCGCAAGTCATCACACACTTTAACTCAGACCCAGTCCTGGGTGACACGGCAGGTGGGCCCCTTCCATCAGCACATTAGGCTGAGATTTAGTGCCATTACCAAGCGCTTCAATGTGCTGTTGAAATCCATGCAGTCTGTGTTTCTCCTTGGGTAAGAGTAAGTGATTCAGCGCCTGCTGCAACACTGCAAGCTTCTGGCTAACCAGAAATTTTCTTTGTAGCGGTATCTACACTAACATTTCCCTTTTATTTTTGGATGAGGTCTTTAGGAAAACAGAAGAACTTCCTCTGCCTCTTTCGTCTTCTCCATCCACACAGCCCTCCCTTCCCTGTTAATTTCGTAAGCAGGGTAGGGGAGCACCGGGACAGGATATCTGGCTTGATGCCCTACGTCCTGCAACTGAAAAGTCAGCAGATGAGTAGAATGATGATATTTAAGAACAAACAAAAGGAAAACATAAATCCTTTAGGCAGCAGATATGTGTAATTTACTCTGATTTTCTGTTTCAACTTTTCAGAGAATGCAAGATCTTAGACAATTGTGGGTCAGAAATAGGCCAGGGACAGCGCTAAATCTCCCTCAATTAGGCTCACAACAAAAAACACTATTTACAAACATATGGTGCGGCATGATGGGATTAAAAGAAGGGTGGGCCTAATTTGCCGTCTCCATCCACAGTGAACATCCCAAGCGTGGGGGAAACCCTGCTCCTCGCAGAGCCATCTGAAGCATTCTCAGCAAATGTTTCAGTATCCTTGGTTTTGACACAACGACTAGATTTTCAGCAGTTGACTGGGCTTCAGGCTTCATCTCTTCATTCTGTCAACCCCAATATTTATGTCAGTAAAAATGTCATTTCGTGGCACAAATGTTGGTGAAACAATACATACCTAAGGAAAATTAAGTATTGGGCACAAAAATCCTCAGTTCCAGTGCCTCCAGTCTGTAACCATTTGCATTCTATTAAAATCCCTGAAACCCAGATTTGAGCTTTCAAGTCCCTACAAATAACCTTCAGCTTTTGTCAGCCCTGAAGTTTTGAGACGGGCCTTCAAGACCCTCCGTGGTCCAGCCCAGCCTCCCTCTCTGCCCTTCCTTCTTACCTCTCCCTTCCATCCATCCTTCTAAATGGGATAATTTAAGTCACATGTATGTCCCATGCTTTCCACTTCTTTCTTGGATTAACCATTTCTTGTTTGACCTATACTCCTGCTCCTGTAGAGCTCCCAGCTCCATATTTATTTTTTAGAGTTATTTGTGTGTTGGGTCTCATCCTAATCGACTGGAGGCTCCTTAGGCAAAAGGACTTAATTCACTTTTCTTTCCTTCTCTCCCTTTTACTGATACTTTGAACAGGGCTTTGCACATGGTAGGCACTCTATAGTTCTTTGTTGACTGCATATATGAGCAGATAAGAAATAAGTAGATTAAAAGCCAGAAGATCAACATTAAATAATTTAAGTCATGATTTGGGAAGACATAACTGGGCAAAATAAATTTGAATCACGTGTAAGTTAGTGCTTCAGGAGAAAAATACTGTCTTCTGAATCATTCTCTTTTTCTTTACTCTGCATTAAAATTTAAACTAGAATGTTCCCACAGTAAATGTCTATGTATTTTATAGGTTCCAAGGGAAGTCAGATTAGTAATCAGGACTGTATTGTATTCATAAAATATTTTATTGTATCAACATTAATGTAATTTTTATGCTGTCTCCTCATAATGACAGTTTAGAGAAGTGTTAAAGCTAGGACTGCATCCCAAAAGAAATTCTGTCCTGAAGTGATGCCGCCAAGCCACCAAAAATTCAGTTGTCCATACTGTGAAGCATCCAAACACCTCAATGGAATTTTTTCCTTGTGCTACACGATTGCTCATCTGAACATAAAAGATACTTACACATAAATATTTGATGGAAAGATTTCACTGGAAAGGAAAATACAGGACAAAGTGTAAAATAGTATAGAACGCTTGGCAAAGGATGGAATCAAAAGGAAGAGCAAGTTGCCTTTCTATTGGATGTATATTCAGGGGGTATGTGCCCAACTGTATGTTTTCACAAACAGTGTGGTGAGACGTGATTGTAACTTTAAATTATCATTTGTTTATTAATAACAGAGGCTTTGGAGTGTAAGTAAGTAAGTAAGGCTATGACTGTAAGTAGCAAGAAGGAAGAGAGATAAAATAGTATAAGACGGAGACCTTGCTTTAATAGGCCTGAAAGCATTATCTTCATCACCTTCCAGGGTTTCTCTCCCTGATTCTAAACTCTGCATCCACTTGCCACATCAAGCCTTGGAAAAGGAGTGAAGGTGGGAAAGATGAAATGAATGGAGAGAGGACAGAAAAATGGGAGGAAAGTGGGGTGACACAGTAGCAGAGGGTACTCAGGAGTGGTTAGAATCCTAAAGGAATGGGGAATGGAATAAAAGCTGCTTGAACACCAGGGACAAAGAAGACAAAGGGAAGATTTTTGCATCGTGTATGTTGTATTATGCCGGTTATTTCTGCTGCCATAATCTAGTAAATGCCACGTGTAAGTGTGATTCTAAACATTTTACATATATTAAATCATTTAACCCCATGGCAAATATATGGGATGAAGGTCACAGAAAGCCCCTGACCTAAACTGTCTCAAACAAAACAAATTATGTCCAGTCATATTAATGAATAGTTCTTCAGGCAAGGCTTTATCCAGGGCACCAAAACACGTGTATTTCTCTCCATTTCTTTGCTCTACTGTCACTGATCACAATCTGCCCCCTCCTAGTCTCAAAATGACTGCCTCCAACTTAGAGCTAAGTACATATTTCCTGTTCAATTGGGGATTGGGAATCCTGTTCAATTGAGAAGGTGGGGTGGGGGGAATGCAGTGTAGACAGAAGTCCCAGAATTAGGGGCACCTATGTGGCTTAGTCAGTTAAGCATCCGCCTTTAGCTCAGGTCATGATCCCGGAGTCCTGGGATCAAGCCCCACATGGGACTTCCTGCTCAGCCAGGAGTCTGCTTCTCCCTCCCCCTCTGCCTCTGCCCCTCCTACCTGCTCTCTCTCTCTCTCACAAAATAAATAATTTAACTAACTAATTAATTAATTAATTAATTATGTTTTTAAAATGTCGCAGAATTTTTTGGCCTGATTTGTAAGATTTGGTCTTGTGATCAGCCTATGAACCAATCCCAGTTCTGAGAAATGTGGATTTGCTGATGTTTTAAAGATAGATTACCCCTAGAGTGATGAGAAATTGAACTAACCATTAGAAAAGGGGCATGAAGGAAATCTTTATAATGGTAGACCTTAATGATGATAAAAGTGGACATAAAAATAAGTAAGTGGCTATGAAAAAAGCAAAGATTGAGAATCTAAAAAAATTTTATGATTCAACTTTGGTTAAAAGTTTACCTTTTCATATGTACATGCAGATGTGTATGTATGTGTATACACAGGCAGGTATCTATACTGAGTTCCAAGCAGGAGAAACCCTCCTAGGCTAATTTTGTCAGAAAGGGGAATTTTTTTTTTTAAAGGGTTTTGACTGGTTCAGAATATCCGGCAATTTAGCTTTTATACTGAAAACCAAGATGTGCCCTATTAAGTATTAAATGGGAGCTCCCAAACATATGTAGAGGATGCTGATCTTGTGTGGCCAAAAAAACCCAAAAATAAAAATAAAAATAAGTGACTTCACATTTAAGATGTGCATTCTTTTCGACTCAGAAATGTAACTTTTAGAAACTGTCCTGCAGATATTCTTGCACACATGCTTAAAGATGTATATATCAAGAATTCCTTTATCATTGTTTTATAATAGTGGTAAATGGAGGACAATTTAATATTCTTCAATAGAGGAATAAAAAATCAAGCTATGACATAACCGTACTTTAAAAATACCATACAGTTGACAAAATGCATGGAAAGACCTTTAGGACATGTTAAGTTTTTTAAAGATTTTATTTTTTTATTTATTTGAGAGAGAGAGAAAGAGAGAGCACAAGCAGGGGGAGTGGCAAAGGAAAAGGAGTGGAGAAGGAAAAGCAGGCTCCCCGCTAAGCAGGAAGCCCAAAGCAGGGCTTTATTCCAGGAGTCTGGGATCATGACCTGAGTTGAAAGCAGACCCACTGAGCCACCCAGGTGCCCCATGTTAAGTTTTTTTTTTTTTTTTAAAGATTTTATTTATTTATCAGAGAGAGAGGGAGAGAGCGAGCACAGGCAGACAGAATGGCAGACAGAGGCAGAGGGAGAAGCAGGCTCCCTGCTGAGCAAGGAGCCCGATGTGGGACTTGATCCCAGGACGCTGGGACCATGACCTGAGCCGAAGGCAGCTGCCCAACCAACTGAGCCACCCAGGCGTCCCGCCATGTTAAGTTTTTTAAAAGCAACTTTCAGTACTTGGTCTAATTTCTGCAAAACAAAGCTGTACATTTGCCTATATATGTATGCAAATGATTAGAATAAAGGGCTAAAAGGCTGTGCATCAGCTGTTTTCAGTGGTTACCTCTGGGAGAATATGTGGAGTTGGTAGGCTGGTAAGCAAGGACTTCCATACGTTCATGATTTACTCCAAATATTTCTGAATTCTTTGAATATTCTATAACCAGATTTTTTTCAAGTATAGCTTGTGTACATTATTAAAGGAAAGATTTTTTTTTTTAAGATTTTATTTATTTCACAGAGAGAGACACAGCCAGAGAGGGAATACAAGCAGGAAGAGTGGGAGAAGGAGAAGCAGGCTTCCCGCTGAGCAGGGAGAGGACGTGGAGCTGGATCCCAAAACCCCAGGATCACCACCAGAGCTGAAGGCAGATGGCCAACGACAGAGCCCCCAGGCACCCTTAAAGATTTTTTACAGAGTTTGAAAACCACTGCGTTTAGTTCATGGTATTAATGAAGCCATGCATATCTCTCTTTCCTCCATAGGCAAGTTAATGCCACATACAGAAAATCTCTGTGTGTCTGAGAAAGACTGTACCCACTGACGCCAGCCAGCTTGCACAGCTACATATGCCATTTAACACAGATCAGGTGAGAGAGGGGAATGGTTTTATTGCCCCCAGCTTATGGCATATGTCTTATTTGAAGGTTTGTGGCTTTGTCCTTTGTTCACTGTTTGAAACCATACCATACAACTCATTCATTTACGGTCACACAATTCACTAATTTTTAGTACATTCACAAAGTTGTGAAACCACCACCATAATCAAGTTTTAGGAAGTTTTTGTCTCCTCCAAAAGGAATCTCTTATGCCTTAGTGACCATTCATCTCTCTCCCCATCTTCCACAAACCACAAATTTATTTTCTGTTTGTATGGATTTACCTATTCTGGACATCTCATTTAAACAGAATCATACAATATGTGATCTTTGGTCTGGCTTCTCTCAGTTACCGTGATGTTTTCAAGGGTCATCTAATTTGTAGCATGTGTCAGTACAACATTTTCTTTTATTGTTATGTAATATTCCAATTCTTTTTATAGCTGTGGATAGAATTTGTTTATCCACTGATCAGTTGATGGGCATTTATGCCGCTTTCATGTTCTGGCTATTGTGAATGATGCTGCTATCCACATTCACAACTAAGCTTTATTTGGACTCTATTTTCATTTTGGTAAAACATCTAGGAGTAGAATTGCTGGGTCATATGATAATTCTAGGAACTTCCAGATTATTTTCCAAGGAGGCTGTTCCATGTCATATGCCTACCAGCCATATATAAGTGTCCTGATTTCTCCATATCCCTGCCCAAACTGTTTTTTTCTGTCTTTCTGATCACAGTCATCCTAATGTCTATGGGGATGACCCCTAATGGGGGTGAAGTCTTTTCCATATCTTCTTGTGTCTTTGAGAATGACCTCTTGTGTTAGACTTCTGCTACAGTAGCTCAGCATAATAAAAACAAACTCACATTTCCGTGATGAGTTCAACCACAAGCATCTATTTCTCCCTCATAGGTTTGCATGTCGACTGTGGCTCTGCTGGGCTTGGCTGGGCATTCATTCTGATATACTTCATGAATATTTACCCTAAGACCAGGGAGTACTCTTCTCATACCGCAGCTCAGAATCTCAAGCAGCGAGCAGAAATACTCCATGACCTAAAAATGATGCTTCACTTCTGCTCTCTAGCCATTGTTCAAAACCTTCATGTTGCCAAACCCAACTTCAGTGGAGCTGGCAAGCAAACCTGGCTTGCAGTGGCAAAGAGCATTAGTGTATAATTTTATTAAGTATGGAAGTAGAGAGTTGGGAACAATAATCCATTCAATTCCCTGTCTCCAGTTCTACCCTCTTTCCTAACTTCTAACATAGCTTACCCATTATGGGTTACATGTTGCTGTCACTCAAAAGTCAGTAGGTCTCAAATCTCAGACATCCTTTGTATTTCCCAAACAACTTCTCCCAACTTCTCCATCTGGGCAACAACACCCAAATTTGGTATTACTAGATGATCAAATAATTAAGAATTAGAGAGCCCTTCTCCCATCAAGCTTTCTTTTCTTTACATAAAATGCTTCTAACCACTACCTAGTATTTTTTTTCCTCTTCTTTCTTAAAAAATAAAACAAAAAACAACCCCTATATTCAGAGTAGCAATGTGCCTTTTCCCAGCTTCCCTCTTTTGCAGCCAAGTTTAACCCTATGGTGAAAATCTGTTTCTGGATAAGTTCGGTTTATTTGTCATTTTCTTCTTCTCTTTGTTGTCTAAGATATGGCTGTGAAACTGGAGGTAGAGGTGACTAGATGTAGAGGTAGAGGTGAAAGCCATGTGCTAAGAATTGGGGTGCAGAATGGAAGAAGGAACATGGGACACAGATAATCATGGAGTTCTGCCTACCTGACCGGCCCAGTTTGGGGATTTTTGCTATATTACTCTCATGCTGGTAAGGTATCAGTGTCTCTATATTAACTACCAAATGATTTAGAAACTTTTTAAAATGATAATTAAGATGTTCCAGAATCTTCTGTAAAGTTTCTAATCTTCCATCTCATGATATTCTTTGTTCCCTCAACCAACTACCCACCCTAGATCTAGTCTTTGTCTCTACCTTGTTCTGTGCCCCAGCTGGAGGCGCTACTGATGGCCTAAGTCTCTCAGGATATCTTGCTTGATGGCTTCTGGTTGAATTTGGCATAAGGAAGCAGAGCAGGAGGAGAAGGAGGTGAGGACATTTCTTCCAACCCACTCATGCTCTTCTTTGGCAGTAGTAACATGCCTTCTTGACCTCAGCTCCTAGCAGATAGCCCTCCCTCTAGGGCTCCAGCTTTCCCTAGGATGCTTAATACTACTTCCTTTGCTTACTCTTTATCCCTAGGGTGGTAAAGTTCCCCAGTATTGCTAGTGTCTGGGTACCTCAACATTCCTTGTTTGTACTTATATTGCCCGATCTCTCTGCGTGGTCTTACAGTCAAGTGTCTTCATAAAACCATCTGCAGTGAATTGTTTCCAGCTGGCATTTAACTAATGCAGTAAAACCTCTCTTAGTATACGCATTTCAGGTTTGCATTTCAGCAACTTTTCTCATAATCCTCCCTTTGCTTGAAATTTTGTTCCTCTCATCTCTGGGTCTAGCTGTCCTTCAAGGCCCTCTCAAACACCAGTGTTCCCAAGTAGCCCCCCTAATCCCCACACCGTGGAAATCTCTTCTTTCCTTGAACTCACTCAGCACACACTTGAGAGTGATTATCTTTTTCTGCTTTAAATTATAGTAACTTATGTACATTTAACTCTGGGCATTTTTTAGATTCTTTGAAGTCTGAACCCACACCTAGGTCTGATTGGTTTTGTTTTTCTCTTTTTTCTTTCTTTCCTTTATATTTCTCCCTGAACTTTGCCTCCTTCCTCAAAAGTACCCAGAACAAGACTTAGTACCAAATGGATGTTTTATCATTCATTCTTAATATGATTTGTTACTGCTGCTTATTACTCTTACGATAGGTACCAGTTACTAATTTATGATAATGTATACTTTACAAAAATTAAGAAAATGAAGGTACAGACTAAAATTTCTCTTTGGTGATAAATGTAGTTGTTACAATTAAAATATGCAATAATCATGTACCTATGATACATACACGATAGGGGACTTTATTTTTATTTAGAAGTTTTCAGGTGACAAAGTGACTCTTTTCCCAATACTTTTCTTGGGTAGCAAAGAAAAAAAATTATGTATGGGCAAATACCAATCTGTAATTGAGGCTACCCAGCATTATGAGGTGGAGTCAGAATTCTCAACCTACTTTGTAATCTAGTCTTTTAAAGCTCTATTCTGGGAAGTTCTAGAGATTATTTCTGGGAGTGAGAATAGATTGAGACATCTTCAATATGGCCTTCACTTGAAGAAAGGGTTCTAACCTAATCTGTCCTCCTGCTACAGACTTTAACCATAGTGTCTTTCATTTTAGTCACTAAGTCTCTGCCTAAACATCTCTACTAACTGGGAATTCACTTACTTTGCAATTAAACAGTATGTTTTCAAATGACCCTAAGTCTATAACGTTTTATCTTATATCTGACTGAAATATGACTACCCATCATTCTTCTCCTTGAAACTATAAAGAATATGTCTAAATTTACTTCATCAGAATGGCAGTCCTTTAGGAAGATCATACTTCCACAATCTCTTTTTGGGCTAAAAACCATTTCCTTCAAATTATCTTCATATGACATATCTAGAAAATCCACTTGGATCACTTTTTTTTTTTTCCCTCAAAATCCCTCTTAAAACATGATGCCTAGAACTGAAAATAATGTTCCTGGTATACACTGAGAAGGACAAAGTATAGTGATATTATTACCTTCTGTTCTCTGGGTATTTAAGAACCAGTTGTGGGACTTTTAAGTTCCAATCTTGGATGTCAGAAACTTAGAAATTACTATTCTGTCCTACCAAGTAAAGAGTTGAACAAACTGAGAAAACAATTTTTAGATACATAAGAGAAATGGGATTATCGGGTAAATCACTGACTCAAAATTGAAGAGACAGATGAATACAGAGAATCACAACTTGCCAGGGCATAAACCACTGCAGAACCATTACTGCGGTAGGAAAACCTGAAATGTAATTGATGAATTGCTAATGCAATAAGATAAGAAAAGGAATAAAAAGCATGGAGGTTGGGAAGGAAATAATAAAACTATTTTTGTTCACAAAGCAATTTGCAAACCTTTGACACCCCCCAGAAAAAAATCCTACAAATAATAAGTGATTATAACAAGGTTGTAGATAGAAATTTAACTGTTATGAGTTGTTGAGATCTTTTGAATCTTAATTTGGGCATCAATAGTTAGCTCTCTTTCCTATCTTCAGGATATAAGGACATTTGAAAATTATTCCAGGCTGCTGATAAAGAGACTATCTTTGAAGTTGACATCAGCACAAAAGAATGCACAACATTCAACCCATATTTCTTCATTTTTTCACAAGGATGTCATAAAAATTTTTATCAAATGCTTACTTTATTCCAGGTGCTCTATCTTATTCATATACATATATATACACAGATATAGATATGTGTGTATATATATGTGTGTGTGTGTATGTATATATACTTTTTTTTTTTTTTTTTACTGTAGAATAAAAGAAAGCCATTAGAACTGGTGCTGTAAGAAGTTTGTTGACATAAAATATTCATGATATATTATTTGCATAAAAATAAGCCTTGGAACAGAATGTGTTGTATGAACCTATATTAGTACATTTAAAGTCTAAAAGGGGGAGTCTGGGTGGCTCAGTTGGTTATGCATCTATCTGACTCTTGTTTTTGGCTCAGGTCATGATCTCAGGGGTCCTGGGATTCTAGCCACATGTTGGTTTCGTGCTCAGTGAGGAATCTGCTTGAAGAGTCTCTCCATCCCCCCGAAATAAATAAATAAATAAATCTTAAAAAAAATAAAGTCTAGAAGGACAAATTACATTTGTGATTTTAAAAAAGTATAATGATAAAAAATAGACTCTTCTAGAAGCATTGTAGAGAATGTTTTTCGTTTTTGTTTTTTTAAATATAAGACTGAAGGCTAAGAGACCAGAGAGAAAGACAAAGGAGTTATCCAAATCAGAACTGGAGAGAGCTCAGACTAAGGTAATGACATTGGAGATTGAGAGTTGACAGATTCAAGAAATCTTTAGAAGGTAGAACTGGAGGGACTTGGCGATCACTTGAAGTGGAAAGAGAAAGGATTTAGAGTGATTCCTGGGTAAGACTGATTTCCAGCTAAGCAAATCACTTCTTTAAGATTATTCATTGGGATGAGGTAAATAAAAAGAGACTAGATTTAGGGAAAACAGGATGGGCCAGTTTCTATTGTTACATAACAAACCACCCCAAAATTATGGCTTAAGAACAGAAACAATATTTACTTGATTCATAAATCTGCAACTGGGGCAAGGCTCAGCAGGGATCTCTCCTCTCTGATCTATTTTACCTCAGTTTGGGGTGATTTTGAGGCAGGGGTGGGGGGGGAGGCCCGGAATTATCTAAATATGTAACCTTTCCCCATGTCTCTACAGTATGATGGGTTTAAGAATTCTAAGGTACTGAGATAGAGAAAGAGGAGAATAAAAAAGAGGAAGGGAGAAAGGCAGAGGGGGAGAGAGAGAGAGAAGAGAGAAGGATGGAAAACAATGCAAGATGATGTGTCTTCCTGCTGGCGATTGCTTCACTATAAGCCCAAAGAGACTTAGCAGGTGGCTTGGTCGGTGTGGTAGGACCACTTGGGACATCTCCAGGCAAGCTATATGAGTAATTGTGTTTTGGAAGTAGTACATGAAATAGAAAAACGAGGGGAAGTTTATGTGACCAGATCCTCCTTTTTACCAGTTCTCTATCGTTGCACAGACTTAATGACTTTAAATGCCATTAAAATACCCCTTTATTAGGTTACAGTTTTGTAGGTCAGAAGTCAGACATAACATGACTGAGTTCTCTGCTGAGAATATCACCAGGCTGAAATCAAGGTGTTGGTCTAGCTGAGTTCTCATCGGGAGGCTCTGGGGAAGATCCTACTTCAAGCTTGTTCTCTTTGGCACAATTCAGTTCCTTGTGGTTCTGCTGGAGAGGTGCCTGTTTCCTTGCTGGCTGGTAGCCTGGGGCTGCCCTCAGCTACATTCCTTGCCACGTGTTGTCTCTGTGTTCAAACCAACAATGGCGAGTCAAATACTTCTCAAGCCCCAAATCTCTAACTTCCTCTCCTAAAATCAACTAGTGATAGGGCTCTGCTTTAAAAGCATGCATATGTTTAAGTAAGGCTCACCTGGATAATTTCTTTATCTTAAGGTGAACTGTACCACGGAATATTACCTTATCATAGGAGTATTCCATCATAGATTATGACAGTGTATACACCGGGGGTCCTTTTTAACATTCTGCAGTCCACACCTTCTATACCTAAATCTGATTTAAAAGTCCATATTCCTTCTGCTGTCCAAAGTTCCTTGATAGTATATCTCGACAAAGATTATTTGGAGATGACAGTATAATGTCAATAGATGAAAGATGGAAATAAAACTATTCCACTTCTGCTTCCTTGACTTTTGTCAAAAACAGTGTTCTGTGAATCCTAGCACATATTAGGTACTTAATATTTGTTGAATGAACGATGGATGGGATAAAGGAGAACAAATAAGGTAAGGGTAAGTGAAGGGTAAGGTTAAGGGTAAGTGAAAAGCTTAACATAATAGTAAATAGACTTTAAATGAGCACCTAGCTGTTTCAAAAGAGATTTTCTCCAGTTCCACATGAATGACCTTCCTGAGAGGACAATGGGTGAGATTCGTGCAAAACCAACTTAATATACGTTTGTTGAGTGACTGAATGAATATGTAGACAAATTCATTTTGTTTGGTGATCCTTGTTCTATGGGACTAGAAAGCTGTCCACCTCCCCACCCTCCACCCCACCAACAAAATGTTAACTATGCAGCTATATCCTATTTTGGTGATAATGTAGGGAAAGTCTTAGAGGTTTTTTGCTACATTTCGTTAAACACTAAGCTTATTTTAAAAGACACAATCTCCGGTGCCTGGGTGGAGGCTTAGTTGGTTAAGCGACAGCCTTCTGCTCAGGTCATGATCCTGGAGTCCCAGGACTGAATCCATCATCAGGTCCCTGCTCAGCAGAGTCTGCTTCTCCCTCTGACCCTGCCCCTTCTCATGCTCTCTCTCTCTCAAATAAATAAATAAAATCTTAAAAAAGACACAATCCCTAAAATTGTGAGTTTAAGCAGAGCAAATGAGTCTACATCAAAACACTGGAAATATTTTTCAGAAATATATGTTTCCCTTGTATTATAGACCGAGCTTCCATATACTATACATATATATGTATATGTGTGTGTATACTATGCATTCTGTTCACTAAATATTATAATTTTTAATTTTTTTTCTGTGACCCCTCCCCCAATAGATTGACTTTCAAAATATCTGGTTATAATAAATCTGTTTAATTACATATGGAATACATCCATGATTAAGTCAATCTGTTGTAATCTGAGAAAATTTTTAAATTATTCCTTAATTTATGGCTGTATTAAGGTATCAATATAATGTGATAAAGTGCCATGTGCGAACTTCAAACTTTTCATCACAGATGCATCTTCCTTTCGTCAAAAGAATCATTAAGATATTTTAATTCATATATTGCTTGTCTCATCCTGGGATACACTTATAAAATAGTAGCTTATTCAGAGTAACTTTGTCATAGCAATAAATTAGTAAATACCAAAAGTGTTTTATGAACTGAACACTATCTACACGTAACTGGTGCTAAAAAGAGGTGTTAGAAATACTACCCCTCTCTATAGAATCTTCATATCATTTACATATAAACAAAACCCAGTTAGAGAACAAGGTATCACACATGTTGTGAGGTCTGTTAAAACTGGAAGAACCCTTAGAGATTATATTGACTTTTCATTTTAGCAGTGAGGACACTGAGCTACAAGAGAGGGGAAATGATTTACCAAAGATGGCAGAGCTGGCTTAGTGGAGTTGTAAAGGAATCCAGCTCTCATAACTGTTGAAGTTAGTGGCATTTAAACAGGTAACATTGCAACCCACGGTAAGAAAGAGACTTCACTACATATCTTTATGGATCTATGGTGCCATCCGTATTACATATATCACAAAAATAGGAAATACACTGGCTAAGATGTGATAAGACAGTGCCAAGAGACCCTGAACTTTAAGATAAATATCAATTACCAAAATATTAAAGTGGCGGGAAAAAAGAATCTGAATACAACTTCTACATGCATGTAACTATGTAACTAAAGCAGAACTTTTTCCTGTGATATTATCTATTGTTCTCTTTTTTTAAAGTATCTTGGTGGGTCCACTGAATTGATTTTACTACCCACTAATGAGCTGACCTGATCCAAACACTAAATCATGTATCACAGATAATTAGAAACCTTGTTAACATATGCAACCAAAGTGCTAATTGTTCAGTTTGATAGTAGGTGCAGAAGAAAAGAAATAGTTTCACGGGGAACAGAAACCATCTTGGGAAGGTTTCAAATTAGAAATAAGAGTTTAGGGGCGCCTGGGTGGCTCAGTGGGTTAGGCCGCTGCCTTCAGCTCAGGTCATGATCTCAGGGTCCTGGGATCGAGTCCCACATCGGGCTCTCTGCTCGGCAGGGAGCCTGCTTCCTTCTCTCTCTCTCTGCCTGCCTCTCAGTGTACTTGTAATTTCTCTCTGTCAGATAAATAAATAAAATCTTTAAAAAAAAAAAAAAAAAAAAAAAAGAAATAAGAGTTTAACCCTGAATGGTTG
Source organism: Mustela nigripes (assembly GCF_022355385.1). Classification (NCBI taxonomy): domain Eukaryota; kingdom Metazoa; phylum Chordata; class Mammalia; order Carnivora; family Mustelidae; genus Mustela; species Mustela nigripes. The sequence goes on along the minus strand of NC_081562.1, from coordinate 50,740,993 downwards.
GGTAAAATGCGGTGAGATAAAGAAGGAGAAGTAAACAATTGAGCAACTTAAACTGGAGGGGCGGGGGACACCACAAATGTGGATGTAGAAAAAATATCCATTCTTTAAAATATAACCATTTAACTTAATAAAAAGAATATGACACCATTTTTTAAAGTCTCAAGTAACTTCAGGGATGAAAACAAATTTTAATGTCTCTCTTAACAGAAAATAAACAAAAACCTGAAAAAACTAAATATAGTCTGGGAATTAAAATGCATAAAACTGGTTTAAGTAAAATTTGATGCAATATTTGTTTTATATCCTTGCTATAAGTTCCAAAGGAGTCAAATAATCTGATAGCAAAGTGACGGTGGGCTGAAAACGAGTGGCCAGACCTTCTCCCACCCCCAATTTTTTGGTGCTTTTCTTAGAGTCAAGGATTAATGCAAAAATCAAATTTTGGAATCCTCTTCTTGCCAGCCTCTGTGCGTATGAAAGCAATATCGGAGGATACAAGGAACCCGGGATAAAACTGGCTGGCTGAAATCCTCGGTGATTTCTCCTACATTTATCCTCAGAATTTTATCTAGTTCTTGCAAAAGCAAGCAAACGAAAACAAACCTGAAGCCCTTTTTGTATGTGTAAGTCAAATGAGCACACCACAGTGCAAATGCAATCACATTAAAAATGTGCAAACTTGGCAGTTAGGAAATGTCACTGCAATCCTTAGTACGTGAAATTTCAATCCCTTTGATGAAGATACCATCTTTCAGCCAAGCCCCGGCAGAAAACCTTTGGTTCCGGTTAGCCCCCTCCCTCCGCAGGCAACCGCTGGGCTCCATCCGGAGGGAAGGAGGCTCTCCCTCTGCATCACAGCTAAGCGTTCCCAGACCCAGGAGAAACCCCGGGTTTCTGCAGGACACTCAACGTGCAGCTAAGTGTCCCAGCTCTGCAAAGGGCGGCTGAAAATGGATTTAAAATGGCAACGCGGACCAATCAGCGCCGCCGCGCCGAAGCAGACATTAACACGCGCCTCCTCCACAGGCACAGCGGAACCTGGCTGCGCCTAACTCCCTCCTTAGGACTGTAAAGTAGGCGTTTTTATTCCACGGTGGTCTGTATTTTGGGGAAGAAAAAAATTTTTTTTTCCCCCTCGGGTGAAAGTTTTTATTTTGGAATCGGTCCAAAATAATTTGGGGCGTGATGTGTGAAAATCTGAACCTAATTTTTTCGGAGTTTTTTGTTATTCAAGGATGAAAAGAGGTACATTTTTAAATGTACTCCACCTTTTTAAAACGGACTGTGGTCATTACAGTGTTCACATAACTCAGAAACAGCCCAGGCAATAAAATTAGGACTTGGCAGAAAGGGAGTTCCTAGGGAAAAGGTTAAATCAGGGTAAGTTGCAGGGAGAGTTGGACAGTTGGCGCAGTTTTAGTGTTAAGGAAGCTACGGGGTTCCCGCATGGGGCAACCCTTCTGCTCTGCGTAGGAACACCGGTAAGTAGCACCAGCCCCGAGGTGGGGGAGATTTTGCTTCGCCTCTAGTCTTTCCCGGAGGGGGGGAAACTCAATGAAGAGGACGGCGCGCTCCGTGTGCATGTGTGCACGTTGTTTGCACGTGTGCATGTGTCCGCGAATGTGCGTGCATGTGTGTGCCTGTACGAGTGTGCATATGTGGAGCTGAGTGCCTGCGTGTCTGTGTGTGCGCGCGCTTCGGGGTCGTGCAGTCTGTGATGAGGGTATTCCCAGGCAAAGCAAGGCTGCCGGGGGCCGGTTCCGGCTCTTCCTCGGTTCCTTCCCACTCACAGGGAACCAGAACTCTGCCGCGCGTGCAGCTAGACGCTTCCTGCTGAGTGTTGGCTCCGCGTCGTGGAGGTGCAGGTAAAAGCCAAGCCCCTAAACGCGGCTCTGGGGCGGTCGCATTCCCGCGCCTTACTAGGACAACCGCCCAGCGGCGACCTCGGGCGGCAGGCGGGACGAGGCCGGCAGCGAGCCGTCCCGGGATCCCCGGCCTGTCCCTTTAACCCCGCCGCCGAGCGGGAGCACGTGAGCGGAGCTTCGGGTGGCACCCGGGCGCCGCCGCCGCCGAGGCAGTTGTATTTCGAACGCTGCCTCTGGCCCGCGGCCAGGCGCCTTGGCTCGGCGGTCCGCCTGGCCTCCCTCCTCCTCATACTTTTCCTCCTGCGCAGCCCCCTCCCATTTATCCGCCCACGATTAGAGGTGGGCACTTCCCCCCCTCCAACCCCGCCGCCCCCTCCCCAAGCACACACACACACTCTTCCCACTTGAATCCTGGGGCAGGAACTCAGAAAACTTCCAGCCCGGGAAGAGCGCGCTCGGTGCAGGACGCAGGAGCGAGCGGCCCGTCCCCCTCCGACTCTCCGGTGCCGCTGCCGCCTGCTCCCGCCACCCGAGGAGGCGCGGTGCCACCCACTGCTCCGTCCTTTTGCCTGCGCCCTGTGCCCGACCCGAACCCGGCAGAATCTCCCCATCCTCCTTCTGCTTTCTGACTGCCCAAGGCGCGATTTGTTTTCTCTCTCTTTCTCTTTCTTGCTCTGCGAGCGCGGAGCGGGGGGGAAGAGGAGGAGGAATTCTTTCCCCGCCTAACATTTCAAGGGACACAATCCACTCCAAGTCTCTTCCATTTCCAAGCCGCTTCCGAAGTGCTACCGGTGACCGCAACTCCTGATCCCAAACCGAGAGGGGAGCCTCCCAGCTTCAAACCGTCTTTTCCCTTTCCTTCGCTCTCCTCCTCCTCTAGCTACCTCCACCTCCACCTCCACCTCCGGCACCCACCCACCGCGGCCGCCGCCACCAGCAGCGCCTCCTTCTCCTCCTCCTCCTCCTCCCCTCTTCTCTCTTTTTGGCAGCCGCTGGACGTCCGGTGTTGATGGTGGCAGCGGCGGCAGCCTGAGCAGCAGCAGCCCTCGCAGCGCGCCAGCTCCTCGCCCACCCTGCCTCATCCTCCAGCCCTACCGCCCGATCTCCCGAAAGGTGCCCGGCACATTCGGGGCGGCGGCGGCGAAGCGGCGGCGGCGGCAGCGGTAGCGGCGGCGGCAGCGGCGGGAGGCAGGATGAGCGCACGCGGTGAAGGCGCCGGGCAGCCGTCCACTTCAGCCCAGGGACAACCTGCCGCCCCGGCGCCTCAGAAGAGAGGACGCGGCCGACCCAGGAAGCAGCAGCAAGTCAGTACGCGGGCAGGGTGGGGGCAGCAGCCCACCTCCGGTCCCTCTGCCAGGGCCCCGCGACGCGCGGCCACCAGAGCGCGGGAGTCCGGTGGCGGCGGCGGCGCGCTGCCGGCCGGCCGTGGGGGCGGGCTGCGGAGTCTTCGGCGCCAGAGCGCGGCTGAGCCCCGGGGCGCCCGCGCTCCTCGGGGCGGGGAGGTGGGGAACGGCGGTAGGCGGCGGGAGGTGGGGTCGGGCGCAGCGCGTCCTCGGAGTTTCGCTATTGTGCACGGCCCCGAGTGGCGCGATGGCCCCGAGTGGCGCGATGTCTCCGCGTGACGAAGCGGCCCTGATCCGGCAACCCAGGGCTCGGTGGGCACTTTCCGAGCCGCTTTATACAACTGCGCGGCGGGAAGGAGGTGCGGGGGGTGGTGCGGGGGCGCCGGGGTGCTCCGGCGGGTCGGGGTTGGAGGGGCTGAAGTCCGGGGGGCCGGAGGCTGTGTCTCCCGCCAACCGGGGCTGCTCGCGGGCTGGGGACTGGCGCGCCGCCGCCGCCCCCTTGGCGCCCTCCCCACGTTCTCGGTGGCCCGAGACTCGCTTCCTCCCGACAAAGAACTCGCGGGCCCGCCCGGTCCTCTTAGGGCTCTTTAAATGCGGCGCTGCGGCCGCTCGGCTGTCCGCCGCCGCGGAGGTGTCCCAGGAAAGGGGGTTCGGAGAAGCCTGGGTCCTCACGGGACGGAATTCACCCGTTTGGCCGAGGGCGCGGTGGAAAGTAGTGTCCGAGTGTGTGCACGGTAGCTGGGTCACTTCCTCGCCAGGCCCCCGGTCCCCCTTTTGCCCCTGGATCCCGCGCTCCGAGCTGTAGACTTTAAAAGTACTTCTTCTGGGCGAGCTGCTGGGGGTTGGGAGGGGAAGATCGAGGGGCGCCCGGGACCCCGCGGAGTGGAGGGTTTTGTCTGCGGATGCAACCAATTAAGCGTGCAGCAGGCGCTTGCAGAGCTGCGCGCAGAGCCCAGAGCGGGGGGTTTTGTTCGCGGCAATTTCCAAGACTTGGCGGCCAGGGCTGGAGCTGGACATGTCTATTGAGAACATTTAAACTCCGCTTCCGCGGGCTTTAAAACTTCTCCTGCCTTCCTTAGCCTTAAAGCGCTGCCTTCACCGCAAATAGGCCGATTAGAAAATAATCCTGGAGTCCCAAAAGCTGTCCGAGAGCAAGGTGGGGGGAAATCGAACAATGTTTGCTTGCCAGAGCGTTTTAGAAAAACTGAAAGGATTGTACCTTTTTTGAAATCATCAAAGGAAACAAGCCAATCTAGAGGCCCCTGAGTTTTCCCGCTCTGCCCAGGCGACACTTTAAACCGCGTTAGGATCCTGTTTTACACCTCCCAGGAAGTCTCTGCCCTTTCCCCCGCCCCCGCTCTTGTTTCCCACCCTCCACCCAGCTCTCTCTAGCTCGATTTGTCCCCCACCTCCAAAAAAGTATCCGAAAGAAATTGCGGTGGGATCGGGAGGTGATTGGAGGTTTTACCTTGGAGTTAAGGCAGAGTTCACAAAGAAAGAAAAATGCGTCTCCGGTGTGTTTGCTCCGGATGTGCCCACTGGCTCTAGTGGTCCCATAGAAGCTTGCAGAGAACCTTCCCCAGATTCTCCAAATAGGATGCGGATTTTCATTGAAGACTTTCATGCGTTTCAAGTTAATTGGTCGCATTTAATCACCGAATCTGAATGAACTGTAAATTGATGATTCACTGCATAAATATTTAGGATCTGGAATATTAATCATCGCATTCTCTTAACCACTAGAGCATTTACTACTTGGCATAGGAACCCTTTAAAGTTTTGCTAACCCTATTGATAGTTTCAATTTCTCCTTCCCAGACACTTCCATTCTCCCTCATTCTTTCCCTCTTTTAGTTCTCTCCGGTCTCCTCCCTCCCTAAGAGTTTTCTCAAAAGCAAGTTTTGGAGGAAAATGTTTATTTTTATCAAAAAACATTTAAATTTAGGCTCAAGACCATGCCTCCAACTCCAAAAGGAAGTGGAGAACTGAAGCAATTATCTAGATAATTCAAGCAAAACCTCCCACAACAGATTTACCATAATTATTTGGAAATTTTAGGGGGAACGGAGTTATTTTGAGTTGACGATCTTGGGTAATTGCTCCAGTACTTCTCTCAATGTGTTGAGTCATAACTGACCTACAATGAGGATATACAGAGATGACTAAAAACCATCTTTTCTATAGGGAAGATTGTTGAAACATTTATGATGTTAGCTTCACCTTTCTTTTGTTGGAAATGCTGGTACAATGGGTAGTAGTATTCCTGTGAAGTATTTATAAGTTGCCAAATACATAACCATTCAGATTTTACACCTTAAACTTGTGTGACTTTCTTTCTAGAACATGCAGGCTTGTCAGTCTTTGTTACCTTTATAGTGCTGAAACAGAACCTAAGTTTCATAAGCAAAATAGAATTTCCTTTTTGAACCCTTGGATTGAAAGTATAGTTATTTTCCCTTTCTGTAAACTCAGTACCATCATCATTCCATTTATGTTCCTACTGAACGTGTTGCAACAGTCTTTTTGAGCGGCACATGCAGAAACTAACTATAGCGTCAGGGTCAATTTGTTTCAGACATTCTTCCACAACAGCATTTTTTCCCCCCTATACTTAGGAGCCAACTGGTGAGCCCTCTCCTAAGAGACCCAGGGGAAGACCCAAAGGCAGCAAAAACAAGAGTCCCTCCAAAGCAGCTCAAAAGGTGAGATTTCTCAAGTTAAGTCCCCCAACTTTCTCCATGACCACAGGAACTTCCCTGTAATTTCCCCATTCTAGATCCAGACTTAAGGATTTGTCCCAACTGGGTAACCCAAAACTCATTTCCTACCCTTACTATTTCTAAGCAAAATCAGATTTCGAAGCATAACTGCTTAACCTAAAAACTTTATGAAGATGCTTCCAGTGTTGTTCTTAAATAAACAATCACCAAATAATTTGAAACTCAAAACCGGGGCTGGGAGGGTGAGGAGGGGGAGTGGAGAAAGACACAATTAAGATCTGCACCCTTTGTGAAAGAGTTAAAAATAAGTCAGAACTGTAGGATTTGCTTGTTGGTGTTGTTTGCAATTTCCTTCAAAAATAATAAAGATTGATTTACTTTCTGCTTATTTACATGATTACTGCAAAAACAAATCCTTCTATAAGGTTAAGTATTTTGCCAAATGATAATTAGAAGTAAATCCAATTATGGGATACAGGAAAAAAATTTTCATGAATTTTACAGATTTAAATGTGGTGATAAAGTATGCTGTTTGTTTACAATAAACTTGCAATGTAGTATATCATAATCTCTCAAAATGCCTCCATCCATCAGGTGGTACAGCAGTGCTCTAAATGGGACAATGAGAAGTTTTTTTAAACAAGTATTTGATTCATTTATTGTGTATTTTGGGGCAGGCTAGACCCCAGTCAAGTATAAGTTCCAGTGTTTTTATTTATAAATTGTAAATTGCAGTTTCATGTAACTTCATGTTGGTTGTATTTGAGCTAGCAAAGAGGAAATATCTCAGGGTCAATGCATGTACAAAGAAGCGAAGGTGAATATAAAACTCACTTTTTTTTTAGCTTTCTAAAGGAATCAGAAAAAGTGTCTGTATTTTATTTGTAGGGTTGTATATTAGTTGAAAACAAAGGCTCAAAATTCAGAAGTACATTTTTCTATACTCTTTTTTAGTGGATTGGAGTACCTCATGTACAGTATCTGTTAAAAAGGGCCATAAAATCATCTTTGGGGACTAATGTTTGGTGTGGTTTTCTCTGTGACTGTGGGCACTAGCCATGTTAGATGTGATAGTTTTCAGTGTTTTAAACTGCTAGAGCAACCAGTGATACATATAAAGTGGTTTAGGGAGTAACTATGAATTCTTGTCTGTTTTATTTTAATAATCTTGAACAGAGCGGAAGGGAAGGAGCAGATTCCTACTGTATTTAATTATAACTGCTTCACAGAGTGAAGATTTAATTATGACTCACATTTAATCCATAAACTTTGAAGTGACTCTAATCTACCTTGTCATTTAGAACTGACAGTATATTGTTTCATATTTCTAATATGAGTATTTCCTATTTGTTATATTTTTACCTGGTTTATGCGATTAACCGAAAGGGGCTAATTTAACAAAGGAGTTTTTAAATGTTGCATAAGTGTGGGATTTGCCTAACTTAGTTTTACTCTAATGAAATGGCAAAGGAATATCTTAGTAGGTAGCTACAAACATTGAAACTCTGATGTAATTGCTCTGAAAAATGCATCATTATAGCATCTCCCAGGAAGAAATCTGCATACCTTGTCATAAAAAACTGATTTAAAATTTTAGGCAAAGAAAAGGAAAATGAATCTCCTCTTTCACATTTCAGTATATTACATTTTTTTTTGAATGATTAAAGAGATGTTTCCATTATCTTCTCTTCATTTTGAAAAGTTTACCACTGACTAACAAAATCTTTATTGACACAAGGGAAGCTGAGACTTGTGTCTAATTTACTACCTAAAGCAAAATAACAAAAAAGTTGATCTCCTCCCAAGTAAGGTTTGATTTATTTTTAGTTGTTTTAGTAATAGGCCTTTACAGAGGATTCTACTGGGCCGCTCATCTTTCTGGTAATTCTTCATGTGTATGTATACATTATTACAACTTCCAAAACAGAAATAGATTTTCTTTTTCCCATAGTAATCTTTCCCTGATATCTTCCATTCATCCAGAAAAAATTATTTCATACACCTCTGTTCTAAAAGTCCCTTCCAATAAAAATGAGCAAATATATTTGTCCATAACACTGTTGTATTTCTTCAGTTTTATAAATTACGCTTCATTTGGAGAAGATAATACTTTGCAAAAGAATGAATGACATTGATGAGTTGTTCATGGCATGTGTAACTTAAGGTATTTTCACTTTCAAATTGGTGTTTATTGAGTTTGCTACTACCCTATGTAAACATGGTTATCAAACATAAATTTGTTTATCAAACACATATTGTATTCTGACAAAACGTGTATGTGTTAGGATTTTGAGAAGCAATCTTTTTCAGGAAAAGTTCTATTGTTCATAACATGTAAGATAATCATACCCTGCTAGAGTGACCAGAGTAGATGTGGGAAGTCTCCTATGATTAATAAATTGGGTATTCTTGTGCAAACTGAGATCCATCAAAATGAAAAAATACAAAACAAAACTGGTAAGTATATAGGAGAACAGAACTCGAAAATTAGAAGAGATGCAGCATACACTGAAGTCCTGATGATGTTGGGTGTTTAAAATTTCTTGCTGCTGGGGTTTCTTTACTTACAAAGTTTGTGTTTGGACTCAGTCACTGGCCTTGGGGCATTTGAAAACAAAACTGCTTGTTGGAAAATTAGCAATGTGAAACTTGACAGTGCACACTGAGTGTTGCAAGACCAAGTGGACAACTACTCAATTAGTAAGCACTTAAATCTCAGGCCCTATTCAATATGAAATTGATTTGGGTGATATATAAAACAAACATTTATAAAAGCACAATTTGTTCTGCTTAGAACTTTTGGAAGACAAGGTAATGATTCTTTAATCTACTTACACTCCATCATGACAGATTCCCATGGATGGCCATTAGGTAGCAATTTTAGTCTTTCCTGAGAAGTCCAAAATGAGGGCTCAAAATTTGTCCCGGAACCAGCTTCATATTGCTATCTTAATAAAGGAAATCAGAAGTTAATGTTTTCCTGAATAAATAATTTGTTGGCGTGTGTGTGTGTGTGTGTGTGTGTGTGTGTGTGTGTGTCTTGTCCTTGTAGTTTATGTTTTAGTTTAGAGATATACCTGTGACCAGTTGTCTCTCAATTTCTTGTTTTGTTTTGTTTCCCTCATGTTTGTGCTGGATGGAAATACTTTGTATTTTTGCATTTTGCCTCTTTAGAGGAGAGAAAGATATAATCTCCTTTGTGTTTAGGGTTTTTGCTGTGGCTTTGTAATCATGAGAGAATACTGGAGGGGCTGTCACTCATTCTCCAGCTTTTAAGGTCAAAGTCAAGTTCTTCTGTAAGCCTCAAGGCAGTTCTCATTCAGGTACTTTGAGGACAAAAAATGTTTTTTTTCTGAGACTGAATTACATTTTAATAGAAGGAAATGGCATATGAAAAGATCTCAGGTATGAGACAACACTACTTCATAGAGTCATAGGTTTGTTTGAACTTCCTTTTTTTTTTTTTTAAAGATTATTTATTTATTTATTTATTTGACAGGCAGAGATCACAAGTAGGCAGAGAGGCAGGCAGACTGGGGCGGGGGAAGCAGACTTCCCGCTGAGCAGAGAGCCCGAAGCAGGGTTCCATGCCAGGACCCTGAGGTCATGACTTGAGCCCAAGGCAGAGGCTTAACCCGCTGAGCCACCCAGGCACCCCTGAACTTCTTTTGACTTGAGGTTGAATGACCAGAGCTAGAGAGCAAGGTGCAGAAGTAAAATATCTAGGTAAAGTGTATGTACACTTCAAGTAATGTGCTCAAGTAAACATTCGATCTGTATCTTCCATTTGCTTGTACAAAAAAGATCTGGTGTTGATTGGACCCTATAAAGGCAAATTTGTGCTTTTTTCTAACTGCATTCTTAGAAATGTGGTTGATTTTTCATAAATAATTACTAACACCAAGCACAGGTATTTTATGATGAGAGAATGTAGGCTTTATTCATCATTTCAGAGAAATGTTAGAGCATGGAAGTTGAGTGAGGTCGAGATTTTTTAAAGAATTTAATAGGCCCAACTGAAGAGAGTAACCAAAGGCATCATTGTTAGGTAAGTCACGGAAGGATGGGTGTTGGAAATGGTCATACAGTTCCAGCCTATGGTTTCTGTGTGAGTAGTAGGATTTTGTTTGATTCCTGTGTGTTTGAATGGTAATTTCCACTGGGATTCAGGGCCCTATCTGAGTTAGACACATGTATCCAGATGGGTGGAATTAAATAAAACCCAAGTGTTGTCTCCATTATCTTGATATTTTATGCTGATTTACCTAAGCAATTGACTCTTTTTCTTTTATTTCCACTTCATTTGCTATGGAGGACCAAACCTTAATACATCAGTAAATTCTACCTGGCAAAGCTTTTGAGTCATCACAGATTACGATCCAAATATGGGCAATTCAAAAACATTTGGATTCTTTCATGAAGTAACTTTACTTCAAGGAACCCATAGTTCTAATTTTCTGGAAGCTATCACTCTTCTGAATTCACCATCCAGAGCTCCTCATTGCTTTGACTGATCCACAACCCTGGCCTATTTTTATCTCAGAGTCCAGACTAACCACTCTGCTAAGGAGGTAGAACATACCAGACTGGCATTCAATCGTGTTTTAGTTCTTTCTTGAGTATCAATTAGATGGAGGCTGAAGAGGTTTTTATGTCTGTTAAGCCATTCCAGCCTATCTTGTCAGCTCACCCTCTGTGGTTTTCAGAGCTCACCTTGGAACCACTTAGCTTGGCACAAGGGTAGAACAATGAACTTCACTATCCTAGATCCTAAAACTTCCAGTTATGAATTTTTGTTCTACTCAGGAAAAACAGGTTGAAAAGTGATTCTAGTTTAGGCTAGGGCTTTGTTGTCTATTGTTTTAAGACACGGAACAGTTTTGAATGGCATCTTCTGATTGATTTCTAGAGGAATAATACAGTCACTGTCTTTTCTTCAGGGTGATATAGGGGGGCACTTTGCTCAGAAGGTAACGCCTGTGAACTCCTGTATCATAGCTATTGATTCTTCTGATCACAAAAAAGGTAGCACGATGGTTGATAGGAGGAAAGTCTTGAACTTTGAAAATAGCTCTTCCTGTCATTTTGGCCTTGGCTTTAAGTTAATGTTTGTATAGGTGAAGACAGGCATGTGTAAATAATGACATGAGAGTTGACAATAAGGGCTTCCTTGGGTGAAACTAGCATGAACTACAATGGACGATAGAATTTACTTGTATGGAGGGATGGCAAACTTGCAACTTCTCTTAAAGAGTGAAAATGGTTGCACTTAACATTTAGAACCCCACAGAGCTGGATTATCAATCAAGTAAAATGAGAAGTACCTAGTGCTTAGCCTGATCGATGATTCCAGTTGGTTTTGATGCCAGTGTGCATTGATTTGCACTGTTTGTATGTTTAAAAGGACAGCTGAAAGAAATAAAATGTGACTTTCTAGTCGTTGAATAGTTTGCTCCAGACGCTGTTGTCTACAGGTCTTAATCTTAAAAACATATCTGTAAAGATACCTGAAAACAAACTAAGGTACTCTGCCCAGATATTTTTCTAGCTTTCCCACCCCGCTACCCCCCATCTGTGTGCTGAGGCACTGATTGATTTGGGGGTGAGGGAGTTAAGGTTTTCATGCATTATCACAGTACATATAAAATGTGATGAGAGCATTGAAGTAACAAAAATTAGTAGCTATCTAAATTTGACCAAGAAGTCAGAATTGGATAATTCTTTTGGTTTCCAATCTCAGCAATTCTCCATGTCTTTATAGGAAACCTGGAAATGTTTTATTTTTAATGACTCATTTGATTTTCACCCTAGAAGTTTTTCTTGTCTCTCTTTTTTTTTGAATCTGCCTATGGCTCCTTTATTTTCTATGAAGTATCTCCCAGAAGAACAGACCCTTTATTGCCTTGAAATCACACTGGGTCTCAGCTTCACTACTTATGAACGTGGGCAGTTGGCTTGATCTCACATTTTGTGACACTGAGTACATAATTGCTGTCCTATTTAAGTAAGAGAATGCTCAGAAAAATCACTCAAGAATTGGGAGGTATTTTTTTTTAACTAATTTATTTATTTATTTCAAGGAGGTATTCTTTTTAAGGGTAACATTTTAAAATATGGAGGGAGAGAAGAAATTACACTTGAGTACCCACCATGTGCTGGGAGCTTTTCTCAGTCACTTTATGCAAATCCTCTGACATAGGTATTATGGTCTTCATTTCACAGATGAGAAAACTGATTTCAGGATGTAAACCATGACTCATGTCTCATGTTCAACGCTAGAAAATGGTGGCCCAAGGCCTTGAATTCAAATCTCACTCTAAAGCTTAGGACCTTCCCACTACCATAGGCTGTCCGCTGTCCGATGTTTTGTAAAATATTTGCTACAATGTAGGTTATGTTCTCTCCAGTAACCTGAAAGGCATGTCAGAAGTTAGATTTCAAGAAACCCTTTGGAGAGAAGTTCTTTCTTAGGCTTTTAAAGGGAATCGAAATAGGTGCCTCCTGCAGCTGATACCCCCAGACTTCTGGGCCCCAGAACTCACAGGGCTGTATGTCTTTGGAGATCAGAACCCATCCAGTTTTTTTTATTTGTTCAGTAAGGGGTCTAGACAAAGTGCTTGCTAAAGCTCCTGCCAAGCTGTAGAATTCTGATGGGAAGAAGGAAATAAGACACACGTGACACAAACACCAGTGTTTCTCTTTCCTTCCTTCTTCATTCAGTAAGAGTGTGAGCCACCTTATGTACCAGGTGCTAATGTAAGCACTGTTTCCAAGCTTAAGAGTTGCATTTTTAGATGAATTTCCTTTTTCAATTAATTGTGTGTGTGTGTGTATGTATGTGGAGTACATGTAAGAGCCTGAAGTACCAGACTTCTTAGAGAAAAAATTACATTTCCCACTTAACATTCTTCTCAACCCTCATGAACTTGCTTCTAACCATATTATACAATTAAACATAACAGTTCTGAACCTAAACTTTTTTTTAAAGGCAAAACAGGAATATAAGCAAAGAATCAGTAACACTTTTAACAAGATATGATGTGGTAAATCGTAAAACCGTGTGGCCATAGTCTGAAATTTCAGTTTTTACAAATGCAGAATTCACAGCCTCTTTTCCCTCCCCTTACCCCTCCACCCCCGGAAACTCTAAATACTGAGAACAAGTTACTGTCTCAATTATACATGGGTTCGTCGTATAGAACCAAATTCCACTCTGGAGAAGGGAAACCAAATATATACTCCCACAACATCGTATATGTTGATGTATTAAAAGCAAAAGGAGCCCCTGAAATGTTTTGTTTTTCTCCTATTGAAAAGTAATATTCTGAAGAGCATTAAACACAGGGGAAAAAGTTAAAGTCAGTGCTTTTCTCCATATAAAAACCCTGGATCTCTGCTGGTTTACAAACTAAAATCTTAACTTGTCTTGCAGCCTTTGTGAAGTTTGATCAGAATGATTAAATAATGTGGGTTTAAAGAACAATGAAAACCTCCCAGAGCGACACCACACAGCACAGCTAATGTGTTTCTCCTAGATGTAGACTCCGAACAGGGTTTCAGTTTACATATAACACTGGCCTGGAGACCAAGGAGCGAGTTTGCTTTTAACAAATCCAAGTGATAATTGTGATATTTTGCCCTTTAGTTAATGGTGTGAATTTTATTTTTGAATGGGCTTTTTGTCAATGAGATGCTCATTTTATTTGCAGGGCTTTCTCTTGGACAGATTTGCTTTCTCTGACTTTGAAATGCAGCGAAACCCTTTTAGAAAACAACCTTCTCTGTAGCAGATTTTAGATATGCCCGGATCCCTTAGTGGCCCCTGAAACATAACAACTGAACCACGGAAGCTTGGTGCGGCCCCTTAGCCTTGAAGGTCAATAGCTGCCTCCTCTTAACCCCACCCACCATCCCTGTGCCCATTAAAAAGGATTTCTGTCTTCCATGTTTGTGTAATTTACTGCTGGATAAACTGCAATCTCACAGTTGATCCCAAGGATTAAATTAGACAATGTTTCTGTATTAGGGAATTTTGTACTCCTAGAACTCACTATGTTTCTGGGGGTTTCCAAGGGTTTCTTAAAAGCTTCGTTGGAAAGGTGACAGATGGGTGTAAAGGAATATTAGCATTGACTGAATTCTTGGAGATCGGACTAACTAGAAGGAAAACTGTCCCTTGAAGGGTTCCGTCTTGTTGGGGTGAGAGAGCACTTATTAAGCAGCTCATTTATGGTGGGCACTTGGCTCCTCCCAGGAGGCATTATCTCCATTTCATACATGAAACCAAATTAAGGTTCTCAAGAGACCTGCCCAAAGCTAAAATGGCAGAGCCAGGATTTGAGTCCAAGCTTTCCAAAGTAGAGTCTGTGCTTCTCTTTAGACCACTCCCTCTCCGTAGGACAGCATTCAGAAAGAGGGTGTGATTCACTGGGCACTCCTGGCTTCCATTTAATTTAATGCATGCCCTTACAACTAAAAGTAAGGCGAGTGCCACTAACCCTGACAATAAACGATTCTTCTGTGCAGTCGTTCACAAGTGACAAATGATCCACGACGCCCAAACCTGACCGTTAGGCTGAGCTTCTAAAGGCCACCAGGTTTCCTTCTGTTCAGGGAAATTAGCTGAGTCAGCCCCAACTTTAGTTGACTGAAATGTCTCCCGTATGGTAGTGAATACACATACGCTAAGGGGAGGTAGTACTCTTAGGAGTGGGAGGAAGCCAGTCTCTACAAGCCAACAGAACTGGGCTCAAATCCCAGGCTCCCTTGTGTGCCTTGTACCGCCTTTGTGTGTGACCTTCCTCTGTTCTATAAAACTTAGTAGCTCACCTGCAAAATTAAATGATAATACCTACTGTACAAGGCTGTTGTCAAGATTGAGGATGAAAATAACACATGTGCTCAATAGATGTGAACTAATGGTATCATAATCATACAGAAATTGTGTTAATTCCTACGGCCTGTTGCGTAGTAATGTCAGGACAGGGAGATGCTATTTGTGAGGAATCTTGTGGCTTATTTTGTGTCTGTCTGTCTGTCTGTCTATCTATCTATCATCTATCTCCATCTCTTTTTATAAGGCAAATTGAAAAGAGAAAGAGGAGAATCTCACTTGGCAGTGCAGACAGTTTTAACAGGTAATTTTAGTATCACCGTAGCAAGCACCTTCCAACTGTGAACTTAGGTAACAAAAGCACGATGCCAAACAAGTTACGCTGGCCCAGGTTACCTGTATTTTTGTGTTTATGTAGCCTTGGGGTAATTCTTCTATAGAAGAGTGTGTACTAACTTCTCTTTTTTCTGAAAAGTATAATCATGCGTTTTTATAGGAGACGTATGTTGTGTGTATGTATGTGTGTTTTGGTGTATTTAAGGATTGCAGTAGGGGTCGTAAACATAAGGAAATCACTTTATAGATGATGTTAAAATTTGATTCAAAAGGCAAAAACAACTGGAATACCAGATAAAATCTCTGAAGCAATAAAACAAACTCTCAAGGTAGTTAGAAATACATTCATGTCAGGTCTGTGTTGAGTAGGGACTTAATGGTAATAATCTGCATTTTTATTAATTGCTGGTTTGGGGCACCCCTAGTTTCCATCACAGGGACACACATGGATGATTTTGCCAACTTCTCTCTCTCTCTCTCTCTCATTCTGTTCCAATGAATTGATTGACACTTGACTTTTTGGCAAGGAACTGCCCCCCAAAAAAGTTAACTATGTAGAAGAATGCAAATGTTTCATTTTATTTGACTCAGAAGCCTATGTATTCTTCCTTACTTTGGAACTTGGATTAGCAATGTAGGTAGAAGTGCTTTGTAAGTTATAAAGCAACAAATCAGTTTTAATTTTTGTAACTTTAGCTGTGATATGGAAAGAAAATCAGTTAAGAGCCATTATTTTTCTAAAATACTCTTTTATACAATTATGGATCTGTGGGAGTATTTTTTTTTAAATTGTGGATAGAAATAAAAGCGAAATGGCTTATTTAAAGGGTTTTCATGCATTTCAGAGGAAATCATTCCGGGGGAGTGTTTGAGGGTGAGAGATGAGTAGACGTCTCTGTGCATCATACCATGAAACACTGGGGAAGGAGGAGCTACTCCGACGAGAAGATGAGCCTTCAAGGAGAACGGGGTTGTTAAAGCAATCTCCATACCTCATCGCAAACCAGAACAGTCTTACTTGGAATGTGTCCCTTGGTGCAGCACTTATAAATAATGTCAGGTAGGAAACAATATGACTTCCTTTTTCATTTTGCAGAAAGCAGAAGGCACTGGAGAAAAACGGCCAAGAGGCAGACCTAGAAAATGGGTGAGTAATCAGATATATTTTCTGTTTTTTTTTTTTTTTAAGGTAATGAAAATTTTCTGTTTATCTTTTTTTTAAATGAAGATTACTTTTGTTTTCTATCAATTACATGTATTTCTGACTTCTGGTTCCATGGTCTTTGAAAGGGTTAAGGCAAGCACCGAATTATCGTGCCCTTTACCATTGGAGTTTACTCACAATGCTTTTCTTTCCTGGGAGTGACTCCTCTTTCTATCTCTTATCAACATGAAAAGAGTCTCCACTCTTCCTTCAAACCCGGGTAACAATGAGATGACTTGTTCCGTGGGTTGAGTAACCAAGGTTAAAGGCTATTATGAAACCTTGGAAGTTGATTAGAAATGGTGATAAAATTCAGATGAAATGTGTGTGAGATAACTTTGTAACGTTTTCCTTCTTTCCTCCCTTTCTTTCTCTCTCTCTCTTTCTTTCTTGTTCTTTCTTTATTTGTTGTTTCCTTCATGGCTTTGCTTTGGACACATCTCATTTTCCAGGTGGCTTGTGTTTTTTCTTCTTATAGGGGTTTTTTAGGAAACCAGGTTTTTAGTTTCAGATGGTTGCTTCCCTTAGTGGTCATTCCTGCAGACTGACGTGAATGACTGTGGCTTCTAGGCAGGTGCTCTTGATCGACAGGCACACCGATGCTGCAGCTCCTTGAGGCCAGAAATCCAGAGCTCACCAAGGAGCTTCACTCATTTTACCACCTTGTTCCCTTTGCTGCCACACTACCCGCGTTCTTCTGATCTGTTTGCCCCATTGACAGAGGAGAAAAACCTTAAAAATGAATAAAGTCATTTCTCAAGAAAGATAAAGGCATCCTCAATAGGACATATCCTCTGCAATGGGACCTTTGCTTTCCTTTTCTCTCTTCCCTGATTTATCCTGCAGGCTTCATCTTTTTTTTCTTTTTTTTAAAGATTTATTTATTTATTTATTTGACAGAGAGAGAGAGAGAGAGATCACAAGTAGGCAGAGAGGCAGGAAGAGAAAGAGGGGGAAGCAGGCTCCCCTCAGAGCAGAGAGCCTGATGCGGGGCTCGATCCCAGGACCCTGAGATCATGACTGGAGTGGAAGGCAGAGGCTTAACCCACTGAACCACCCAGGCGCCCCAGGCTTCATCTTTTTTAAGTGTCTTTGCTGCTCTGCTATATTATATTTTCCTGTTGGAATGCCATTCCTTTCTCCTCTAGAGTTCTACATCACTTTCTATTTATACTGTGGTATTGCCTTTCATTTAATTTATTCATCTTGTATTTTTTTTTTTCCTCTGCTCAACATGTGTTGGGATTAGATTTCTTAGCACAAGGAAACGGGGATGATCTTTAGATTAAAAACATCTCAGCGTTGCAATGTAACCTTAAAGTAAGAGCATTTCATTCAACCTTCTGGTCAATATGTGAATTCTCTCCAGATCTACTCACCAGGCGGTAATCATCTGGACTGCTTTGAGATCCTTAGTGTTAGGGAGCTCACTACCTCTTAAGGCTGCTCTTCCTTCTTAGAAAGCTCAGAACTTTCAGAATTAGAAAATTCTTCAATCTGCCTCCCTGCAGCCTCTGCTCACTGTCCCTAAGCCCTCCTTCCTGGGAAGATGCAGAGTAATTATTTTCACTTTTACTAATGAGAGTATATTTTCTATAGAAAATGATAAGTTCTTGGAAGTCACGAGATTAATGTTGCTAAAATGAAATAAATTGTAAGCCAAGACAATGAAAGTTAGGGGGCGCGAGAGTGTGGCCTCTCTTGCATCCCCCAGCTTCACGGAGAGATCATTGACATATAACGTTGTGTAGACTGAAGGAATATGAAATATTGATTTGATACTTATGTATTGCAAAATGATTACTGCCATAACATTTGTTTAAGGTCACCTCACATAATTACCATTTCCTTTTTTTTGTGGTGAGGCCCTTTCAGATCTACTCTCTTAACAACTTTCAAGAATATAACACAGTGTTGTTAACTATAATCAGCATGCTAGATCCCCAGGCTCGATAACTGACAATTTGTGTCCTTTGACCAACACTTCCTCACTTCCCCCACACTCCATTCTTGGCAACCACCATTCTACTCTCTGTTTCTATTAAGTTTAGGTTTTTCACACCCACCTATCTTTATGGCTTTTCTTCCCACTATTCATCTTTACACAGCTAGTGTTTCAGCCAAGGACCTATTATATGGGTTTTTTTTTTTTCTTAATTGTTTTTTTTTTTAAGATTTTATTTATTTGACAGACAGAGATCACAAGTAGGCAGAGAGGCAGGCAGAGAGAGAGGAGGAAGCAGGCTCCCTGCTGAGAATTGTGGGCTCTATCTCAGGACAGAGGCTTTAACCCACTGAGCCACCCAGGTGCCCCTCCTTAATGGGTTCTTACTCGTTGGAGATATGGATTCCAGGTATCTGATTTTCATGCTGGATAAGAAGCCCATGAGAGGCATCCATCGGGGAGGCCCTTGCTTTCTGGGAATAACTGGGTCATCCCCATTGACGGTGGTGATTTCTAAATTTTACAGGCTGTGAGAATGAAAAATACTGTATAGTGAGTGAACTGTCACAGCCTCCTGACTCGGTCCCTAAAGAAGAGCTGTTCTACTTAGAAGAGGAAGTAAAAGGAAATTGTGTATTTTTTCTAGACGGTGTGTTTCCTCTTCGCTTGTGTATATTCTGTTGCATAGAGTCTGCAGCCACTCAAGGCCAGACATTCAGTTCAGTGGCATTCTGTGCTGGAAGGCTGGTGCTAAAGAAATAAATTACTGCATTTTCCATAGGAAATGGGCTTGTACTTCATAGTGAGTTCAATTCTTTCCAACAGTGTCATTCACTGATTTCCTTGTATTAGAGATATATTTTTCAACTGACTAGATTTGCTAAGTACATGGCCTCAAAGTCAAATTGCTACCCTTTTATTCTTCTGAGCTGTTTTGTTTTGTTTTTAAGTTCTTTCACTTTTAAAAAGATGTCCTATAACTCTTACAGTGTCATGTAACAGGCCTGGAAAAAAAAGTCTGTCATGGAACCCTCTCATCTGTTGTGACTGGAATTGGCACATGGTAGGCTACTCAGGAGTTGACTAACCAAAAGTATACATGTAGATGTAGGGCAGAAACTTGCATCAGTCTTGCTTCGTCAAGGGGATGGACCATTGGCCAATCCAGTGAGTATATTAACTCATAGATACATTTCTCATACATAGAGTTGTTGTGGGGATTAACTTCTGTTCTTTCCTTTATTCTCTTTTGTGCCCTCCCCAGCCTCCTGAGTTTGAAAGAGTTTTGGGATCTATTCTTTCAGTGAACTAGTCTGGACTTCTGCTTTTTATTTTTTTATTATTTTTTAAAAAGATTTTTATTTTATTTATTTGACAGAGAGAGATTACAAGTAGGCAGAGAGGCAGGCAGAGAGAGGGGGGGAAGCAGGCTCCCCGCTGAGCAGAGAGCCCGATGCGGGGCTCGATCCCAGGACCCCGAGATCACAACCTGAGCCAAAGGCAGAGGCTCAACCCACTGAGCCACCCAGACTCCCCGACTTCTGCTTTTTAAAAATTTTTGGTGTGAAGGAGGCAAGATGTAAAGGCAGGAGAGAGAAGTGGGACCTCCATTTCCTCCTGGTCTCATAGCTGGGAGCTCAGGGTCTGGATTCAGATGGCTTGGGTGCAGATCATGCCCCATCACTTGACTAACCGTGGAGTCTTGAGCCAATTATGTGACCTTTAAAAGATTGGGTTTCCTTCTTTCTAAAAAGGTGACAAGAGCAGTACATTTTTCATAGTTGTTAGATAGATACATTTCTCATACATAGAGTTGTTGTGGGGATTAAATAAGGTCACGCATGCAAAGGGCATAATAAGAGGCTTAGCACATGCGAATGCCCAAATAATGTTAGACACAACGATTCATTCCTCTCTACATTTTCATGTAGTTACCACCGTCAGCCTACACCCTACTTACTTACAGTACCCATAGCCACACACAAGGGGCAAGTTGACAGTCAGGCATCAACTAACCAAACACCCTTGGTGGTACCATTATGTCTTTAATGGATCTCCGTTGAGTATCATCAAGCTTAAGAACTGCTTATAAATAATCCTAAAGTTCATTTTAAGTCTATTTTCCATTCAGGGGAGCATTGCACGTAGCCACTTATAAGCCTCTCTTCTCACGGTCGAGGTTTGGCGTCATGTGTAGTTCATCACTTTGAAAAGCATGATTCCTCCTGTGGGTCAGAATACGCACGTCCAGAGATGTGCTGGTTTCTTGGAGGCTCCATAGAGTTTCATTACTCAGTCCTTTTGCCAGTTGAGACGAGGCATTTAATATTTGCCTTCCTTAGTTTTAGCTTAGGAAGGGAGCTCATCCCAGAATAGAGTTAGTGATGGAAAATATTTGGAAAAAGTTTTAGGCAATGGAGTGAAGGCTCAAGAAGATGGGAACCCGGAGGGTGGAAGACTTCATCCAGATGTTGCTGAGGGAAGCAACTAGTGCTTCTGGAAAAGAGGTAAGAACAGTAATAAAGAGTAAATCAGTGGGAACAAAGGTGTTTGTAGGTGTTTTGTTTTCAGAATATCTTTATGAGAAAGAAAACAGGACAGAAGGAGAGTATGTATACTCCCAATAGGAACTGATGGTTTGTAAGGGGTAAAAGCCAACCAATCCACCAGCCCTCTGGAGATGCTGAGATTGACCTTGAAATTGAACCAAGGACTAGCTGCCTTTGCTGAACCACGATTGGTCACTAACGAAGCCCAGCTGTTTTGGTGGGGGGAGGGGTTGCTCATTCTCTTTATTTGGTAATGGGGTGTGTGCAGTGCACTGGTTTAAAAATATGCATTTCCATTCCATCTCTTTTGAGGAGGCAGTTGTCTTTTCAGAGCTTGTGATGCACAGGAAAGTGATGTAATTTCAGCTGTTGGTCAGACATGTAAGGATTCTAGATAGGCAACAAAGGCTTTTTGTTTTTTCAAGTCTGAAGACCTCTAGAAACTTAAGTGATGATGTGAAGATCAAGTACAGGAAATTAAATCAGCATAAAACCTATTACAAACTAGACTGATTGAAACTCTTTGGATTTCTTCTAAAGCTCCCAAGCATTAGTGCATTGAGGAACCTGGGAATCTGATGTTGAAGTTCAAACATTAGGTTTTCATTTCCATGACTTTTCCCCTCCAGATGTTTGTCCCCCCCCTCCCTTTTCTTTTTTAACTTTTAGCCATTTGTAATTTAACACTTGCTTTGTTTAAACTGAAGTATAACTTTGAAGTTTAGAAAGAAATAGCTAATAATGCATATTGCAGATAAGTGTAACTTTTTATGGGAGTCGGAGGGGAAGAAATGACTTTGATATGACATCAAGAACTGCTAATGGAGTGTGGGGAGGTGAAACCATTTTCCCCGGGAAATTTGTCGTAATAACATGCATTTGAAAGTGGAGATGTTCCCCTGAAAGCACGTGGTTCTCTGCTGTATGCTCAGTAACTCAAACATGAGTCTTCCGATGCATATAATGTGTTTAAATTTGGTAAGCCGTGTTTACTGAAGCCATCCACTTTGCCATATTTTCTCATAAAAATGGAGTACTTCGCAAACCCTAACAGAACTCTGTGGGAGAAAAGTGATTAAACTTTCTCTTTTAATAGTTTACTGCAGAATTTACTAAAAATCACACTTTAAAAATGCAAGATTAAACAGCAAAATACTAAGAAATGAATCAAGAATTGGATTCGATCATTCATATTTTGAATCAAGATTAATATCTTTTTTTATTTGATTGAATGTTGGAATGCTATCCTTAATTATCCTATTAAACGAAGTCTTTAAGGAAAAGGTTGATAACCTGCCCTGTTTTGTCATCCGTCTCAGTCTGGCCTAGCCAACTTGTACCAGATCCTGACTGTTCAGGGCCTTACAGCATGGACCTCGGGGTCTGCCACAGTTCCATGAAAACTGTGTGGTCTTAGCAGACTATAATAGAACACTTGATTGAGTGGCAAATTAGAGACAGGAATTAGTTCCGATAAATGTCCTATCTCACTACACAAAATAATCAGCTCGGCCAAATCCTGTCTAAGACCATTATCTCAACTCCACTCTAATAAAATGTCAGGTGTTATGGAATTCAAAGAATATGGAATTATATGACAGAGGTGCTTAAAACTTTATCCATATCACCATACGCATATTTACCCATGCTTACCCCAAATTGAGAACTTATGGGTGGCATATTAGAAATTCTCATGATGTATATAAATACAGTTAATATGCTGTGTGTGTGTGTGTGTGTGTATTTTTTTTTACCAGACAACATAGGCGAAACTACACCACACTTCAAGAAAACATTTTTTTTTAAAGATTTTTTTTAAAGATTTTATTTATTTATTTGACAGGCAGAGATTACAAGTAGGCAGAGAGAAAAGGAAGCAGGCTCCCTGCTGAGCAGAGAACCCGATGCGGGGCTCGATCCCAGGACCCGGGGATCATGACCTGAGCCGAAGGCAGAGGCTTTAACCCACTGAGCCACCCAGGCGCCCCATATTTCACCATTTTTGGCACAATTTCCATTTGATGGGATTGAATCGAGCCTCCTTTGCCTACTTCGGACTGAAATCAGGACTTCTGTGTTCTGATGAGCTGGAAACATTCGGACAGGTTGCTCAGTTTACCCATGCTTTTTCTCCTGGTTCAGTACCGAACAGGAATATTCTCTCTGCAGCCAGTGGCTCTTAAGCATGGAGGGCTGTAAAACACAAGAACCTTTATTGCCGCACCCAGCTCTGTTACCCAGGGAGTCTGTAGATGATGATCCAGCCTCCTGTCTCCTTCTTTGCTTTGTTTCCCCAGCCTTCCCTCCACCCCCACCCCTCCACACCCCCCCCTCCTCATCCTCCACCCCAGCCTGCCCTTTGGCCATTTCACTACTCATTAGCACCTCCACCAGATGGGGGGCAGGGCCAGAAACAGGGAGGGGGGTTCATCTCTGGTAAAAGACTTGGCTGGGGAAAGAGGCAGGGAGGAATGGCAGACATAAGGTTTTCAGATTATCTGTTGATTGCTAGACCCAGGTTACCCAGACTCCATCCTCAGGAGTAATCGACTGTAGCTATCACCCTGAAATTTGTTTTTCACTCATGCTTTATTTATTCCTCTACTAAATGCAATTTCAGAAGTATGCTGCCTTTTTTTAGGATGCTATGGGAAGCAAAGGTCTCTTTTTAAAAATTATGTTTCGTCCATATTGATGAATGGCTGCAAATCAGGCTTGGGTTAACAGGCTTTTGCCCCCTGTTCAGATTCAGAAGTCTTACATTAGACTTACTCTTACATTACATTGTGGAATGATAGTTCATGGAATTCAGGAAGAGGGAGATTGCCTCATCAGAGAGTCCTGTTTGGGTGTGCAATGATCATACAGCTAATCCTCAATGTAGGACCAAGGGAAGGGAAGATTTGTCATTATTTTGTGCTGGGGTTTCAGTCCATTCACCCAGAAAATGCACTTTGTCTTTTTGAACAGAGGATCCTGCAGAAGCCTAAGCTTAGTAAGATGGACAACACAGACACACAAGAAGTTGCTTAGACACTGTGTTTCTTTTTTTTGTTTGTTTTTGGGCGGGGTGGGGCGGGTAGAGAGGGAGAGAGAGAATCTTAAGTGGGCTCCACACTCAGCACAGAGCCGAGTGCAGGGCTTAATCTCATGACCCTGAGCCCAAATCAAGAGTCAGATGCTTAACCGGACTGTTTTGGACACTGTTTTCGTTCATTTGCTTGTTGGTTTACTTCTCTCTTGCTTGGCTAGACCACGTAAACCCTAAGGCTACAATGGCAAGACCCTCTGATTTTGCAGTTTTCTGTTTATCTGAACATTTTACTCAAGTCTCTGACAGTGCTATGGATCAAGCCCTTGTGCTGGGTCCTGGGGTTACCCAACCCAACAGGATAGATGGGGGCTGCCTTTGGGGCACTTACCTTCTGGAGAACCAAAGAGGAGAACTGGTGTCAGCCCCTTAGATACTCCTTTGTGTTGCAGATGCTGAGAAGCTAAATTAAATTCCAGTTTTCAAGTATTTTGAGCTCTTCAGAATTTAACAGTCCTTCCATAGACATGATTGTGCTGTTTTCCAAATCCTGATGACACTCTATGTCATTATTTGAATATAGCTATACATATTATCTATGAATTAGCTGTATAAGTGGGCTGAAGTTACATTTGTTCCTTATCACCATGGCCAAAATCCAGGTTAATAACAAACGTACACACATTTGATCTATCAAAATAGTGAGTCAAATTTCATCTGGTTAGTATAGTTATAAAAAGATAGGTATTAAATTGCGAGGGTTTCTGGGTGGTTCATTTGTTAAGCGTCTACCTTCAGCTCAGGTCTTGGTCCCAGGGTCCTGGGATCGAGCCCCGCATCGGGCTCCCAGCGCAGCAGGAAGCCTGCTTCTCCCTCTCCCACTGCCCCTGTTTGTGTTTCGTCTCTCTGTCAAATAAGTAAATAAATAAATCAATCTGTAATAAATAAATAAATCTTAAAAAAAAAAGTTGCCAGATACTGGTACCAAGAAAGAAGGACAGGGAATTAGAAAGATCAGGCTAATTCTTTTGGGCCACGGCCTCAACATACATTGCTCTATTTTTTTTTCCTCTTTGTTCATGCTGATAATTTGTTTATCAGATAACTTTAAAATCACCTGGTGTCAAAACGATGAATTGCACACCTTAATATTTCTGGATACTGCTACCTTTTGTATTTAAAAAATGACTCTTGAAAGTGGAAAGCATATCACATTTATCCTTTTACCCTTAGCACCTAGGATCGAGGAGGAAAGTCAGCAAATGATTAAGAGCTCAACCCGCCTGCGGTCAGTTAGCCGCTTAGCAAGGCAAGATGCTCCTGGCCACCAGCTCTGGTCTTTTTGTGTCTGGAGCAAAGGGTCGTAATAGTTTTCATTGCATAAGAATTGTAAAAATTCAATGAGAAGCCACCCAAAAACTTTATTCACCGTGGGGCAGGCAGTCTGTAGATCATCACTGTTGATTATTAGTATAATTTCAGGCCTGAAGCAAGACTTAATAAATGTTGGCTGAATAGAATGACAGCATTTCTTTATTACACATAAAGTGTGGGCTTTGAATGTTTGTTTTCTGGTACGAATGTAGATTTGAATCGCATGCTCTTTTTTAATTCTTTTTTTCGAATCTGATGATCTGTATTTTCAAAGAGGACACAAAGAGGTTAAAAGCCCAAACCATAGGCATCAAGGCAGTGTTTGTAATAATTTCAAATTCCAGCTTTTGCCTTTCCCCTGAAGAAGTAAGCCGGGAGCCACTATCACCCGGGCCCAATGCAGACTGAATGCCTTGCCCTGTCTCAATCTTTCCATTCCCTCGCTCCTGCAAATAGCGTTCCGCTTTCCAAAATAGACACTCCGGCACTGTACCTTCAGAGAATTTTTGTCACAGCTTTGGACCATCAGAAAAACAGAAGAAAGCTTTGTTGACAGAACCTCACAGAATAGTCTTCTCAGGTAGTCTCTAAGTTCTCTTCCACGAAAATTTACTTTGATTGCATTTCCCCTCTCCTTCTCTCCTAATTTTTAGTGTTCACATGAAAATAAACAAGAGAGGAGCATCAGGCAATAGTTTTTTGTATCTTTGACTCCTTTCAGGGACATTTTAAAGCACCCCACGTAAAGCAAGGGATCGAATACACTAGGTTTTATACCACCAAAGGGGTAAGGACTCACAGTCGGGATAGCAAAGGTAGCAATGTGGCATGACTTGGAAGTTTAAGCATTAACATTACCAACAAAGGAAGTGCAGGCCTGACGAGTTTCCAGACGATCCAGAAATTTTCAGTCTTGAGGGAGCACACTATTACGGGGAACCACTAAAGCCCAGGGAGGTGAGGGAATTACCCTGTTTAGGAACAGGGAATCCTAAGAAGATAGCTGATAATGTGTTCTAAAGGAGCATTTGTTCTGCCGTCTTTTATCATTCACTGTTCCAAATGATTCTGAGGTCAGGGAAGACAGATACCAGTGCGTGTCAGAGGCTGATCCTACAGTATCGTTTCCTTATTCTAGGATCTCCGTCCCTACGTTTTCTTTATTATCACTATTCTCTTAGAGGACCCAACTTAAATGTTCTCCAAACTCCTTAATGGAAATGGCTGAAGCATCTCTCATTTGGTGGAGTTGGACAGTATGCACATGACCGTCTCCATGCCCCCCTGCGTCGCCCCTGATGATGGGTGCACACCATATGGGTTTATCAGAAAGAATGGAAAGCCGATGTGTGATAATACTCTTTCCATCCTATAGCATTTTAATTCTGTGTTCTCAGTAAATTAAAAAAAAAATTTTTTTTTAAGATTTTATTTATTTATTTGACAGTGAGAGATGGAACACAAGTAGGGAGACTAGCAGAGGGAAAGCAGGCTTCCTGCTGAGCAGGAAACCCAATACGGGGCTTCATCCTAGGACGTTGGGATCACAACCTGAGCCTCAGGCAGACACTTACCAACTGAGCCACCCAGGCACCCTAGATTTTAAATGTCTTGTTTAAGTGTAAGTAAAGTTTGGTTTTACATTCTTTATTCTCCTTTCTTGTCTTTGGACCATATAATTCCTATGTGCGGTGGGTGAAAGCAACTCATTCTCAACTCTAATTCATCCCCTTTGCATTCCTTGCATTGCAGTGGGATAGAGTTTAATGACGTTCTGTTTGGATTTGCTGTGTACAATGTGTTCATTTCCAGGCCATCAAACCAAGGCACTGGTAGATCTTGTGTGTGTGTGTTGTGTGTGTGTGTGTGGTTTTTTTTTTTTTTTTATCAGAATTTATCCATGAATCAGTCAGGCTTAGGACTTTGTGTGTTGCTTTATAACATCCTGTTCAGACAATAAATGAGCTACACAAAAACCATTTAAAATCTGTTTTAAACTTAGGTTGAATACAAGACAAAAATCTGTAAGTTTTAAATTACCGATTTAAAATCTGTAATTTTCTAAACAATAAAACGGTGACTTAGTCTAACACATAGTCTTAATCTGCTTTGCCATTAAATCACTAATCTCAGTGGATATCAACTGGGGCTCTTTTCAGTCGTTAACACCTATGGGAACAAAACTGCTCTATTATCTACCTCTTAAGCGTTCCTGAGTATTCACAGAGAGCTAATTCCAACCGTACAGTAAGTACCACATTGTTTCCTGCTATGATGGAGTGAGTGAGCTTTTATATTCATTATGTACATTATGGGATTAGTAGGATGTTCAGCTTGATTGTATAGTTGGAGAGGGTTTGGCCATACATGGTCAAGTCACAGTATGAAGAATTCCTTGTGACTGAATTTTTTTTTCCCCCCCGAAAAAAGGAGTTTTCTGCCCAGGATTCTTAAAATGTGGTATGTGTTCATCATTGTTACTTCCGATTCTTTTAAGTAATTATGTTCCCATAAAAATTTAGTGTCCCCCAGTTGAGAAGCTGACATTTTATATCTGTAAGGCAAGCACAACTTTTAAAATCAGAGTGAAAATTTAGGTGTCTTATTTTGAGGTTTTATCTTTCTATAAAATTTTTGAGCCTGAGAAAATATTTCTATTGATCTACTTACGCTCTCAAAACTATCTTTGGTAGAAAATCTCTTTGTATGTGAGAAAAAGCTGTCTAGAAACATGTCGTGAGTACCCTTGGTCATGGTGTGCAAATTTAAACACCCGCCTGCCACAGGAGGGTCATATTATATTCATATTATATTCATATTATATTCAACCTAAATTTCTCCTTGCATGGTTCTCAGTCCATTTCCTTTTGTGTTGTTCTTCTTGGTGATAGAGAACAGCTGGTATGTCTCTCTTCAAAATAATTCTTCTTGCTTAGGTCAGTAAAAGTGGACACACTTTGGATCTGGGTTTGAGTCTGGGCCTTAGCCCTTACCAGCCTGAAGTCGCCATTGCTTCTCTGAGCCTCAGTGTCTTCTTTTGTAAAATACAGCTCATACTCCCTCCTTTGCAGTTTTAGCCAAAGTGTCCAGCTCCTAGCAAATGCACAAAATATAGTACCTTGTATCATTAGTGTTAAAACCTACGAGAATTTATGAAGGCAGCTTTTTCTTTCCCATGGTAACATTCCCAGATTTTTCTGACTTTGTCTTGTGTTTCTAAACTGCGAATCTTGGCTCTAAATGAGACTTCAGATGGTATTGTCGATAGAAGGCTAGGTTTGCAGTGGAAGGTCTATTGGACTTGCTTCCCGAGTTAATGAATTTATAACTCTATGTCCTTGGATAAGTCACTTAACACCCTGGAGCCTGTTTCCTCAGATGCAAGATGGGGATGACAAGTATCGTATCTCCTGAGGCTTCCTCTCTGGGTTGTAGTTAGAATAATGGAAAGAAGTCATGTGAGGGTCACAAAGCACCATACAGTCATAAGGTGATTGCAGTAAAGATAATTGGCAATTAAAATTTAATGCTTTATAATAGGGGGAATGAAATTGCTTGTTGTTTATATACCTTATTTATTTATTTATTTTTAAAGACTTTATTTATTTATTTGACAGAGAGAGATATCACAAGTAGGAAGAGAGATTGGTTGGGGGGTTGCGGAGGCAGGATCCCCGCTGAGCAGAGAGCCTGATGAGGGGCTCGATCCTAGGACCCTGAGAGCATGACTTGACCCGAAGGCAGGGGCTTAACCTACTGAGCCACCCAGGCGCCCCTCTGGCAGAGAGAAAAATTAGACTCCCTTCCTTTCTCCCTTTCTCCTCTACTCCAAACTTTTAAAACTCAAGTCACCATCTTCATCCTCGCCCTTGTCCTACGTAACAATTAGGAGGCATTTGTTCTTTTTCTGTTTCCATTTTCATCTGCTCTTTTGGCTGGCAGGCTAACATGGACAATGTTCAGAAGTATAATGACATATATTAAAACAGTTCCAACAGGATACGATTCCACTTGTGTGCAGAGTGAGTGAGTCAACAGCAGTGTTGGGTGAGGTTCAGAGGGGGGCCAGCCAGGGGATCAAAGTGTGTGACTAAAGGGGTAAAGCAACCCAGGAGAAGTGGATGAGCAGGGAAGGTGTCTCAAGTGATGGACATTTAAGGAAAGGATTATAGATCCGTGTCTCCTCAGGTAGTCACTGCGGAGTTCCAAACAGAAGAATGGCATGCTCAAAACACACCTGAATAAGAAGGGAAATTTTGGGACACGGAGCATCCCTTACAGTGGAAGTGACCTTGGAGGTTGCAGTGATCCCAGGCAGTAGATGACAACCCGTTTCTGTAGAGATGCAGTCTAAGGGGGGAGGTCAGTCTGTGGAGAGCTGAGGATGTGGTGTTGGGGGAAACCAGTAGGAATGCCAAGTGCCTCCGCTCTGAGGGTCATCCAAGAGAGTTAAACTTGGGGGAAAAGAAAGTAGAGTGGACACAGTGATATTCAAATGAATATTTCTATTGTTATCTTCTTTAAAAAAGTCTACTGGATATACAGTTAATGTTTCTAGAAGCAGCTTTCCCCCTTATTTGTATAATACTCATTTTTTGTTTTGTTGCCTCAATTCAGCTTGGCTTTATGTTTAATTACAGGGCTGAAAGAACTCAAGTTTGGGTAGCAGAGAGTGGATTTTGGTGAAACATCCCTGTTGATTATGTTACGTGTTTGTGTATTCCAGTCAAACTAGCCACAACGATCCAGCTGTCCATTTGGGATTTGTAGATGCTGCTTTCCTGGGGCCCTTTCCTCCATGGCTGTCTGTGACCTTAGCCACTGAATCATGTAATCGTTTTTGGCCTCCTAAGCCAGTGATTCTGAGTGGGCAGAGCGGTAGTGTGATGTCATGTCTGGGGCACGCGCCTGTACCCTCACCACACATGGGTCCCACCCTTCCTGGTCTAGGCAGCTCAATACACAGTGCTTGGCACATAGTGAGTGCTCAATAAATTTAGTTGCTTTTCCTGTCTTTCTCTGGACCTCAAGTAGGAAGATCCAAATTGGAGAACACCAGTATAGCATTAGTTCCCCGATTAAAATCCAGAGGGAAAGTTGAGGCAGATGTGAGGGAATGCAGTTCCAGACTCCAATTAATCTACAGAAGATGATCACACTGGCCTACAACGCACAGCTTCCCATGCTCGTGAGTCATAGTGAAATCTCTTCAGGGATGATTGACTTTTAACTTAATACAAAATTGGTAAACTGTGTGGACTATTGTGACAAATGAAAGTATTCAGTATGAAAAATAGCTGATGGGGTACCTATGTAGAGATATGTTGTCTTCTCCCAACATGGTTTGGATTTTAGTGACCTCTCTTCTTCTCCCCTAAAAAAAGATCAGAAGGAAGGCCCTCCACATTGTTTCCAAATTCCTAGATAGGAAAAATATCAAACTGGAAAGGCCCCTTTGGAGAACCTCACTCATTCATATTTTTTTAAATATCAAAGTTTCTTTCGTGCCCTTTCTCTGGTAGAGAGAGAAATTAGACTCCCTTCCTTTCTCCCTTTCTCCTCTACTCCAAATTCCAGCCCATGTAACCTTATCGTTCTTGTTCACTCCTATCACTGTAAATTCCTTTGCAGCAGTAAGAAATTATACGCAACAGTCCCTCGTACACTTTGCCCGGTTGCCTCTCCATGGTGGTATTTTGTAAAGCTGTAGCACAGAATAGCGCTAGGACATTGCATGAACACAATTCACCCATCATATTTCCATATTCATATGCTTATTGTACTCACATGCGTGTGCATCAGTGAGTATTAAGTTCTCTACAGTTTTACTACCTGTGTAATTCATATATGACCTCCAGAAGTATTCTCTTCTAAGACTGTAGGTTGGTTGAGAGTTTTCGATATCTCCTATGATGACAGGACATTAAGCGTCTTCTCTTCTAAGCATGCAAAAGCCTTTTGTGGCTATAGGAAGGCAGAGAGTGGAAATCTGGCCCCTGGTTCCTATCTGTGGCTGTGTAGTTCCTCTTTCACATTCCCTCGTTAGAAAGTGCTGGCTGGCCCAGCCAAAATCATAGGTGGGCTTGGCACACAGCTAACTATTTGCTTGGAGTAACTTAAGCTTTTGTACGATGTTAAGAGTTCTGCCAATTTCAGAGGCCAGGAAGCAAAAGAGTTGGCCTCGTAGGGTAACACACCTGCTTTTCCTGAGGCCACATACAACAACAGGCTGATTTGAGTACCTGTTTGCCCTCTTGGGAAATACTGAAACATGTGTCCAGAGTCCTGAAGTTGTGGAGAAATACTTTTCTCCCTCTAGAAATCCATTTCACACAGATTTTGAATGTCCATGAGAACAGATATTCTTTGGGGAAATGTCCTGTTACTTGTACTTTGGCGATCTGGGCCGATCTTTAGGACGAACTTCCATAGACTCTTATTAGCTTGAGACCTGTAGGAATATCCCCATTAGGTTTCCCGATTTAAAAAAAAAAAAATTGCAACTCTCTGTCATACACATGCAATCCCTCTCTCTCCCTTTCTTTCTCCCTCTCTCTCTCTCACACACACACACACACAGCATAGTTGTGCCGAGGTACACACATTGGCAGATGGCCAAGCTCCCTCACCAGCTAAATATATCAGTCTTGTACTCCTGTCTCAGAAACACTGGATTTACAAGTAGTTCAAATGTTGAGTATTAACATTGGGTGACAACAAAGGTCTGTCGTATTCTACTGGTCCCTCCTGGAATCTGAGTGTTTGATTCGGTGACCACATTTATGGTGATGATGGTGATGTTTGGTCATAACCAGTGAGCAACAGGTTGTGAATCTGATCACCGTGGGTCCTTTTGGAGAACAAGGTTAACATGTTTGATACCACTGTTCTATCAAAGCCTAAGTCCCAGCTATGCTATGGCATATAAAGCACTTCTTTTCCTCTTTGGACTAATCCTTCTCCTACTGTCACTTTATTTTATTTTTTAAGATTTTATTTATTGAACAGACAGAGATCGCAAGTAGGCAGAGAGGCAGGCAGAGAGAGAGGAAGGGAAGCAGGCTCCCCGCTGAGCAGAGAGCCCGATTTGGGGCTCAATCCCAGGACCCTGAGATCATGACCTGAGCTGAAGGCAGAGGCTTTAACCCACTGAGTCACCACCCAGGTGCTCCTCCTACTGTCACTTTAAAACCTCATGATTTATGAGTAACCTTCTTTATTTTTGGTGATCACAATTATTTAAACCAAAGCTTACTTTTTAAATCAGCTGGAGACATTTTGAGAATCTCAGAAGTTCAGAAAAAAATATATATTAAAGAAAAATATTAAAAATAATGTCAGAACAGGCTGCTATGACTTCCATAGCAAACACCCTTGGGCCTTACTTGATCCAAATAAATGTGGTCACACTGCTGTTGTGGCCATGGACGTGGTGAAGGAAAGCTTACATTTCTATATCCTGTTGTCTGTCACTGAGGTCTCATCCAAGCTTAGCCAAAATAGTGATGGGGGAGGGGAGGAGTCGATATGGAATTGTTGGTCTGTTTGGTGCTTGATGTACCCCACAGTGACCCTAGACTTAGTGGAGAGATTCTGTAGTTGAATTCTCTCATATTCTGCAGGTGACAAAATGCAAGTTGAGAACAATGCAGTGTCCAGTTCAAGGTCATTCAACCTCATCAGCTAGGACAAGAACCAGGTTTCCTGATTTCTAGTTCCACTGCTTTTCCACTATAGGGAGCATTTTCCTGTCACCCTACCTGTCTTTCTTGGTTTTCCATTTGTAATGTTGACATTTCTTCTGATGAACCTCTTCCTTCGGATCCTGTCATTGTTTCCGGGGGCTGCTGTCACAAGACACCATGGACTTGGGTGCCTTAGTGTGACAGTAATTTATTCTCTAACAGTCCTGGAAACCAAAAGTCTGAAATCAAGGTCTTGGCAGGAACATGCTCTCTCTGAAGGCGCGAGGAGAATCTGTTCCATTGCCTTTTCCTTGGCTTCTGGGTTGCTGGTAGTTCTGGATGTTCCTTGGCCTGCATCACTCCAATCTCTCCCTCTGTCATCTCATGATATTCTTCCCATCATGTGTCTATACATCTCCTCTTCTCTAGAAAGGACTCCAGTCATATTGGATTAGGGCCTGCCCAAAAGACCTCATCTTCACTCAGTTACATTTGTGAAGACTCTATTTCCAAATAAGGGCACATTCATAGATACACGGGGACTTCAACATTTTTTTTGGGTGGGGGCACAATTAACCCCCATAGCAGGTCTCTTTAGCTCTAAAACCATTTTTAGAACTGGGTAGGTATTTGTAATACACAGTGAGAATCTGCAGTGAATTTCATTACATGTAAAGCATCGTATCCAACATTTGTAGTTTGTTACAATAACACATTGAAAAGATTTATAGACTGCTTTGGGTGTGATTTTTGGATTAATTCCCTACTTTGAAGCCATTTGTTGGGCCCTGTTTATTTAAAGGAGGGAATGAATAGACCTAAAAACACCTAATTTTCATCTTAGCCTAGAAACAGTAAATCTGTGGGTTTCTGTGGGGTTTTTTATTGTTGGGTTTTTTTTTCCTTTTTTTCTTTTTTCTTTTTTTTTGAGTATTGAAAACTATACCTCAGACCACCAACACTGTATTTATCATTTTGATCTTCATTTATTAGATGCTTGTTTGCATGTGCTAAGCCTCTAGCCAAGGTAAGGAAAAAAACCCTGTTGGGGTAATAAAGTCTAGAACAAATGTTTGCTATATAATATTTAATGGGATGTGTACAATTTTTAAGTAAGACTTAAAAAGAAAGAAATCTTGTTCTCAACTGTATGCATTTCCCTAAACTTCACTAGTTGAATATAATAATTTGTGTTCATAAACAGGCTTTCTGACCTGATTCTCTTTGATCAGCTTGAGAGAAAATAAAGATCCATATAACCTTAATTTGTACCTGTTTTAAAAAATATTTTTTAACCAAATAATGGGAATGGATGCTGTGTCTTTTATTAACTCTAAAAGAAGGATTCCAAATATCCCTTTAAATTAATGTCTCCTAGCATCAAATATACTTCTTCCCATAAGGCTAGTCCCAATTTCCTATAATCTTACAGACCTAGGAGAACAATATTTTTCCTTCTGTCGTTTTGATAATTACGTCCTCTGTGCTCAGTGGTGGCCTATTAACTAACATGAATACTGTGGGCTTGCAAAATAGCCTCAAATTTCCATATATTGGAACTGTGAGAATTTTCTGTAATGGTGCTTTAGCAATAATGATGGAGGTGCAGGCATTTCCTGAGGATTAATGACCAGCTGGGAGGAACCAGTGGCCCTTGGCTCTGCCTCCCAGCCAGCCATTAATTCCAAGGAAATGTCTTTTGCTAAGGTCGTTATTGCTATTACAAGCTTAAAATGGAAAAACATAATGGGCGTATGAGTTATTTTTATGGGTTGATGCAGTTTCCAATGGTATGTACAAATTCAAAAAAATGAATGTGTATGCATACAATAGTAAGTCAGATTGTTTGAATCATCCCTCAGTATTCCACATGTTTTATGACTGATTTTACAGTTCTCAACCTTTACCACTTAAAAAAAAAATCTGATTCAGTCATTCCTATGTGGGATCGAGGCTGAAAAGTGTATTCAGTAACTTATTCGGAAACACCAGTTTCTATTATCAACTTCAAATAATATTCAGGTTTTATGTGTGTTCTGAAGTGAAAAAAGAGTTTATTTTCCAACTCGTGTTAGAATAAAATGCTGCAAGAATATTTTTTTAACCCTGGAATAATTTTGCTGCCCCTCTTTGATTTCTCTCTATCACTTACATAACAGACAGCCTTACATTTACACCTTTACACACTGAATCCATAAAAAAGCAGCACACAACTTTGTTACTCAACATTTCACGAGGTTTATGTATATAAAATACTCCCAATATTTTGACGCAAAACACAAATGCCCATAAACTCCCAGACTTGAAGCCAAAGTGTCAAAATGCTGCTCCTCTTGCTCCTCTCTGGTGCTTTTGAAAAGATAGCCCTTTTGGCATTTCTGCTTCCGATCTTAATCAACGGGCCCATTCCAATGTTTTTATCTAAATTATTAACAAAACTAATCTAGAAACAGTCCTGAAAAGCACAAAGAGAAATCTTGACAACCCTACAGTATTGCCATCCTTGAACTTGTGGGAAAGCGTGGACTGTGTCACCCAAGCACAATGCCCGTGGACCCTTTTTATCTCTGATACCAGCTAGTGACGCCATGTTGATCAAGGTTCAGATACAGCATGTGGTTGGTGGAGGATTTGAAAAATCAGATTTGTACTTAAAGTAATAAGAATCAAACTAAGAAGTCTTACCCTTTTGGTCCCCAATTTCTTGTCCCATTTTTCTCCTTCTTCATCAAGTTCATTTAACAGCCTCAAGTAGGTGTTCACATTGACGAACTCATGGGCAGTCAGACTTTCTTAAGCCTGTTTCATTAAGGTCTTTAAGTGTTCCAGCCCACTTCGGTTTTCCTTCTCCTTCACTTTTGGCATCCGTGAAAAGCTTAGATGTTGCTTTGCCTTTTAAACCTAACCCCTCTGCTTTCTGTCCCTGTTGTTGAAGGTGCTAGGATTCTCCCAGTTCTAGAGCAACTGTCCCAATAGAGCTTTCTGCGACGAAGTAGGTGTTCTGTATTTGTGCCATGCAGTATGTTAGCCACTAGTCATATGTAGTGACTTGAATACTTGAAGTATAGCCAGTGCGTTTGAGGAACTGAACATTTGACTTTATTTACCTTAATGAATTTGAATTTAAATGGCTAAATGGGGCTAAAGGCTACCGTGTTGGATCGTACAGTTAACCTTTGGATCCTTCATGTCTCTGCTTTCCCTCCATATCTGTCCTTTTTTTACCTTTATAATACCTTGTACCGATTCCAGTTCTCATTGCCACTGGCCCCTAGAGGAGACCTTAATGCCCTTCAGCTAAAATTTTGCCATATTCTGCCTTTGATGTCTTACCTAATACAATACGACAAAAATCAAATAATTTTTATAAGCCACTGTGCTTGGACCTGGAGGAAGTTCAGTGACAAAGAAAACATACTCCTAGTCCTCAAGGAGCCTACAGAATAGAAAGAACCCGGGTGAGCAGACAATTTCTGGTTTGGCAATAGCCCAGCGTAAGTCATAGGTAGGTTTTCCTGAGTTTATAGCTTTTGGATGGGAGATATCACAAAAAAAAAAAAAAAAAAAAATCTGATTTTATTTCTAAGGGGTTTGCTTTTGCTTCCAAACCATTTTTAAATAAGGTGCTTCATAGAGTATAAAGCTATCATCTCTTAAAATGCCGTACTAGTGCCCATTGATTAAGATAACCATATGTCATGTTTTTTTTTTTTTTTTTTTTTTTTTTTCACGACAGCCCAGTTTGTGCCTGTGTTCCAGAATAGTTACCAATAGCATCCTCTCTCACTCCCCAGGATGCCCTATTTGGGGTGGGCAAATCCTTATGACTACCCTAACTACATTTGTCTTTATGTGCTCACACACGCCTTATTCTTCCCCTAATCGCATTACATTAGTGTTCCTTGGCTGCTTCCAGATTATTCTTTCAGGTCATTTCTCTATCCGGTCATTCCTCTGTTGACCAATTGCCTTATTCGTGACTGAATAAATTATAAATTTTCCAGGGCACATAGATAGGACCAGTTAGCTCTCTGGTTACCATTTTCCTCATAGACGTGTAGCCGGACAAATAACCTTCCTATTCCATCCACAGAACATTTTCTTACCTTCGAGTTCCCTAGAATTTCCTTCTCCCACATTCAACTGCATAAAATCTTCCTCAACCTTCAAAGTCTGGTTTTGACACCAGCTCTTTTCAGGAGGTGTGTCTCCTGCCACCCTTAGTCAGATGCAGCTTGACTCGTCCCTGGAACATGAACATGTCATTATTAATGCCTTGCTTACAATATTATCCATTTTCTCTTGTCCTGGTAACTTCTGAACCTGTTTTATCTTTGTTTATCAGTTTTGTAAGCTCCCCAAGATGAGAGAGCCACGTGCTCAGCAAAACTGAGGACAGTGGTATACAGTAGTTGCTAAATACACATTTGTCAGATGAAGAAACAAAGTATATGGTTAGGCTCCTTAGGTCATTCCCACAAGATGATTGCTTAAAACTGTGTGATTGCAAGCTAAAAAAAAAAATAAAATAAAAGGCATTTTCACAGTATTATGTCATTAATTACTATACCCTGAAGAGTAACTACGACTGCTAATCTCCTGGATCCAATACTGAGACACATAAATATAAGTGACATTCACGCTGCTACCACGTTCAATGAGATTTCAAAATAGAAAGTACACTTAGAAGTAGATATTGGAAAAATACCTCCAGGGGCACCTGGGTGGTTCAGTGGGTTAAAGCCTCTGCCTTCGGCTCAGCTCATTATCTCAGCGTCCTGGGATCGAGCCCCCACATCGGGCTCTCTGCTCAGCAGGGAGCCTGCTTCCTCCTCTCTCTCTCTCTCTGCCTGCCTCTCTGCCTACTTGTGATCTGTCTTTCAAATAAATAAAATCTTTAAAAAAAAATACCTCCAAAGATTTTAAGTGTGGAAAGTCTTGTTAGGATTACTTCAGGATAGGGGCCTCAGGCCCCTGGCTGGCTCAGTTAGTATCACATGTAGTTCTTCATCTTGGGGTTGAAAGTTCGAGCTCCACATTGAGTGTACAGATTACTTAAAAATAGAAATGTTAAAAATTTAAGAAAAAAAAAAAAAAAAAAAGGACATAGTCTAAGATGAAGCTGCCAAGCTGGTATTGACAATATGGTGGCGTGTTCTTTCCACAATTGGAAAAAGTTATGTCTGGGGGAATTTTCCTCTAAATAAAAAAACAAAAACAGTGTGTCTGTGATTGATTGTTTTTTTTTTTTTTTAAAGATCATTTAGAGAAGCAGCACTTGCTGATTGGAATGGACGAAACAGAGTTCCTTGTGGCAAAGCTTGTATGTGAACGTATTTTATAATTTTCAATCATTTTTTAAATACATGTGGGTCACTATGGAAGACTGAGTTCAGAAAATAAATTAGTTTTCTTTTTCTAAATATTGCCACAGTAGCTTCATATCTTTTCAGGTCATGTCAAGTTTTCTTCAATTGGTAAAAACCTACATACTTTATATGTTTAATTTATATACCATGTATGTCTCCAATGAGCTCACGGGAGCAGCAAGCAGGCCAACGATCACGAGCTGATCACGAGGGACCGGGGAACCCCACACAGGTGATCTGTGTCTGGTGGGACAACGATAAGTTCTTAACAGAAATTCAGTAAAGGAATATTGTAACTATATTCTGAATAGATAAAACTTTAAAATTTTATATAGCAAAATGCATTTTTGCAAAAATTGATTAATGTATGAATATTGTGGCTAACTCCACTGTGTGATTTTAGCATTTAAAGGCTGGAAACAAAAGAATAAGCATTGGATATGCTTATTTTTTCTCTGAATCTTGCAACAAACTTAGCCAAAACCCACCCACCAACACTCACGCGTACGCGCGCACACACCCCCCCCACTACCTCAAAGAGCAGAAAATGGCTTTCTCTCCCTTCTCTCCCTGCATCCCACTGTGACTACCAAGAGGCTTAAATATTTTAAGTACTTTTACACTTCTTTATGACCCAGGAATTGAGGGAAAACTCAGTATCTCTGAAAGTATATTTAAAAGACCGTTTTAGAACAATTAATCTGCTTGTACAAAATAGAAGCCGGGTGTTAGAAGTCTGTTGTACTCCAGGCATTGAAACAGTGAGAAGTGTCAAGGATTACAAGCTTGCCCCCACCTAAGAGAAAAACCCATGAAGGAGAACAATGGGTTTAGAGTTCCAAGTGCAGAGGAAGCCCTTGCATTCTCCGTGGTGGACATGGGAAGCTTGGGCAAGGGGGTTGAGCTGCAGATAGAGCTACACGGCCACTGGCAGCAGTAATTGAAGCCATGGCTGTGGATAATGATCTCGAGAGAACGTGGAAAAAGAAAAGCGATGCAGAAAGTGGAGAAGGAAGGGAATCTGGGGGCCGTGGCAGGCAAAGGAGATAAAATAGGTTGTCCGCTAACAGTGGTGGCATGTGGACCCGTGCTCCTCATGGCATGCTTCTCCGTGTCTCCCACCAGACACAGACCACCTGTGTGGGGTTCCCCGGTCCCTCTTCACCCACGCTCCGCTTGTGATCAGCTCGTGATCGTTGGCCTGCTTGCTGCTCCCGTGAGCTCATTGGAGGCACACGGTGAACAGCAGTGAACCCTAAATCCTGGCGATGTGTTCGGCAACTCAGAGAAAGCAAAGGAATGAAACCAAGGAGAATCCTTTGGGGGACAGATCACGAATTCATGTCTACGACATCTCCTTAGCCATCTGGAACGTTAAGGTTTTGTTGCACTGTCAGCTTTACAGACCAGAGGATTTCTCGGGGTTTCCCAAAACTGTTTAGCCAAATCGGGCACAAGTGTAAGTTTTGATTCCAGCCATTGTCTTCCCCTTCCTTGCTGAGGTGTGATGTGTGCATCTGTAAGCAAGACTGAAATGACCCCGGAGGGTTTTAACAGACAGCCTTGCCTTCAAGGATTATTAGATTTCAAAGCAAAAAAAAAAAAAAAAGGGGGCAAGATGATATCCTTTGCATGGATCAGACATGGAGATTTCAAGTTGTAATTTGGGATTCATTCACAAGAAAAGGTATGGGAGGTTTTCACATGAATAGGACAGTAAGAGTCCGGAACAGCCAGGCTCTGCGCTCAGCTCCGTCTCTCTGACCTGTAAGGGGACTCTGTTTG
The DNA here is from genome assembly GCF_022355385.1 of Mustela nigripes. Classification (NCBI taxonomy): domain Eukaryota; kingdom Metazoa; phylum Chordata; class Mammalia; order Carnivora; family Mustelidae; genus Mustela; species Mustela nigripes. Next base: position 50,700,954 of record NC_081562.1, on the reverse strand, counting down.
TAGGACATGGTAATTGCAGCCTTCATATCAAGCAGCGCGGGGTTTTCAAACCTTTTATGGGTGTGCAGCTTTTGGGTAAGCCAGTGACTCCTCGCGGGCTTTGTGCTTCCACCCGCTTTTGGCCAAGCAGTGTTAGTAATCCAACGACAAAAAAAAATATTCTGTAAAGCTAATTACAAAGCAAAACTTTAACTTCTCCAGATGGAGGATGGGGTACGCAAATACACTGAAGGAAAGAAACATATTGTTTCCTGTGTTGTGGTTCTGCTGCCTTAGCACAGTTGTATGAATATTATGGGTGTGCAGTAAACATTTATGACCATATTTAGGTCCAAGCGGCATGTGGGATTTTGTGTTAGTAGTTGCTGATGAGTACCACAACTAGGAATCCTTTATATCTGCGGTATCCATAGTAACTAAGTAGGGCCCATTTCCATTGTGCTTATTAGCTTCCAATCTGCTGGCCATGCTTAGACTCTGGGCTCCAGGAATCCTAATTCATATAACACCCGGGAGAGGTGGGTAAGTGCTTTTCAGAAAAGCAAACTCAAGCAAGGGATTTTAAGAGATTTGAAGAATGCCACATAGCAGCCAAGATGATAATTTTTGACTCACCTGTTAATTTCATTAAGTAGTGTTGTAAAGCCAAAATTACATATTCAGAAATACAGTTATGATTATTAGGCAAATAATAGCATTTTCTGGCATCTCTGTGAAATCTGTTACGTTGCTGTCTGCATTCTTGGCTGTTTTATAGGTAGCACAGATTTACCTTGCCTTTGGCAGAGACTACTAGATTTGCCATTACTGGTCATGTTATTTTTAAATACAGGGAAACAGCATTCTAGCAAAGCATTCTAAATTAATGACAGTAACATTAATATTGTAATATTAATATATTCTCTTTCTTCCTAGGACACATTGCAAATGATTCTATAGGGTTTATATTAAACAAACATAGCACATTTTCCTGTAGTTTGTGGGTGCAATGTTCTCTTGAGCACGAGCATAAAACTTGTCAGTGGCCGATATGCCGTGGTTTATTTAATTGTAACTAGAAATATCATGACCCATTCTTATTCACATCCGCTCTTTTGTACATTAGTGTAATTTTGTTTGATTTCACAAGGGTGGGCTTTCTATTTACGGATAGATTCAAGACCTTTCTATAATACTTAAATCCTTACAGATAGATTCGAGAGCGTTCTATAATATTTAAATCTATATGCCCTAAAAATATTACAGCTGTTGTTTTAAAAAATTATGATATTAAATTGAAACCCAAGTTCATCTTCAGACTCTCTAGAGTTTTCAGATTTGAATGGAATCGAATGTAGGATGCACCAGAGGGGCATTTTTTCATTTCTCTTTTGCCTAGATGCGAAGACATTGGTTCTAAACCTCTGTGCGTCCTCATCTGTTTATCACTGATATTGAAGCTTTAGTTGCTGGCTGAAATGATGGAGAATCGAAGCTTGTGAACTCTAGGGATCCCACCAAATGATAGTTCCTCTGTGTCCATGGAGGATAGACCTCTTTATTGGAGAGCAAAACAGTTGACCAATGTAGGAGAAAGTGTGGAAACTTAGTCTTGCCCGTAAGGAGACCTGTATCTTCACTCACTCGCTGATGTTTCTTATGCCTACACTAGTGCTGGGTAGACCCCACACTAGTTACTGAGCTACACTGGTGAGCAGTTCAAAGCCTTTGTTCTCCTGGATCTTACTTTCTAGAGAGAGGTTATGAACAATCATCTAGCTCCCCCCAAAAATAAAAATGATAATTTCCAACAGTGATAAGAGTTAGGAAGAAAAGTAAACCAAGTTAATATAATGGAGAAGAGTGGAGCAGGGGAGGCTGCGTTAGACTGGACTGTCTGGGGAGGTATCCTGGAGGAGTGGCTGTATGGATTTTGAGTCTGGAAGAACAAGATGGAGCCAGCCTTGCAGCTGGTAGATCCGTCTGCCTGTATTAACAGCAGATGGGAGGAGGGAGTTAGGAGAGGTTAATGGAGCATTCGACTTTATTTTTATCCCCTGGGTTATGAAAAACCCGACAGGGCAGAACACCCAAGGATGTGTTGCAAGTATCAGAAGAGGGAAGTAAAAAGTTGAGAGGATTCATTCTATCTGTTTGGGTGATACCTGTGTGACTTTGTGTAAGCTTCAAGGTGAAAGGAACAATTACTTACATTTTATTCTTTAGCACAGACTGAAGAAAGCAATCAAAGCGGTCATTAGTGAAAGTAGTTGTTCTTCTTTTTAGCAGTGCTAACTTGGGGAAAAAAGTCACTCAGCTACATTGTAGCCAGTGGGTATCAACACTGCTGGCATTGTGCCCTCTTTACCCATCTGAGTCAAATTGTTTCTGCCGTTGCTTTCTCTGTAGAAATGGGGGGAGGGGAGGAATGGAGGAGGTGAAATCAGTTCTAGTTTTCTGGTTTCTAAACACCACAGAAGAACACAGTAGAGGAGAAAGCAGAGGGTTTCTGAAGAGGTAGAAGTAGGTACGTGAAACTCCTTAGTGATGGGTTAAATTGCTGTCTCATGTAATAACTAAAAAAATTGACGCTATGAATTGAGGATGAGCCGTTGTTCACTGGCGCTTCGGAACGTGGTTAATGCCAGACTGTGTGAAGGCATCCAGTTGTCCTGTCTAGCTAGTGTCTAGCTAGAAGTCAAGCCCACTGAAGCCCCGAATTCTTTTCCAACGTTTTCTCTGTTGAGAATATCTTTGCTTTGGGGCACAAAGGCAGCATGAAAATCTGGAGACCTTCTCAGGAAGGGGAACCTCCAGGAACTTGATCTGTCCTGGGGAGAGCCAGGATCCCGTACACTTGGAACGGCATCTGAGCAGGAGGTGTCCGAATTGGCTGACCAGTCCTCCCTTAGTGAGTGTTGATTCTGTTTAAGCTACAGAACTAATTACTGTGAAAGGACACAAAGGAAAGAGAAAACCAAAACCCTCTCCTCACAATCCTGACAAATCGGTTGGACTGAGCACACAGGAATCAACAAAAGAGCACTTCTGCCAAATTCCGGTTGTGTAAAAAGGGAGGATGGGAGTGTGGGGGGGGGGGGGGGGGGGGGGGGGGGGTGGGGTCACACAGACTTGAGGCGGGAGCTGTTAGTCGGTATTGTAAGGCTGCCTGTGGGAGAAGAGTTTTGGGTGGAATCTGAGGACAAGACTTAAAATACACATAAAGCTTGTCGCCTGGACAAGGCTGAAAGCAGCTGGAGGGCAAGGATGTAGCTTCTCTTTCTGACATATTCCCTGCAGTCCGTTACTCCACAGCAGTATTGACCAAGAGCTTGAACGACGGGCCTTGGGCGCTGTGTTGCTAACCCTATGAAAAGCTGGCCTTCCACTTTGCCACCAGCCACAGCGCAGAATGGTCACAGATGTCACAGGCACCTGTCAACCTGTCTCTTTGTCTTCTGATGTCCTCTCCCTTTGGAGCTCCTTCTCCCTCCAACGTTTCTCACAAAGCAATCTCTGCGTCTGAGAAGGAACAAATACGCAGTAAGCTCCTGCAGCTGGTCTCAGTGAAAGGGGAGAGTCTGTTGAATGCCCCTGGAAATGTAAGGATCCCTTGTGACAGTGAAGTCTCAGGAGAAAACCAGTAGTTAAATCGCTAAGTTCTTTGCATCTGAAGCTTTTTTCACTTACAGTGCAGATAAGTGCCTGTTCCAGCAGTATCATGTTTCTGACATCTTTGTTCTGGCTTCATTTTTTTTTTTTTTCCCCTCAAAATGCCATTTTCATTTGTTCTTAGAGTTCAGAACCTGTCAAATAGCTTCTCTGAGCCATAGGTGGTTTTACAGAGCTCATGGAGAATGAAAAGTAAATGTCATCCTGGAAGCAGTCCACTACGATCAGGGAGGAGTTGGATTACTTTCCAGTCTTGGCTGCATTTGAACATGAAACAGGAAAGAGAGAACTGAGGCAATGAGTCACCTCATTTGGGCCCAAGGCACCATTTACCTTGAACACAGAGAAATATTGAAGCAAGGGTTTCCTTGTTATGTTCTCTTTTGGTTCTTGTCTGATTCCGTGCATCTTAAATGATGGTTTGTGGAACGGTGATAGGACTGAAAAACCCAGCTCGTCTCAGCCTTGCTTATTCTCCCCTAAGTCTTTTATCTCAGTCCTCATTAGAACCTGTGGAGATGATAACACCAATTTTAACAAGTTATCAACTAGGTGATTAGTGGTTTTTATTGGTTACTCTTTTTTAAAAAAAATATTTATTTATTTGATACAGAGAGAGAGAGAGTATAAGTAGGGAGAGGAGCAGAGGCAAAGGGAGAAGCAGACTCCCCGCTGAGCAGGAAGCCCAGTGCAGAACTTGATCCCGGGACCCTGAGATCATGACCTGAGCTGAAGGCGGACGCTTAACCGACTGAGCCACCCAGGCACCCTATTGGTTGCTCTTTATAGAAAAATGGGGTCCTTGCATTTTGGAATTGAAAAGTAAATTAAGAGTTTGCGCCAAAAGCCCAATTATAGAAACTGTCATACTGAAAATACTAATGCTTCCCCACACCACCAACACATCATATACAACTGAGTCTAATAGATTATTCTTGATTTCCTGTATAATCTATTTTCAGAGATTGGCATCACTAAGTTGCTCCACTTCTTGGTCAAAGATGCATACACCTTTGCAAAACATTCAGTCAGTGGAATGGTTAGCCAGAGTGAGTCAAGGAACTGTTTTCTTAGGATCCTGCCCACTCAATTCAATACCAGATAAACTTTGATTCATTCTTGTTCAAGGTTCCCTATGCCAATTTAGTTTGGATATACATCATTGGAAATAGGCTTTTAGCACTGCCATGATCATTTACATACAAAAATCAAAGCAATGCCCCAGAAGGGAGATACAGATAGATGATAGATAGATAGATAGATAGATAGATAGATAGACAGATAGATATAACCAAGAGGAGCTCAGAAAGATGGCAGCAATGACTAGGAAATGAAACACAGTGGTTGTATCTCAGGGATCCTCCCCAGCAAATGGTAAAATGATCATGGCTCCTAAAGTTCCACCGGACAGGTTGATGAATTCTCATGTCTGGTCTGACATCATGGTCCATACTGCCCTCTTGTTATCTGCCAAGGTGATCGGGGAGAAGTCAAAGACGGTGCTCTCAAGAGGGTAACTTGTCAGGGATCATAGCAAACTGCTAGTAAACTACCTTCCACTGCACCAGCTCTTCCACACAAAAAGGGCTAGAGACCGCTGCCCTGTTTACGTATTTGAGAAAGAATGGTCAAGGAGCACCTGGGTGGCTCAGTGGGTTAAGCCTCTGCCTTCGGCTCAGGTCATGATCTCAGAGTCCTGAGATTGAGCCCTGCTTCAGGCTCTCTGCTCAGTGGGGAGCCTGCTTCTCCCTCTCTTCCTGCCTCTTTGCTAACTTGTGATCTCTCTCTCTCAAATAAATAAATAAAATCTTTAAATTAAAAAAAAAAAGAAAGAATGGTCAAGAAATACAATTCACATTTCATTCTGGTATATGCTAATTTTGAGCATTTTTCCACAATATAGGTAATATAAATGAGGCATCTAAACAAAGCCCTGCTTAATATCCATAATCAATACTTACTGAACACCTATCAAATACGAGGCATTGTTCTAGAGACCTGAAACCATCAAAGCACATTTGATTGATGTAATTTTATAGTAAAGAAACCAAGTCTAAAAAAATTTTAGTAACTTGCACAGATACACAGTAATAAAACTAAGTCTGGAAGCTACTCCAAAAACCATGGTTTTTCTGCACCACATTCCAAAATCCATACAGTTTTTCAGTCCTTCTCACACTTAACTTTAGGATTAAAAACACTGGTTATGCTCTGTAAAAGTGTAGTGTTCCATATTCCAATGATATTCAAAAATATTGAGCACTTAGCATGAAAGTTTGTGTGTAAGTCAATAAAACATGGTTTTTAGCTTTAAGAACTTACAATGTAAGGGTAGATATGTAGACATGTGAAACTTCTATTTATTTTGTGTTATGTGTCAGGAGTTTTGCGAGGTGCATTTTAAAATTTGTCTTGCTTTATCTTTTAATCCTAAAAGAGCCTCATAAGGTAGGTGTTTTATAAATATTTTTGCCAAAATGAAAATCATAAAGACCTAGGAGGCCTTTGTTCCAAAGAGGTAAAAGAAGGAAGACTTTATGAAAAAGGTGAATGGCACTTCTTCAGAGCCCTAGAGAATGAATAGGATTTTAATAGAACAGCTGGAAGAAAAGTTCCCAGAGAAACCCTTCCAGCTGTGTGAAAAGTAGGAACACATTAAGGGAGGCAGGAAGGTAGAGGGTGCGTTCAAGCAAGAGAAGCCAGGGTGGGTTGGATTGTGCAAATTAGGGCCATAGTGTGGGTCAGGGGTAGATGTAGACAGTCTGAGTCTAAATAGTGATGACAGGTCACGCCAGCTATGTCTGGCATGCCTGAGGTGATCGGGCATCCCAGGAAATGAGAAGCTACTCAAGATTTCTGAGAAAGAGGATGACTGATTAGATATGATCTGATTTGGAAAAAAAAAATGTAGGCTTAGTCAGAAGCCTCTGTCTATCATGATCAATGAATTAGAATCATTTGTTATAACCATCTAATAAAACATCTGTTTTAAAGTAAGTATTTATAAAAAAAATAATAAAAGTAAGTATTTATAATATAGGAGATCAGCATTTTATGAGATGACTTTTATACTTTCCTAATGCTAGGAGCTGGTAATCAGCACATGCTTTGATTAACTTGAAAGTGAAAAGATTCACCTCCTTCTAGCAAACTGGTCTACATATTAGCAGCCCAAGAATTTTCCCTTTAATATGATGAATTTGCGCTGAAATTGTTGTACCGTTACTCCAGTGTGTGAGTCTATGGTCCCAAATAGGTGTAAACTTCTGGAAGATATGGACCCCACTTTTGCTTTCTTTAATATCTCCCATAGCACTGGAGAAGCCACTGTCACTCAGCGGATGCTTACTGAATGAATGAAGAATTGGATGGATAGCCCCTAGGTGCACTGTAACTTCCTTTATCAGCATCAGGTTAAGTGACTAGCTCAGGGTCACAGTGAGAAGGGTTATGACACTTCAAAGAACCAGTTCTCTCTCTCTCTCTCTCTCTCCCTTTAAAGATTTTATTTATTTATTTGTCAGAAAGAGAGAGAGAAAAGAAGCAGAGGGAATGGCAGGCAGAGGGAGAAGCAGATTCCCCACTGAGCAAGGAGCCCAATGCGGGACTCGATCCCAGAACCCTGGGACCATGACCTGAGCTAGAGGCAATGCTTAACCAACTGTGCCAGCCAGGCATCCTGAAGCAGTTCTCTCTGAATTGCCAAATATGTCAATTCCATGGTCTCTCTAGTTCAGTGCATTCCACGCCCAGAAATTTTAGTTCACTGAACCTGGGCTCATGGACAAGGTTCTTCTGGTGTAGGAGTCAGCCACCTGGACCACAGGCCAGTCCAGCCCACTGCCTGCTTTTATATGACCCTCCAATCTAAGAACAGTTTACACATTTGTAAATAGTTGGGAAAAAAAATTAAAAAGGGTAGTATTTTGTGACGTGTGAAAATTATGTGAGATGAAGACTTCAGCATTCAGAAATAAAATTTTTCTGGGACACAGCCACGCTTATTGGTTCACGTATTGCCTTTGGCTGCAGTGGCCGAGATGAGCTGTTTCCACAGAGACCACCTGGCCCGCAAAGCCTAAAATATTTACTACCTGGCTCTTTACACAAAACGTTTGCTGACCACCATTTGAGTGTGTCTTTCTGGCCCTCAATCCATTTATATGAGTTTCTTCCTTCAGTGTGCAAATGGAAAATAAATTTAAGTTCTAGAAAGCAAGAAGGCTTTTGCTTTGCCTCCAGATGTTATTTTTTTTCTTCTTGAATGTTCTGTATCTAGATTCTGGAAGCTAAAGAATAGTGAGGTAGAATCTGTTTTCTCCATGAACATAAATCCCTTTCATATAGGGATTCCAAAAGTATGGTTTTCCCTTTAGGTTACAGAGCTACATTCCTTTTCTGGGCACACTCCCTTTTTTAAAAGTTCTTACACATTCTATGGAATGATGCCAAATGAGTGTCTTAGGATCTCTTAAAATTCTCTTCCAGTTCAGTTTCTGCCCATGTCCCATCCAGGTAGTTTTCCCCAGAAAGGCTCAGGGAGAGCGGAAAAACCTTGACCGTGAACAATGTATTTAGCTTTCCTGTTTGATGTGTTAACATCACCCTCACCTACAATCTCCTTTTGTGCCTGCAGCTTTTTTTGTGCTTTGCAGCATTATGTAGCTTTCTTGGGTTTAAAGGTCTTTGGTCCTAGCAAGAGGACCTGCCCCTTTAGGCTGAAGCTATTCTGAAATGGCGAGGAGGCAACAGGATGCCAAGGAGAAAGGGCTCTCAACCCACCACCTCTCATTCCCAGCTGGGGGCAGTGTGATCTGGCTTCTGCCCCCTTCAGCCCATGGACCGTATTCTCAGTGAGGTCACCAATAACCTCCTAACTGCTAAATCCGAGGGACCCTTCTCAGTCTTCATCCCCATGGCTGTTCTGAACCATGGGACGCATTGGCCGTGCCTCTCTAGTTCAAACTCTCCTCTTTGGATCCCAGAAGGAAGCTCTGTCCTGCTGTTGCCTCTCATCTCTGAAAGCCCCTTGTATCTGGTAGGTTCTTCTCTTTCCTACTTGGCCCTCATGTGGTGCTCGTGTCCAGGGGTAGACCTGAGGCCACGCGTGCATTCCGAGCATGCTCGGTGACATCTCTGTTGCAGTGGTGACCTGCCTTTCACCGACTGTACTCTCAGCTTGCTTGAGAGTGTTCTCTTCACCTGGTCGTCCTGAACTCCCTTCTTTCTCCATATTCGATGCTCACCAAGTCCTGTCATTTATTGCTCCATGTGTTTTGAGTTTTCTTTTCCTCCATTCCCGCTGCTGTGTTCTCGGAATGGGCCCTCCTCATCCCTCATTTGAACTCCCGCACTAGTCTCCTGCTAGTTTCCCTGCTGTGTCTCATCTCCTCCATTTCCAGCCACCACCATCCGCTGCGCCCACCCCCGCCCCCGCCCCGCCCGCCGCTGTTACTGCCAGTGCTGTCTTCAAGACAGAGAGCTCATCACTCTCCTGCCAGAAGTCCTCAGTGGCTAACAGTCACTCAAGGGACAAAGTCCACTTTTCTTCCCATGATTATAGCAGTAAGCTCCGGTTTCTCATTTTGCCTCCTACCATCTGCCGGTTGTGGTTTGCGTTTCCTTAGTACAGAGAGCCCTTTTTGTCCTGTAACCTGCACAAGTTACTTCCCACCTCTGCTCTGATCGTCCTTTTTTTTTTTTTTCTTTCTTTCTTTCTTTTTTTTTTTTTAAAGATGTTATTTATTTGTTTAGCATAAGCAGGGGAAGGAGCAGAGGGAGAGGGGGAGAGAGACATTAAAGCAGACTCTGTGCCTGGCAGAGAGCCCAGTGTGGGGCTCGATCTCATGACCCTGAGATCCCGACCTGAACCAAAATCAAGAGTTGGTTGCTTAACGGACTGAGCCACCCGGGCACCCCTCTGATTGTCTGATGGTCCTAGTCTTTTTTTTAAGATTTTATTTATTCACTTGAAAAAGAGAAACAGAGCACAAGCAGGAGGAGTGGCAGGCAGAGGGAGAAGCAGGGAGAGAGAGAAGCAGGTTCCCCATTGAACTGGGAGCCTGACACGGGGCTCGATCCCAGGATCATGACTTAAGCAGAAGGCAGAAGCTTAACTGACTGAGCCACCAGGTGCCTGACTGTCCTGTTCTTTACCTTTATCTCCATCTGGACGAATCTCAACACGTCTGCCAAGCCCCAGTTCAAATATAGTATTTCCCTCCCAAAATTAATTACCCTCTCTCTTTGCCATCGTGGGCATTTGAAAGCGCTTTGCAGAGAACACATTCACATTGCACTGTGCTGGTTTGCTCATGTGTCTTATGCACAGCAGACTACATCTTCTTCCTCTTTGTATTTTCAGCGCAGAGCACAGTTTCTATCTTATAAAACGTAGTCAAGGAATGAACTTGTCCAAGCTATGTGTCTACCTACACCACAATCCCTCTAGATTCTGTTACCAGACATGTTAGAAATGAGTGGTGCTGTGGTGCCCTGCCCAACAGGGCAACCATCGGTAGAAGAGGTTTATTTCCTTCTCTTGCTATTTTATTTATATATTTATTTTAACAGAACAGAATGGAAGAGAAGAGACCTCCAATGTCACTATTAGTGAGTCACGTTTATTAGGGATAAAGTTTAATTTCCCATAATACTAGGACAGCTTGGTAGAAAATTAGTGTCTTATTAGTCATATAAAGAATGCATATATATGTAATATGAAGCATATATATATATAGACATACATATGTAATATATATAACCATTATCACATTAGTCTGAGTTATATTTCATTATATTTACCCTCAGAAAATTGTTATAAGTCCCATGATAAAGACAGAAGACTGAAGAGTACACCCATGGTGTTTAATATATATGTTCTGCCTTCTGGAACTCAAAATCTCACACATATAAAGAAGGCAACGTATGTAACAAGGTAGGACAATTTGAGATGGGTCAGTTAATGGGAAATGGCAAACAAGATTCCATTTTGTATCTCTATATCCTACCGTAGCTCTCTGCACACACATAAGTATTTGCTTTATGAATGAAGGACATTGGGACAGAGCCCAATTTGCAGGATTTTTAAATTGTTCTTCTTTTCCTATATGCATTAAATTGGCATTGGGTCTTGGTCTGTGTTTATTGACACAAACTAATTATGAATAAAAGTAAGAATTTATCCTTGATACTTTATAGATCTCATGTATTACCTATGAAGATAAAGCTTACTTCTGTTTTGCAAACTTAAAATCAAAATTAACAAATACATAACTTAAATAATAAACGCACGTAAAATATATGAGAAATATGTGCAAGTGAACACAATTTAAAGCTATGTAAAATCTGCTACTTAGTTGACAGCTCTGTCAGTTTCGCTGAGATACATTGGATAAAAATGTAGATGAAAGTCTTAAATGACATGGACAAATACTTGGAGCATTTTTTTTTTAAGGATTTTATTTATTTCTTTGAGAGAGGGAGTGAGTAGGAGAAGGGGAAGGAGCAAAGGCAGGGGTAGAGGGAGCGGGATGAATGGGCAGAGGGAGAAGCAGATTCCCTGTTGAGCAGGGAGCCACAGAGACGCTGGACTCAATCCCAGGACACTGAGATCAGGACCTGAGCCAAAGGCAGATGCTTAACCTACTTAGGGAACTTTAAACATTGTCTTTTCAATGGGGACAGATTGCTCTCACATAACAAAGCCTATGTTTCCACTAGAAACGAAACCATCTGAAGATAGTTTTCCTCTAATTGTTGTTTCAGAATTTTTTCCAGAAGGAGACATTGGGGGATTCCAGGTTCCCTGCAGGCTGTGTTGGAGTAGAGTGCAGGTGACCTGTGTACACTTGTTCTTTGGGCCAGTTCCTAACTTGCCGCAGGCAGCCCAGGTTTACCCATGGAAATTCCTAAAGGTTTAGCAAGCTCTTTTTCTTTTTAACAAAAGAATAGATGTTCATGGTTCTAATTCATCTGATTCTCTCTTGTAGATGAAGTTTAATATTTTCATAAGAATGCTTTGAAATATTATAAGATTTTAAGTGGTCATCCCCAATGTCATCTTCTTTGCCTTTTCCAATTTGGAGTTCCATCTCAGGAAAATCACATTTTGAAGCAAGTATAGCACTTTCTATAAGCCATTCCAATGCAAGAAAATCGGGATCTCAAAGATCTGCATACTATGCAGATACTATGGCTGTAGTGGGTTTGGTTGTTTTTCAAAATTACACATGTGTAAAAATAAAAGGAAATGTTTCTGTTCAGAGAGAATTAATGGAACAGGTAATTCTTCCAAAGTAGTCCCAAATTTAACTTCCATGTGCCCGTTCTTGTCTTAGAAGCTACCCTGATGGTGTACATACTTTCCTTGGTTGTCTAATTGGTAGTAATTCTAGATGCACTTCATTTAATTGAATAGCTGAGTTCTTGAATGAGTAAATGATATCATTCAAAGTTGACCTCTTTACATGCCCTAGAAGAACTTATCATTTATAATGACCTTAGTATATTATTTGAAAGATCACACTGTGCTGCAAAGAATGCCTTATTCAGATTTTCATATATTTAGTTGTCCTATTTAGGACCAAGGCTTATCAATTGTAAGTCAACTTTCTGTGAGTTTGAACTACCAGTTTCGTGGGTAGTACTTTCTTTTTGATCATTCGCTCTTTCTTTGAATTAATATTACTGTCATTAGAGAGCAAGGTTAGTCAGTAGAGAAAACGTTCGTCTCTGCTGCTCTGCTATTTTTAGAATCTTTGATTTAAAAAAAAAAAAAAAAAAGTGTTTGAAGGGAAGAAATGTTGACCCCGGTCTCCATTAGCACGGGCACTGGTAAGGTTATTCCCATTTGTTGTTGCCTCTAGCTTTCAACAGAACCAATTCTTTGCAAGTTGTTTTTGTCTTAAACTTGGCATATGAGACTAAATTGGCTGTGGGTCCGTCTGTCATATGAATACCTATTTACAAATGATTCACTTAGCTGTTGCAGTCTGTTAGTTAAATATGCATTTAAGACCCTTTTTCAAACGACATACTTCTGTATTATGTTTGTCACAGAGTAGATTTTAAGTTTCTGCAAAATGAGTCAATCATCTGTATTTAAATGTTTTCAGGAGATTTTTGCATTAGCAGCTTACACTGAACGCTCGCTCCCAAATTGTGGTATAAGGTATACATGAGAGATATTAAAACAGTGACAGAGAATATCTTATTTGGTAATTCTGTGCTTGTCTATAAATTACTTTGCCTAAGGCAATGTCAAATACCCTAAGTCCCCTCCTAATTTTCACACATACCGTGGCTACACATCCAATGTTTCTTTGAAGAAAGCCACATTCTAGGAACGCAGAAAGGAATTCTAGATTGGTTGTTCTGTTTCTCTTGGTATCATGTATGAAGCAGGCAGAGCAATTTCTGGCATCTGATATCTGAAAACCAGAATATCATTTCACCACTGAGTCTTATCTTCTAGATCAAATTTTGATCAAAGAAGAAGTACTATGGCCATTTATAAACTTTTGAAATTAGGGCTTTAGGTAGATGTTTCCAGACAGCCTTGGACAAAGCCAGGTCAGCCCCATTCCCTATAGAGCGTTAAATTATCTAGTTCTCCCCCATGTGTAAGCAGTATTTGCCACAGAAAGAAAAGAACTTAATCCTTGAGCAGGTGGACTTGGGCAAGGATGCCGGAGGAGGGTGACTCTGTGTGTGTGTGTGTGTGTGTGTGTGGTGGGGGAGGGATGGTGGGGTACATGCTTGACGGTGCAAGGAGTTGGCACTCTGGGCTCCAGGTTGCAGGGCTCATTCTTTGCATCTCTGGTTTGTGAAGTGATTTATGGGAGCTGCAGCCTCTGGGCCATACATCACCTTCCTGGTTGGCTTTGTTGACACCTTGTCACATTCTTGTGGGCTTGAGGAATTCATTGTTCTTGTTTGAACTGATAAGAACAAAAAAAAAAAAAAAAAAAAAAGAAAAAAAAAAAAAGAAAGGGGTGGAGGAATGAGACCTTGGGAAAGGCGGAGGGGGTGGAATGTTGAGGTGGACCAGCCGGGCTGCGCTTTCCCAAGCAAGGCAGCCTCTGTGTCGGGCGTGTTCTTCTGGGCCCGGGAAGCCTGGCCATGAGGTGGGCGCACCGGGCAGTTTGTTTGCCCCTTGGAAGTAGTTTTCTGGCAGCGAGATGTTCCTTGTTGCTAGATAGTACTCGGGAGAGGGGCTTTGAGAGGAGCAAGGAAGGGGGAAGTTTTCCTTTGAGAAGTGGCTGCAGGGAGGTTCCCGTGGAAGGTAAAACGAGCCTGGTCACTGGGGGAGTGTAAAGCTTTTGATGTGAGCCGATCTCTTCCAAGTTCGGCCTTTGTACAGCGTGCTTTTCGGGCATGGTGCCATGCTGTCCTGTCCCCTTTGATGTGTAGTGTCCCCTGCCTTGCTTAGCATTTGGGCAGCCAGCACTGAGAACCTGGCATCTGAACCCCGCACTTGAAGATGATAAAAAATGTTTCTGGATGGGAGCCCATGCAGGCAGGCACTAGTAAAAAGTCTGTGTGAGGGATACAGACCTTGTTACTTCCTACTTCAACGAGGAAAATGAACACTCAGCTTGTTTTTGTTGGGTTCGGTTTAGATCTCTTCAGAGAAAATCTCTCTGATAGCTTTGCTTAAAAAAAAAATGGATAAATCTCTCTTTTGGTGCAAGAAAAGTAACAGATCAGATCACACACTTCACGTCATGGAATTGTAAATGCTCATACTTCCTTTGTGAAAATATTTGTTCTCTTTGAGAGCAGCTTAGTGCAAACCTGTTCCCTTCCTTAGTATTCTCTGTCATCGGCTTTTGTTGACTGGGAGGAGAAGGACCCATTCACAACCCAGCCAAGGGCTGGTCTTTGGGGGAGTTTTTGCATTTTTGCTGGTATTGTTAACAAGCTCATGTGTAACGTCGTAAATCACTTTACCTGGAAACGCCATTCACACGTCCCCACTGTGAACCTCCTCTTGCCCTGGAGCTCTAGAAAGCTGTTTGCAAGTTGCTCAAAATGGCTCTCGGGAACCACGTCTCCTATGGAATGCATATGCATCCAATGCTTCTTGCCCTTCATCTACCAAGTGGGTCCTCCGCTGCCAGCAAGGGATGCCTGCAGAACTGCCAAGGTAGGTGGCCTGAGATAGGGATTCCCGAGCTGAAGCTGTGATAATGTTGAATACAGGTGAAAGTGGCCTCGTCCATGCATGTTGGAAAGCGTACGCTTTTTCTTGGGGGTCATCTGTCTTGCTCCACAGTGCTACTGTGACTAACATTTAAATGTCTAAATAAATGCAGTTCCGTCCGTCTCGACACCTATGTGCACAGCTTGCAGCACACAGCCAGCTTTTCAAATCTCCAAGCCCAGTTTCCCCAGTTCGCTTGCAACTCTGATGAGTCTGCCAGGTCTGCCTTGGCCATTTTCTTAGCTTGGAAGCTACTCTGGTTTCCAGAATTAAGTTTATTGACAGTGTTTCACTGCTCTCTGCTGGAGAAGCCCAAAGCTAAGCCAGGCTTTCTGGGCTCCAACCACTTGCAAAGAATAAAAAAGGTGAGGTGGCCCAGCGGATGGACCCCCAGCCTCGGAACTCAAACTTTGTGCTGACAGGACGCATTCGTGCTTGCCGTAGACTGCAGGTGAAGAGTCATGCTGTGCACACTAGAGATGGGTTTCTCAGAGAGGAGAATGGCTGAGATAAGAGTGGAACACAGTCTAAACTCCACGCTGTCTTCTAGAAAGCTACGCTGGCTGTGGGGCACACAGTCCCGTCCTGTTCCCCAAGTTAACCTCTGTCCTCCCACGTTTGAAACAGACATAGAGACTTCTGTTACATGAATCTGAGACAATAATCCCCACTCCCTCCCCCCAAGAGGAAAGAAAATAAAGCTCTCTCGACCAACTTTTATATATTTTTTTCTGAACTTCTGTAGTAAGTGCGTGAGTGGAAAAAAAGGGATCAAGAAAGAATATTTTAACTTAATTAGCAGAGAGTGTATTAGGGCCTGGTTTCTAAAACTTTCTAGGCAGGAATAAATATGAATTCATACCATCTTTTGCTGAACAGTAAACCGTGCCTTAATTTAGATGCTGTACTTCTCAAGTATAAAACAAACGTACAGGCACAAAAACAGCGAACACATTAGGTGAGGATTGTTTTTAATATACACATAGAGTATGCGTATACACATCTGTTGATGGACATTCACAAGTGTGGTGATATGTGTATCTATTTGGAAGGGATAGGGAAAGAAGATCTAACCATAACGCATCTTCCCAAGTGTTCTATGTTCTTTTCAGTCTGGCGTCTTCTACCTTAAAAACAGCTTGACGAATACAAGTGATAGAAAGCTAGTCTTACAACAGCATTAAAGTGCTATTCTAGTCTACAGCATTCCAAGTGAATTATTGCAATGCTGTCAAAGAAAACAAAAACATTTGGGAAGGGCTGTTTATTTTACAGCGGTTGACCAAAAGTATGCAAGTGGTTAGAAAAAGAAATGTAGACAGCTAACGATGGGAGGTGCCACTTACACATTCTGAAATCCATTCACAAACCTTTGACACTGACTGTTGATCACTGGAGATAAAGTTAGAGGCAAAAGGCATTTTTCCATGAGGAGCAGCCTAACACTTTCAAAACATTTCAGTTCAAAGCGAGTAAATAAAGCCCTGTCCCTGTCCCTGTATCACTGGCAAGCCTCACTCAAAGGGCCCGATGACGTGGTGTTTTCTTCCAAGAAGAGCAAGAAAAACTTCCTAAAAATATTTCTCTCCGAGGTCACGGCAATGAGACATTTTTATCCTGCACAGCAAGCACTATTGCCCTTTGTGTTTAAGGATTGAACTAAAAAGCTGCCATTGACAATGTTAATAGATGCTTGCGTTAAACAAATATTTCATTTTACAGCTAGATGGAAAATTGGAAATCCTTAACAGAATCCTTTCATATTAAGATAATAAAATACAGGGGTACCTGGGTGGCTCAGTTGGTTAAGGGTCCAACTTTTGATTTAAGCTCAGGTCGTGATTTCAGGGTCCTGAGATTAAGCCCCAGATTGGGCCCCTCGCTCATGCAGAGTCTGCTTGCCTCCCTCCCCCCACTTGTGCTTTCTCTCTCTCTCTCTCAAATACACAAGTAAAGAAATAAAATCTTTAAAAAAGGATAATAAAATACATACTCAGAGACAAGCGACTCGCTTAAACTTGCATACCTAGGTGGAAAGCTAGTGGAGCTAGATAGGTCAACTGTGCTGCAGTGTGTTTTGCCTGAGAATTAGACTCTATGTGGGCAGAACCTCACTGATATCTCCTGGCAAGTGTTAATTTTAGTGTTTAAGGCTTTCTCATTGGGGAAGAGATCCTTATTCCAGGAATCTAAGCCTCTGGGTGTAGGTTCCTTTTACTTTAAAAAAAAAACAAAAACAAAAACAAAACTCTGATGTTTCAGGATCCATTTAACCTTCTGGTGGATCTTCAGATACATTTTTAAGAAAGAAGAATCGTAACAGGCTCTCTTTTTCCTTGTCACAAGGTGAAAGACAGGAAGAGCTCCTGGATAGGTCTAACAATATTCTAGCCCATGAAACCACCCAGTTACTATCCATGGAAAGAGTGCCGTTAGGGGCGTGCTTCCGACTTCCCTCCTGTGGATGCCAGGGCAGCGTGCTTTCCGGATGGTGTCTAAGTTGCCGGCAGACAGCACATTTTAAGTGGATGGTCGTGGTACAGAGAATGGACAGACGTCTGCCACCATTTACACGTAGAGATGCCGGGGGCATCTGGCTCTGCCAAAGCTTTGTCCCTGGAGCAGATAGAGTGAAAGAGAGAGAAGCAAAACTCCCTGCATCGGTGTCCCTACCTCAGCCGCATCTTCTTCTTGTCTGTGAGGGTGTCCAGACGCTGAGAGTTTGGTGTGGTGTTGGCCCAAGAGATAGTTGTCCTTGTGACAGCTTAGCTGTTCGTGTGTCCTCAGTGAAACAGCATCAGATTTCTCCCCCCACCGCAGCGGTAGCATCTGCCGTCCCTCCGTGACATCCTTGGGTGAATCACATGCTTGCTGGCCCAGATATGTAAATAAAAGTTGGCTAAAAAACACTTAAAGGATTATGAAGCAATCTAGCTTAATAGTAGCAAAACAAAACAAAACAGAAAACCTCTCCCACGAATCCTCCTGTGTGTGCTACTCAGTAGTGGAAAGATCTAGTTATGACTGGAACTGGCCTGGCCGGAGGATTGTCCTAGACCCAGGGTGGAGGGGGGCATAGGCAGAAGAGGAGGACTGGGCTGAAGGGTAGATCTCCCTGGCTGCTGGGGCCCAGACAGCACTGCACACATTCCCAACCCCCCCCCCCCGCCCCCCCAACAAACCCCCCCACCCCCACGGCTAATGAGAGCAGCATGCTGGGGAAGGAAGCCTGCCTGCTCGCAGTGGTGGCGTGGGTGGGGGGTGCCTTCCACGCCTGTGTCGGGACGGCTGACCCACGGCTGCTTACACATCCTCGACCCACACACCTTGTCCCTGTGCTCCGAGGTGGCCGGAGCCTCGGTAGGTCCCCGGGGGAGGTTGTGCACTGCCGAATGAGGCGAGAGAATCCGAGTGTGGGTTCCCCGGTGGCTTTTGCAGTTGAATGTCTCCATCTCCTGTCCCTGGACGGTCAGTTGCTGGCATGGGGCTGTGGAGCCTTACCTCCAAAGCCTTCGGCTCCGACTGGAGGGAAATGAGCACGGAAACCCCTGGTGCCGGTGCGTGCCAAAAGCAACCTTAGTCAATGAAAGAGCTCGGCAGACGGCGGGGTCCTGCGTGCCGACCTTTCCGCTGCTCGTATGAGAATCATGCGCTGCTATTTCTATGACTTCTGCCAGTTGGCCCCTGCCCACCTTTTCTGTTCATACTGAAGCGGCCAGGAACTGAGCGAAAGAGGAAGCTTCCCCTGTGCTCCGGGGCTGCGCTGCCAGGAGCCCGTCTGTAGTAGGTCCAGCAGCAAAAACAAAACAGGGCAGAGCCCAGGGAAGCCCCGCCAGAGCAGCTGAGCCTAGAAACAAAGAAGCCTGCCCCGCAGCAGCAGCAGCAGCAGCAGCAGCAGCAGCAGCAGCAGGCCAGAGAATGTCAGGCAGGCAGGGAACTTCAAGAGTGGCTGCATCCCCACGAAGAGGGGAAACTGAGGTCTGGAGAGGATGGGACCTATCTGGGCAGTGGCCAAGCCAGGTCTCCCAAGGGCCCGTCCACAGGGCTGTTTGATTTTTAGCAGCTTTGATGCTAAAGATGAGACCCTAGCCAAGGTGCTTACTCTCCTTAGCCTCAGCCAGCTCATCTGTAAAATGGGGATGAGGAGAATACTGGTCTCCCTCTCATGGTGGCTGGGAAAATTCAGTGAGAATGTAGATAGAGTTCTTGGCACAATGCCGGCGGCTTACGAAGCCCTGGCTCCCTCCTGGCTCCCTCCCTGCTGGTTCCGCTTCTTTGAAGGGGAACTGGAGACGCAAGGGGAGCAGGAGAGATTGGGAGTCGTTCGTAAACACCTGATCTGCTGTCCAAGTGGTTTTGAAAACAGGGCTCCTTGCCCCAGGAAGGAGTGAGCGTACTTGAGTTCAGATTGGTTATGTGGTTTTGCCCAGTGCTGATGTGACTGCAATGTTGAGTCAGCGGCAGACTCTCCTCCCCCTGCCAGGAAGAACGGGACTTGAACAACGAGGAAGCGGGTAATGTGAGCCGTGGAATCTATGCTGTTCAGACTTCCTGAATCTATGTTTATCCCCTTTGTGAAAGCGTGCCCTGAGCCTTCCTGACCGAGCGTTTAAAATGGTCAACGTCGAAGTTCTGTCCTGATGGAAAACACCTGAGAAAAGGCTCAAGGATTATTCTAGGGTAAAAGAGGAGGTGGCAGGGGGTGGATACTACTCTGTTTGGGGAAAACAACCAACGAGATGGGATCTTCCCTTAGTAGACCCAGGTTCCATGCAAGGAATAAGGAAGCAGCCTGTAACAACGCTTGTTCCAGAGGTGCTTGACATCCAGTTGGGACATTACCCACTCACGAGTCACTGAGTCAAGGGAATGAAACAGGAGCAATGACCACTGATGGAGCCCTTCCTGGGGCTCAGGGAATGTGCCACTGTGCTCCCTGTTTGTTACTTCTTTTGTTATCCACAACAACCTTGCATTTCCCCCTTTTGTGATGAGAACGCTGAGGCTAAAAAAAAGTAAAATACCTGGATAGGCCCCTCAGCACAGAAGCGCTCCCACGTTCTTGTTCCCGGGGCTCTGTCCAGCTTTCTTCTTAAGGCTAATACTAACCTGTGCCTTTCATCTCCTTGGCTTGGAGCTTTCTCCGCTGGACATGAAAGACTGGACCACATGATTGCTGAGACAATTCTAAATGTTTCCAGAAAGAGGCATGGTTTACGATAAGCAGTCTTGCTTTCCAACTACTCTGTGCAAATCAAGGCACCAGTGGTTTTTCCCGTAGGCACATGTCCTTTAAATGGGACAGTTCAAGGAGGGGTTAAAAACTGTGAAAAATAATTCCGTGGGATGCTTTCCCATGAATGCAGGCCCAGTGGCCCTTGGGGAAAAGGAACGTGTTTACCAAACTGTGGTCGCTCAGCTGAGAGTGACTGATCGATACCAGCACACCTGTGTATCTTCCTTTGCTATCAAGGGAAATTTTACACTTTATTTGTTGGCCTTTATCTCTAAGGAAGGTTGTGCATTTGTGCAAGTAATGCAGCCTCCCAGTAAGAGGTCCCAATAAGTGTGGCATTATGACTTTACTAATTGAAACTTCACTTTCACAGTTTTTCATTTTCTCGTGGAGTTATGCTTTCAGAGTCTCCCTATTTATTAGTATCTTTAAGTTTTTGTTAGTTAGCCTCATCTAAATTAACAGGTGCGAATACTTCAGTACCTGCGTGATTTTGGACAAGCTCTTGATCTCTCTGGGCCTGAGCTGCCTCAGCTCCAGAATGAGACCAGTTCGCATCACTATGTTAATGTCCTGGGCTGTTGAGAGCATTAAATGAGTTAATGATATGCAAGGCTGTGCCTGGCACATAGTAAGTGCTTTGTAAGTGTTAACTCATGTTGTTAATCACTGATGATTTCCAAACTGGAATTGTTTTACGATAGTGTCCAACAAATTTTAAATCGTAATAAACCTTCCAAATGATTCTACTTTTAACTGGTGATCAGCAATAGGCAGTTTGCTTTTTTTCCATTTCTCTCTGGTGTCTATAAATTACATTTGCATAGGAAGTCTTCCCTTTTTTAAAGAAATTTTTATATTCTCTTACTTCATCGTGTCTTTTTAGCACTATAATCAGCGATGACTTGCTGTTTATTTCTTCTTTAGAATTTTATCTAGAGAAGCTTTCGATTTTAGGCTGTGACATATAATGGATCAAATTACCCTCACTGGACTGATTTACCCTGAACTACAGATTATTTTAGGTAGAATTTGTCCTCGACAAATTCTACCTAAAATAATTCTTTGTGTCTGTTCTTTGTGTCCAAGTTTCAGAGAAACATGTTTCCAGCCCTAGTTGTGATAAATAGCGGTTTTTAAATGACATCACGAGATACATATTTCTAGATACAAAAGTTTGTTGTTATGTTCTTTTGGCCAGAAGAGACTCTTCTTCCTGGGAAATGTAGCCACAGAATGCTGGGTTTGAGTTTTATTAATATCCTTGTAGATTGAAAACAAAATGTTTTCCCTCCCCGTTTTTGTTCTTTTCCATTTGGCAAACCCAGTGATTTGCCACATGAGCCAATGTGTGTCTCATTTGCTTATTTTCTTGTGCACTAGCAGCCCCGGTGATGTCATCTGGAATGTTTGCAATCCCTGGGAATAAATAACATGCTGGAAAATAGTTTGCTTAGAGGCAGCGGGATAATTCGTGCACCTTACAGCACGCTCTAGGTATCTCAAACCCAATTTCCTTTTTAAAAATAATCTCAAGGCAGGACACCTCGCCCGCATTTCTTGGGTCAAATGACAATAATCACAACAATGATAGGAGAACTTTTTTTTATAGCTATAACTTGAGAAGCACCGTTTCAAAATTATTTTAAAATTCGATTTGAGCGGCGCCTGGGTGGCTCAGTCGGCTGAGCCTCTGACTCCTGGTGTCGGCTCAGGTCATGATCTCAGCGTCAGGAGATGGCGGCCCTCGTAGGGATCCGTGCTCAGCGCCGAATCCACTTGTCCCTCCCAGTCCCCCTCGGGTCCTCCCCCACAGGCGCACGTTCTCGCTCTCTCTCTCAAGTAAGCAAATAAATAAATATTTAGGAAATAAAAAGAAATAAAAATAAAATTCGATTTGATGATATCAAAGACCTATGCTATGGAAATGTCCCTTTAAAAAAAAAAGTAAATTACTACGTAAAAAGGTCGGTCTTCTGAAATCTGGCTTATGTATCTTAGCTTTCTTCCTCTACTGTCACCATTCTTTAAAAATGTTCACGGACTCCATCAAGGGTGCACAGTGTTCGGAGGTTAGGCTGCCGAGTGGAATGTAAACCAGACCGTCCTCAGGCTCTCAAGCTGAGGGTTCACTGAGGTTGAAGATTCTCTAGCGCCCACAGTCTTACTTCCCCCTCCTGGTGAGAAGCTTCTTTTGATCCCTCATTCTTGCAGTGGATTCCTGAGAGGGACCTTGAGGAAAAGACAACACAGTGGTGTTTGGGGAGGGAGGCAGAAATCCACCCCGGGTGTACCGTTGAAATCAAGAGCAACTTCCAGACAGAGCTTGTCAGTTTCCTAGCCAAGAGCTCCCTGGCAGTGTTCCGTCTCGCGCTCTGGCTTATCTTGAACACGCTCTGGCTGTTTTGAAGGCACAGCCTATTGAACGTCTCATTTCCTGCTTTATCCTTTACCTTCCTCCAGCACCCTTGAGGAAGTAAGCAAGACTCTCTCGAACTATAGGTTGGATTATAAAATTCTTGGGATTTTTAGTGACTTTGAGCTCATTTAGAAAGTAATGTGTGCTCTTCGTGGTCCAGAACTGTAGAAGGCCAATCACCTCACTCTGTTTATTTGGCAATTTAAGTGATGCTTTTTCTAGAATGAGCTCCTTCCACAACCGGCCCCGTCCGAGTCCAAGTTATTTCAGTGCGGAATTTCAAAGGCGGAAGTTGTGTGACTTGCTCGGAGGCCCGTTCTGTGAAAGAAATGGAACGCTTATCTCGACTCTTCTTTTTCAAGTTGACATTCCAATGAATCATCGTATGGAGGAATATTGCAAAAAATATTTTATGCTTGGAATCTGAAATTCTAAAAACCTTAGGGAACCGTATAGTCAGATCATACCTTTTACAGTTAAACTAATTAAACAGTAAAGATTCTTTGGATTCTGATCATTAGGTCCTTGTTAGTAAGATCTGTAGTCAACATAGCCTATTATAGGTAAGCTTTAAAAAAAATAACAAGGGGCTCCTGGGTGGCTCAGTGGGTTAAGCCTCTGCCTTCAGCTCAGGTCATGGTCTCCAGGTGCTGGGATGGAGCCCCGTGTCGGGCTCCCTGCTCGCCGGGGAGCCTGCTCCTCCCCCTTCTCTCTCTGCCTCTCTCTCTCTCTCTCTAAAAAAAAAAAAATAATAATAACAAAACAGCTTTTGGGTTTCTTATTCTAATCATATCTTCCTTGCCTTTGATCCCAAAGCGTTCTGTGTCTCCTAGATTACCCATTAGGTTTTAGGGTTTCCCCTTGATCAGTCTCACGTACAAAGGCGCACACACACACCTTCACAAAGACTACAAGAAATAGCAGTTTGTTTCTAGGAGGTTATTAATGCACTTTTCCTTCGTGGAGTAGGGGCATAGGATGGAGTTTGCCTGTTAGGGAGGCGCAGATATTTTCTTAAAAAGAAAGCTTTTAGTAAAACTTGGCTTACACCTTTGACTCACTGATTCATTCACCAATACACAGAGCGTGCCTCCGGTGCTCTAGGCATTTTGATCAGATTATCTCATGTAATTTACAACACAGATGACTCGGGAGCTTTTTAGCGATGCGCTCCTACTCAGGTCCTTTGGCTTCCGACCCTGTGCTCTTTCTACCAGCAGTGAGCTGCCTTCCATATGTGGACTAGTCAGAAGGATGACAAGTTTGATAGCTTGTCTTATTATACGTTTGATTTTAATGTCACCGTCCTCCAGTCTATTCCAAAATATCCAAAATTGGAAACATCTTTTAAAAGAAGTATCAATTGTGCCCATTTTAGTCTACTAGATGTTTTCTTTACTGCTTTGCCGCAGAAACTCTAGTATCCCACATATTGAAGACTTCTTTCATTTGGATTTGATAAGACTGATTGTTGTAAGTAACACAGTAACACCATCAGGTTTTTTCCCTCACATCCCAGAAAAGAAAAAGCCGTTTCTCTACAATTCCCACAAAATATCCTCAGTGCACTGTGAGTTACCAGTATTATCTGGTGTTTGTTCCTCATCTTTCCCAACAGAGTGATCTTGACACTGGATCAAGGGTGCTCAGAGATACCCTGTAGATATCCGGTGACCTGTTACTGTAAATACATAATAAATACATATCTAATTAGTAACTATACATACACACAGATAAAAATCAGCTGAGTACTGTAGGGAGTTTCCCCTCCAGGAAAGCTAACTGAAAACCCAGTAGGCGAGGCCAGCAAGGTATAGGACAGAGTATTCTAGTTTTCTAGAACGGGGAACGAATCCAGGTATGACTTCAAAGAGGTGGGTGGCTCGTGGTTGGCAAATCTCAGTTTTGAAGTGGTTTAGGTCCTAGGAAAGTACACACACCGGCTATGTTGTAAGGATGATCTCATTTCTTTCTCATAGTGCTCAATGCAGTAATACAAGTGTCACCCCCGTTTGACTGGTGAAGAAACCAAGGCACAGATGGGTGGAGGGGTTTGCTAGAGAATTCAGCAGCTAAGGAGTAGATGATGGAGCCAGGCAGGGCAGGTTGGCTTCAGAGCTGCCATATCTGACTCCCTACTTCTTTCCACACCCCAACCCCACGTGTATGGTGGATCACTCTGTAAGACTCTTCTGCCTTCTGCATGGAAGACTATCCAGACTGTCTTCCCACTAATTCTTACCCACTTTACGTTTTCCTTCACTGCCACAAATATGGATCTATACAACAGCATCACCAGCTCACGGAGTTCCTCACTGGCAAAGAATCTGATAAATTCCTCTGGGCTAACTTTATCAGCAAAAACACTAAGCAAGGTGAGAGTTGCCCAACTCTCAAAAATTGTTATACCACCAAGCGGTTACTACGTGCAGGCCATTTTTAAAATATAGCACTTAGAGCATTGTGTTATCTCACTGTATTCAACTCTGGTAGGACAGAGACCGTGTTTTATGCATCTTTGTATATCTACCTGTTAGCGCAGTGTCTGAGACTTAATAGCTGCACAATGTATGATGGTTAAATGGATGATGGACAGAATATAGTAATAGGTTTTTGTTTTGAGTCCTTTCAAAATCCTACTTAATCTTTGATTAATAGATTCATGGGATTTGATGAATACAAAGAAAAGTGAGATCAGCACCTAGTATTATTTTAGATAATGTTTCTAGAATACTGCCCAGGATGTAAATCAACCTCTCTTTTCTTTCTTTCTTTCTCACTCTCTCTTCCTTCTTTTATGTTCTATTTAGTTATTTTGCAGCCATCTTATACTACTGACTCAGCCAGCTACATGTGCCATGAAAACCAACAACCCCCACCCCCATCTCCACGCTGCCTTTCAGGTAGACCAGAACTCCATGAAGGGCTAACTCCTTCCTGCATTAAGCTGAGATTAAGAGGACCCTTTATTGCGTTTTCTGTGCACCCTTGCATGTGACCTGATCCTTCTATTCCTTTCCTCACCTC
The DNA here is from genome assembly GCF_022355385.1 of Mustela nigripes. NCBI lineage: Eukaryota > Metazoa > Chordata > Mammalia > Carnivora > Mustelidae > Mustela > Mustela nigripes. Next base: position 50,675,415 of record NC_081562.1, on the reverse strand, counting down.
CCCTTTCCATAGCTTGCCAGCCTTTGGGACAAGCTTTCTTTTCAGTATGGAACGTGGAAATTTAGCCCCTCCAACGCTGCTTTTGATTCTAAACCCTTATACCTAACAGGCCACTTAGAAGACTGGGATAAACAAGCATTGTAACTCCAGGGAGCTTCCTGGTTTCATGATCCATTTCTGCCTCATGGGGGCCAGACAATGCTAGGCTTGCTTACAGGAGACTCAGCCAGAAAACTGGCAAGTCGATGAATCTGTAGTTAACCACAGCAATAAATGAACACAGAGGAAATGCAGATGTAAGTAGGGGATAAACTTTGAGTGGTTCCATCAGTAGTGATTCATGACGTTGAACTACCAATAATATTTCCCTCCCCTGCACTCTCCCAGCTCCCTTTATGACCATGGAGCGGCATTCGGGGATCTCCGTCAGGTCTGGGGTGGGTTCCGTGGCCATGGCTGTGGAAGCTGGGTCTGTGGATGTTAGTCTGGCTGACAAATATTTTAATAAACAGGTACTGCTGACAGTGGCATTGTGTGCACTTAGGGGACAGTGGTAGTTAAGAGAGTGACTTGACTATTAAAAAGATCAAGGCAGTAGAAGAGCATCAGATTGTGGCTTTTCTGAGCTTGAGCTTCAGAATCAGAGGAGGCAGGATAGAGAGAAGAAAGCAACAGGGGCAAGAGCTCGAGTTCCTGCCCAAGCTCAGCTGCCCTTTGCTGTGTAACACACCAAGCCACTTCTCCAGTACCTGTGGCTCTCCGTTCCTTCACCCCCAATACCGGCGATCATTTCTCAGAAGTAGTACATGAGAGCATGAAGTTACAGAAGCTACTCCCGTGCCAGACCCAGGGACGACACTCTGGATGCCGTCAGTCGCTCTTCTCTGCGTCCCGTCCTTTCTTTCCTACTTCTTGCCTTCCTCTCTCAGCTGACTTCTACCCCTCCTGCCCGCTCAGTCAGTTCAGCGATGACGGGTTTTTAGGATACTGTGCATCCTCGTCTCCTCCTTGTCGGTGGACGTGGGCGGAGTGCTTGCTCCTCCGCCGATGCTTGCACTGATGGTCTTGGCTGGGGGACAGAGGCTGCTGGCAGAAGCCTACGAGGGAATGCACCGTGGTAGCAGTGGGAAAGAATTTGGCAAGGAGAGGCTCGCCACATGATTGTGATTCATACTGTACTCTCGAAATGTGGCAGGAGGGCTAGGGAAGGCTTTTAATGCCAGCACAGAGAGAGCAGAGACACTCGTTTTCAAACATCACATTCTTTTTATAGTACCGGCATGCCTCATAGGGAAAATATTGAACTTGGCCTGCCGGCCTCACGAGAGTCGTCCCAACTGTGATTTTATTGCTTGAGTCACTCCCTGAATCAGATACTGGCTGCACGGAGGAAGTCTTCTATTAAGGATGCTTTGAAATTGTGTTTTTAATTAATTAACACCAACTCGGGGCTGGTGTTTCATTTACTCCTAGTGGACTCCTTTTTCTCTTCTCTTGTCTGAAACTTTTTTTAGACATGTCCTCAAGGTCTCAGCTGGATCATGTTTAAGAATCTTGGTAAAAGAGTCATCTGTGTTGGGTGAGCAGTGCAAGGGGACTCTTCAAAGCAGAGTTCATCATCCCTGAACTACTCTGATACATGCAAACCATGTAGCCAGGGAAAGTGTCTCTCCAAAAGTCTGGCATAATGCTTTTTGATCCCTTCAGCAATCCGCAATCCATTCATCCTGTTGTTAAAACTTAAACTGGAGCTGGCCAGCTGTTGGGAAAAGTCCTCCGTTTTATTTCAACCAAATGGTGCTGCCTCCTGGGGCTGGAAAGGAGCTGACTTCAAGCACAATTATAAATGTGTAGCTCTTTCGAGCGGCGGAAACTTACAAAACGGTCTTGATTCACAGGGCCCCTTTGGCTCAAAGGCGCTCTGCTTCCCGTGTGCCATAAATCTGTGTCCGCATCAAAAAGTGTAAAGGCTGCAGTGTATGGAAGTCCCTCTTCCTCTCTGAGTGTGTCTATGACAGATTTATACTGATGGCTACCCTGCGCCACAGTCCCGGATTCCTATTATAGTCATGCCCCACTAACTCAGCCCCCATTTCCTGTAGAAGAGGAGACAAGGTCCTGCGTGAAGGAGGGGTGTGGAATTACAGCTCGGCTCTCTAATTGCTGTTAGGACAGGGAGGACCTCAGGGGCCGCAGCGAGAATCGACTTTGTTCATATTAAGATCTCCTGGCTCTTCACAGTCAGTGGGGTTATGGCCGAGCTGCAAGGCGCTTGGCCTCCCAATGACATCGGCCGTGACAAGGCACTCCAGAACCCAGCCTTGTATGCCTACAGACCAAACAGATACATTTGAAAAGAACCAAAGAGCAAACAGCCTCTTTTGTTACGGTTTTTATAGCTTCAACAGGGAAGCCTTTTTCTTCCAGAGAACTCCAGTTTAAAATGGGGGGCAGAGGGGAGAGGGGGTACTACCCCCACCTCGAGTCCACCTAGAGGTTTCTGTTTGTGTTTGTAAATGATGACAGAACAGAGCGTGTTCTGGAAACCACCTCCTTGTACACGAGGTTCCTCTGCAGCAAACATCGTAAGGTTCCAGAGCGATGGCTGGTCAGAACGTTCTTTGATTTGACCTTCATCTTCATGGTTTCTACCTGGCCTTGAAGTCCCTGGTGACAAAGAGCTAAATCAGAGCTGTGGTTTCAAGCCTTCAGCAACTAAATGGCAAAAAGTTTAATTGCTCTGGTTTTGGAGGATGGGAATTAAAAGGCGAAGATATTAGAATGGCTTGAGTCTCTTAAGAGGGAGAGAAAAAAGCAAGACTTAGGTCTGACTGACTCTCAGGCTCTCTTTGGAGTCCAGGATGGCTGATGCTTACCATGGTTTGTTTTTGCTCTGAGTAACCCCAAAATGTCCCTCGCTGAGTTAGAACCTACTTGCATGGTGTTTTTTAATCCATGCTCTTTTTAAGATGACGGTACTATAAAGAAGTGATACAGAGGAGTAAAAATTTATACTCCTAACAACGAGTGTTATGTTTTTGAATTCACAATTCTTACTAATTTTTCTTCTCTTCCACGGCCCACTTAACATGAGCATGGTTATGTGACCCTGGTGATTATATTATATCCCCTGTATATATTTCTTACCATGCTGAGGATTCTGCTTTAAATAGAAAATCAGATTGCAGTTTAAAAAGCTAGTTTTAAAACTTCTGCCATCTGCTAGATTAGTGAAAGAGGATCTGGAACATGAAAATTGTGTGTGTGGTGTGTGTGGTTTATTTTATAGGCTCTGCATATTTCTTTGATGATCTATTTTCCAAGCTCATTCTTATCTTTTAGGAGATATTTCCAAGATTGATGCATTTGGCTCGATTTCAGAGAACTCTACAGTGGTAGAGAGGTACACTCCATTTATGGGGAATCCTGCATCAGGGTCATTGAGAGCATTTATTTTGTTCTGTGCTTAAATTTATTTCTGCTCTGGACATTTCTCTCAAATGGATCTTTTTTTACATGGTCAGAACTAAGCACTTTATTCATAAGAACTCTAATAATAAAGCCCTTTTTTTTCCAGTCCAGACACGGGAGGAAATTTGCAAAATGCATCAGGAAAGTATGCCAATTGTTTTTTAAGCCATCGGGTACGTTGAGAAAGTATTGTATTCATTAGTGCTTGCAAAACTGTATATTTAATGATGCAAAAGTAAAATTGACCTCTCCTTTTGGTGCACAGATGTATAAACTTTATAGGCGTACACCCCAAGGTAGAGACTTATTGGAGAAACTCTTAAAAAAGGGCAAGGTTGGTCATAAACAGTGATGCAATAACCCCACAATTATGTATGCTCAATTATTTGGAAGGGAAGTCTGGGAGACTTAAATGGTTTTATATGGTTACATGGGCAAACAGAAGTATGGAGAAGCACAAAGCAAAGGCTTGCGTTTGTTGTGTGTATCCCAAATAGCATCCTACTACAGCTTTATAATGTAAATCCACTGATACCAGTAAAATGGCATTTAAAACATATGATAAAACGAACAGCATTTGCAAAGCAAAAGACACCACCTTTGCAACCACTTTACTGCACTTTTGAAAATGTTAGTGAATAGCTGTCCAAAGATGCAAATAAATAATATTTTATTAGATTTCAGCCCACGAGAAAGGGGAGGAAAACCTTCAAGTAGAATTACATGATTATTACTTTGCTCCTCCCTCAACTCAGCAAACATTAAAATGGAACATAAAATAAGTCTATAACAAGATTTATGAGGAAAGGTATTACACTTAGGGGCGCATTGTGCAGAAAAGTCATTAAAATTGTTTGGCCCTTAGGAAGGAGTGTGGGGGGGGGTGGCTTACCTTTTCAGAAAAATGAGAAATTTAGATGTCCCAAATGCCTTCCTGACGACTACCTGAGGTTTAAGGTTTAAACACCAGTGCACCTCCAAGTTCTGATTCATTTTTCGAGCGTGTCGGCTGCTTTTCAACAAACACAACTGGAAGATTCTGTTTTCCTCAGGAAAACTGCACTAGGAGAAGTTTCGTGAGCCTAACATTGCTTTGGCATGTTCCGGTAGACGAGGCTGCCGAGTGGTTAAAAATGGCATCAGGCATGTCCTTCTTGCCATACTTCACTTAGGGGCTTTTAGTAAATAAATGCAAATACTACGCTTGTGTACGGAACCCACGAGAGCAAGACTTACGGGTGTCTAGGAGCCTTACACCTTTACTTCCCTTCTTCCTCCTATGCAGTTGGCCTGGCAGAATTTCTTTCCGGTTGGTTGTCTGCGTGTTTTGATAACGGTGACAGCTCAGCATATTCTTTATGCTTTGTTCTGGCCCGAGTTTTGTTAATCCCCTCATTTCAGTCCTAGATGCTCTCCCCTCTCCTTGCCCGATGCCTTTGTGGGTTGCTAAGACTCAGTTTATCCCGTCAGTAAATTTGAGGGGAGTGAGTTGAACGTGCGTGTGTCTATGTGTGTATTTTCTTATCTGCAAAGTTTTAACTGTGGCTTACTGTTTAACCAGGAAACTCAGCAGGACAAAGGAGAGCTAACTGAAACTCTATTCCTTTGGAGAGTCTCCAGGTTGGTGCAGTATTCCATAAAATGGTGGTTTGGGTCCAAATTCTGTAGCTCATCTTTATCAAGTAATCTTTTTTTTTTTCCCCCAAAGAAATGTTTCAAGGAAGTCTTTGAAAAACATTTTCTTCAAATGTTCATTGCATCTAAGATCCCATTTTTGTCCCTTTATTTGCTCCAAAATACCGCCAGACTGCCAACAAAGGAGGGCCTGTGCTCCCAGGAATTTTCTGCATTCCTCACTGGAGTAGGCATTTTTCTCAGCTACAAAGGCCCTTTGGCAAATTCCCTCTAATCATTGGATTTACCCTGGGCTCTGATAGGTGCCATTCATGGACTTGGTCTGCTGTTTGATGGGGCTGAGGCATTAATGGGATCTTTTCACGATAAACAAAACTGGGTAGCATTACCAGAGGGGTCACAAAGCTGCTGTTGTCAGAGGTGTCGTGCTTTTTCTCTTTCTCTCTCTTCTGTTTTTTTTTGTTGTTGTTGTTGTTTTTTGGTTTTTGTTTTTTTCCCTTCTTCCTCTCGGTCTTTTCCTCCCCTTTCTTTTTGTGAATGTACATTTCTCTGTGTGTGTGCAGCGTGGCCGTCTCTCGGAGCAGATCTCCTGACCTTTGCTGCTGCTTGTAAGTCAGTGGCCAATTGCAGGCTTTTGTCGGACCTACGAAGATCCTATAAGCGGATCTACAGTAGCTCCGCAGCCTGCGGGGAGGTCTGTGTTTTTCTAATTGATTAAACATTGGAGGAATCCTGCATGAAGAATCTGATTTAGAGAGATCTTTCTGACCTGCTGGCATTTAATACTGAAAATATCTGGTGGTTGTGGTGAATGAGTGTGTGGGAACAAACACGGAACGTTAAGGAACAGACTTGGGGGGGTCGGCCCTGCCCGGAACGTCCCGAGGGGTGTTGTCAGTGTCAGACTTCACAGGGTGCCTTGGGTCCTCCTGGGGATCGTCTCCATAGAATTGATGAGCCAAAGCCTGATCTCGGCAAGAGCAAAGAAGTAAAAAATCGGGCTCTCAGAGTTCTCTTCGGTGACAGAACACGAGTGTTTGTGGAAGAGAAACGAACGTGGCAAACTAGCAAACATGCCAGTTGCGTTATCTACCTCATTTTAGGGGTCCCAGAAAATTCAGGAAAACATTCGGATCTTAAATGGAAATCTTCCTTGGGAACGAGTAGACGTTTAGGCATGCTAATAGAGATATGTTACTTATTTTCAATGCGCCTTCTTACGGTCCGTCTTTGGAAGGTGGGGGGCAGGGAAAAGGACCAAAGCGGATTGGTTTTTGAGGAAAAATGCCGATCAGTGTTTTTAAATTCCAAAGGGATGTTAGGGAGAGCAATGGGGAGGGCGAGGAAGGATGTTATCCATTTCTCTTATAGAAGAAAGATAAATGATTGGTCCGTAGGAAAGGAGAACACAATGGTTTGTTTCCACAAGCCACCGATGTCAATTCTTCACCGTAATTCTGGTGTGACGTGGTTCCGTGGGGACACTTCAGTGTGAGCTTCGGGCCCTGTGGGTAGCACGTGATACCATGCTCTTTTCCAGCTAAGATGTGCATAATAGCCGCCAAAGATCCCCATGTCAGTATGTTTTTAAACACACATGCCCTGGAGGTCAGGCAGGGAGAAAGTTGGACGGCCAGCACAACTAGGGTAGAAAATCTTCTCTTCAGTCCAACAGTGTTTTATTAATTTTCTTTCAGGTTTCATGTTTTTTTGTTTGTTTGTTTATTTGTTTTTGTTGTAGGTTTTTTTTTTTTTTTTTGGTTTTTGGGTTTTTTTTTTATTAACGCTATTTGTTATAACCGGTTCAGTACACTCCATTGTAAATCATGAACCAGTGCTCAGATCTTTTCAATGACTTTTGCACCTCTTGCAAAGTGAAACTTCCGGGTCCCAGCGGAAACCTGCAGCCGCTGGTGTTTCCTGCAGAGCCTTGTTCCATCGCCCCCAAAACCTGCTAACTAGGCGTCATTTTTTTTTTTCCATTAAGAAAGCTTCATGAGTTTTTAAACATCTATGTTCCTTAATATTCTGATGTTACACACATAGTTATTGAATATATTCGACATCCTTTAAGGGTTTCAGTTTCATTTTTATCTCCAGTGGTCCCAGTGATGGCCATGTAGGTTGAACACAGCTACATCGAGGACTTGATTCCCACTTTCTTTAGTCCTCCTGGCAACCCTCAGAGGGTCATGCTACAATTATTCCCATCTTACAGGCGAGGAAGCTGGGACTGGGGGAGGTTATGGTATTAGAGGGTAATGGAGCTGGATTCCAACCACATCCTACAAACTGGAATGGCTGTGTTTTTCCTGTTGTACCCCTTGTCCAACTGTAACCAATGCTTCCAAACAGATGAAAATGTAAAGGTTTAGTCAAATATTCAAATGTTTCCAAATATCCTTCTACTTTGTAGCTTGTAGTTTATGACACGTTTGGGAGCATGTCCTTTCCAGTGTTGATTTATTCTCTATAGTACCTATATTTAACTCCCCTCACACCCCAAGAGTGGCTTCAGATCCTACATTCTCCTGCTTCAGAACTCACTCCACTACTTCACTGGCTTTCTTCCTCATCAGCACAGGACATAGGCACTTTCAAATCTGCCTTGGGATAACCGCAAGATATTTTCTGAACTGCAGAAAGTTTGAGTAGAGGAAGATGGGGATGGGTGTTGAGTCAAGTTTATCTTTGGGTGAGAAAAATTCTGTCCTAGGGAATTTAATGGAAACGTTCTGGCCAAGTTCCTGAAAACTTATTAAAGAAAAGCCTACTGCTCTAGAATATTCTCTACATTCTAGATATTTGACCATGGTCTGTACCCTTTCATTTTTACATGCTAAGGAAGAAAGTGATTATTTTCCAGATTGCATTATTTTTATGCTGAGATTTGGGGACCTTTGATCTTTGGATAGTTTTCCTTTTAATTTACGAATATCTGACTCCATTTTAGGAATATGGGTATTTCTAGTTTTGTCATCAACGGCACTATCACATTTTCTCTGTCAACACTTTTGCCACCTATGTGACTAATATCTTGAAACTTGGGTTTTTCTACTTCCCATGAAGTCAGACGCTGAGGCAGCTGTGCGGGGACTTCAATAAAATAATAAATAAATAATAAAACCCAACAAGGGGAGAAAATTTTTGTCTCAGCCATCTGAATATTTTGTCTTCCGAAACCCTGATGTATAGCATAATTACTTCATTATTTTAGACTATTTGGTATATGCAGTTTAGGTTATTTTGCTAATTACTAGTAGCAAATAAGGTCATGTGTGCTGTGTTGACCATGAAAATAATTTGTCTGAATTGCAATCCCTCCCCTTGGAGCATTTTAGTCATTGCTTTCTCTCAGAGGGAAAGGACAGTAATGATCAGTTTCTGCATCCTCTAGTACAGGCCCACTGCACTCTAAATTTGTGTATGATGAGCCTTTGTTACAAAAGTACTAGATCTTATGTTATGAAATAGCTGAACATTTCCCACACTACTATTCCAAGAACTCATTTTGTTCTCACTCCCCCGGGTATGGTCAGGCTCTTCTCCCCAGGATTCCTTTCCAGGGTGTTATCAAACTATGTAGAATCAATCTGTTGCTAATTCAGAGCACAGCTGAGTGCCGGGGCTCAGAGCATATCAGACTGAAGTCTTGTGCACGATTCGGGTAGGAATCAGACAAATGGCATTAACTTTTCCTCTTAGTACCCAAAGCAGCCTGGCATTAGCCACTGGTCAAGGACCAACTATGTCAAAGGAAACTGACCAATTCAGTGAACTGTAATAAATGCCCAGAGCGGGGTACTCAGACACCACAGTAACAATTTTATAGCTTCCTGTTCTCGAAAAGGCAACTGAATAAAATTAGCCCAATTTGTGCAACAGAAGCTCTAGTTGTTTCTAAAGACTCACTAAATTCACCTGTTTACAGATAAAGCTAGATAGACCCAAGGATTATTAAGGGAGATTTTGGGATGTATAGGAGCCAACTTGGAGCAGATTATTAAATTTTCAGAAATTTCAGAAAGTTTTGTTAAATGGAGCAATTATTAAAAATCAAAGTGTATAAACTTAAATTATGTTAAAAAAAAAGGTAACACACAAAACTCATAATTTCCAAATTATTTTACTGAACTTTACTATATTGATGCCTTTGAGGTTATATGTGCTTCCTGGATCTGTATGGAGAAAATAGTACATGATGTGTGCCACTGTGTGTCTCTTTCCAACTTTGTGTTCAATGATGACACATGGGAGCCTGAGATCGACCATGGTTGGGAGCATTTATGTCCCAGAACTTAGCAAATGCTGCTAATAAGGCTTGACATATTGTTTTGGTGGTTTTTCAGACTTAAAAAAGTTATCAAGAACATTTTAATAATGCAGGTTAAACTTAAGAAAGGTGTGTCCATAGCCTTCACATTGTGAATAAAACACAAAAAAATTTGAGCAAATATTCCTTGAGTATTCAAAAACTTTTACCCAATTCAGCAAAGAAGTCACTCCTATTATTGATGAATGAGTGAAGTTCCGACTAGTTTCACTTTGGTTTTACTTATTAATGTAAACAAAAATATCAGCCCATGTTTATGTTGGCATTGTACTGATTTGTTAATTACATGGACATTTCTTTGCTGAATGGAAAAGGAATCAAATATTCATTTATAGTCTGATTTTATGACACTATATTTGATGATAGAATTATAAAAACTGATAGTAAATTTTGCAAAAACAGCATTTCAAATTGAAGTCATAGATGTTTGGAATGCACAAATAGAGTAGTGTACCTTTTGTTATTATTTGAGATTGTTCAATATACATTTTTTATGTCACAAAACTTACAATAAACTTGTGAAAGTATATACAGGCACACTTTTGTCCCCCCCTCCTGGAGAGCCAGGTGTTAATCATTTACCAGATAACAAAGACAATGGAAGCTTTATGACCGAATTCACAAATTCTCCACCAATTCCTGTTGAGTTTTATTTTTAGGTCCTTGTTATTCCAAGGACACCAGCAGAACTTTTCAAACAGAATGAAGAGTCACACACACACACACACACACACACACACACATGCCTAAGAAAGAAAAGCCACCACTACTAACCTACTTTGTCTTTGAAAATCTAATCAAAGTACTTATATCTGAAATCCACAAAAGTAGATCAGAAAACAGCCTTTTATGTTAGGCACACAGAACTGTGCTTCGAGTATAATAAAAATTGGTGGCATTGATTTTTATTTTTATCTTAATTTATTTTTTGAGAACCAGCCGTGTGCCAGTCTTTGTCTGTGGCTCCACACAGAGATAAGACTGGGTTCCAATTTTTCAAGTCAAGTTCAAATGTTTGTTCACAATACAGATCATCCCATGATTTTTTTTTTTTTTTTTTTTGCATTTCAAATAAATTGTAAAAACAAAGGGTCAATCTCAGTTTCTTAAGGAAAATTGTTAATGAATTAGCTAAGGCCGACGGTAGTCTGTTTACCATGGAATGGAAACCAACAATATCAATCATCTGTTATGTGCCACATTCTGTACCAGGCACATTCCTCAAAACTGATCTCTTAAAGAAGCTTGAGCTAGGTTCTAATATCTCCATTTTATACAAAAATGAGACATTTTACTTAACATTAAAGGTGATACTGTTAATAAATGATGAAGATAGGATTTGAGTTCAGTGCCTTCTGATTCAAAAATTCTGTCTTTCCTAAAAAGATTTTTCACCCCAAGAGACTCTAAAAAAAAAAATCCCCCACATTTATATTCTTTTGTATATCATGGCTGATCACACATGTAGCCTGGGGAAATGCTTTTCTGCAAGTGCAAGAACAAAATTCAGTGACTTCTGGATGCCCAGACCTGTTTTCAGTAGTAGGTGGCATGGTAGGAGAAGATAGCCTCACAAATGAGGGAACAAGACGGAGCACTGGGTGTCCTGGTGTGTTTTACATTCAGAGGAAAGTTGGAGAACTGTGTTCTGGTCTCATTGGTCATCTCGGGTACAACCAAGATTTTGACCTGCTGAAGCCACAGAATTGAATTATTAAACTCACAGTGTGGCCTAATGGAATTCTGACTTCCTTACTGCTGTCCTACGGAAAATGGCAATGTGCTACTTACCAGTATTAACCCCAAATTTTATATCTCAATCATATGGACTGAGATGGTCATATTAACCAGGTAGTATGATTAGAGAGAAAAGAAAGCAAGCCGAAGTGTGGTATACGAGCAGGAAGAGAGAATACATTGTTCATAAATATAAATATTAGCCTAAGGATATATGTGTATTTAAAGGGGAGAAAAGGGGCCCCTGGGTGGCTCAGATGGTTAAGCGTCTGCCTTGAACTCAGGTCATGATCTCACGGTCCTGAGATCGAGTCCTGCATCAGGCTGTCTGCTCAGTGGGAAGCCTGCTTCTCCGTCTCCCACTCCCTCTGCTTGTGTTCCTTCTCTCGCTGTGTGTCTCTCGGTCAAATAAATAAAAATAAAACCTTAAAAAAAAAAAAATTAAAGGGGGAAAAAAAGAGCCAAGACCTGAAGTATCACGGGAAATAACACCTCTGTTTAGTTGTTTTATATGTTTTTGTATGTTGATTTGAGACTTAATTGTTTATATGTTTTCTGTAAAACACACAATTTAGAACTTGTGGCTTTGCTGGTGAAAAAGCCTGAAACTTGGGACACTTCATTGAAGTAGTGCCCCCCAAAACCTGTAAAGTTTAATATACAGGGTCAACTCACACTGGGAATGAAGAGAAGGGTGGGTTTTTCTTTTTCTTTTTTTTTTTTTTATTAATTGCTTTATTTTAAGTCAACAGTTTGAAGCAATATAAATTGCTATTTATTGAGGAAATTTTGGAGAAATGCCGAAGCACACAGTAAAATCTGAGGAGAGAAAAATACCTTCTGGGGAAATACCTTCTGGAGAAAGCTGGATAAACTGTGGTCCCAGGAGCAGGCCAAGCAGGCTGAGACATTGTCTGGGGGAGGCAGAACAATGGTCCCTGACTAGAGGAGCCACTGTAAAAGGGATCGAATGCAAAAGGTTCGAGGTGTCACAGCGAGTATTTATTTAGGTCAAATGTTAGCAAAATGTTTCTGACAGCCCTGTCAAACACTGCATCACTGGGCCTGGAGAAGCTGTTTGCCTTCCAAGGGCAGTGTTCCTTCATCTTGAAAATGAATATGGATTAAATCACAGGAATATCTGCCCCCTTCGCTAGGTCGTGTCTTCTGGCTTCTTGGTGGGTGAGATACGGGGCTTCTGTGGATAATTAGCAGATAACAGATAATGTTCATTTTTGTTGCTGGAATGGAACAAAACTCAACACTGACCTGTTTACCTCCGGGGTAGCTGCCTAGAGCTGCTTGATTTCCTCGTGGAAACTGAACGGAAACGTTTCATTTGGGGGAGGCAGGGGTTATAGTTGCCGGTAATAGTAAGTGACCGAGCCAAACGCATCACAAAGCGACTATCGTGAATGGTAATTATAATTCATTTAATTTGTGGAGTAATTGGCAAAGCACCACTTCACGCGACAGATGAATCATGAGCTTTTGTCTTCCAGAGGACCCCAAGCTAGGGAGGTTTGGGAGATTTTTCCAAGGTCGTAGAACTCATGGGTTGAGAGGCTGGGCCTGGAGTCCGGATTTACAGCTTCCGCCCAATGCTGCCTTTTGGCTCAAGCAGTCAGCTGAATGATCAAAGCCTTGCCGTCACTGGATCTGCTTCTAGATTATAAACTCCTGTAACAATTGCAAGTTGCACAGCAGTTAATTTGAAATAACTTCTGATATCAGGCATTGTACAATTATCAGTTAATCTCTTTCAACATATGATTGTGGCATATCCTGTTTTTCTTACAGTGGAAAGCATCCAGAATCAAGATAACAGCACTAGGCACTCCTATCCCCCAATCCCCTAGTTCTTGAACCAGTTTTTTAGTGCCGATTTTAACAGGTGAAATATTGCGGTTTTACAGATAAAGAAAGCAAGGTGCACCCAGCATGGTTCTGATCCACCCATTCGGTTGGTCTGATGAGTCTGAAAGATGGCATTAATAGATTCAAACAATCATTTTGATATTTGGATTAAATCGCCTTCTAATTTGAAGCTACCTTTTAAGCTTTCCGTGTATGTACAACGCTATAGCCAGATTAGCTTTCGTTCAGGTGGCTTGTGGAGTGAAACAGCGTTTTAAAAAAACAACTTGCAGATGCATAGAAATCATTTATATCCGACTCTGAAATGAATGTCTTAATATCTTTCTCTTATAGGTTGGGCTTTCTGATTTTAGGGGATGTAGGTCATAGTAAATGGACTTTATACTCAAATACATACAGACGTATATGAAAAGGTAATGAGAAATACGAAAATGGATATTTATTGTATAGAGTTAGTGATATTGATATATTCCATTAAACCAAATGAAATTACTCTCTTTGTAAGACAAACACGATTGAATATTGTTTGTTTCAGAGGCTTCAACCTACCTGATTTTGTTTAAATCTTTATCAAACTTTCTTAGTGACATTCCACTATATTTTAAAACTGGTTGATCTTCCAGGAGAGAGAGAAATCTTTCCACTATTCTGTTCCTTTGTTCATTATTACAGCTTTCCAGGTTGAGGAATAGAAAGAAGAATCAACAAAAAGTTAAATAAGATACTTCATGTCAAAACCTGTCCCATGCGTGGACATTTGCCCGTATCATACAGGCACATAAGCACTTGACCACACTTATTCTGAAACTAGCACACGAGAGTGTGCCTGTAAATTCTTGTCTCTGTTTTGCATACTATTTGTTGCAATACCTTTCTTCTTACGTAAAGCATATTTTCCTTTAAAAATCCACTTTCTTTAATGACATATATTCTTTTTTCAGATTATTAAAGTAATATGCTCTTCTTTAAAATTTTTGAATAATTCATAAAAGTACAAGAAATAAAACAAAACTGTTCCCTTAGTCCTACTATCCAGAGGAAGTCTGCATTAGTATTTTGGTATAATTCTTATACAAAGTGAAGAATTTTTTTTTTAACTAAGTGTAATATAGAGCCTATCTTATTTAGAAAATCTGGATTATACTTTACATATAATTTGTATTTGGCTCTTTACACTTTACAATATACTGTGAGCATTTCCCACACCATTAAGTATTCTTCTAAGTAACCAGAATACATCAGCAATAGCTCACTTAAAACAGTGAACGAGCTGCATTAAAAGCCAGCCAGAGCCTTACCGAAGAGCTGATGCTATGAATACCAATCATAGCTTAGTTGCTGTTCCATATGTTAATTTAATTTGACAGAGTAAGAGTCTTTGAAGTCCTAATTCTCTTTTGCATCCAATAAACCAGTTTTTATAGTGCCTGAACTTTTAGACATCAGCCTGCAGCTAAACTCATGTCGGGAAGTTGCCCTGAGGTCGCATGTAACAATGGCCAGAGGGCAGTTCCTCTGGAAGTCTTGTCAGAGAGGCGAGGGGGACCGTGAGGGGTCACTGGGGGCGGGGGAGGGGCTTGGGGAGGGGGTGGTCAGTGTCTCTGGTGATAGCGTCTTACAGGCCTGTGGATTTGTTGCCATTTCACAGGAGCCCTCTAACGTTGTTTGCAGTAGCCCAGCAAGATTCGTTAATAGGCATTTGCATACATTTTTGTGTTTATTAGCGGGCTCTGTGGCTTTGGAAGGGAAAAGCTAAGCAGAATTCTCAGTGGCATGTGGTTTTTTGCACCCAGACTCGAACAGGAAGGTGGCTCTCTATCGTCTTGCCCATCACCAACACTTAGAATTTGGACCGTGAGTCCGTTCAGCTCACAGACGCTGTTCAGGGACATCGTTAGGGGTGGTGGGGGAAGAAAAGGACATCGGAGATCAAGACAGAAGAGGTTAAAAATAACAAATCGTGATGAATGTGAAGTTGTATCAGTGCAAGAATTTAGAGTTTTCTTTTCTTATTTTTTGATTGTAAGTTCTTTGAGGGCAGAAAACCATGCTTGTAAGGTATGACTAGTTTAGATACTGACTTCTGAGGTCTTAATAGTCATTCCATCTGCTCCGCATCAAAGGGAGTGTCGTAATTGCTACAAACGTGAGGAATCAATGCCTTGTTAAACTGGGTTTCATTTACAATTATTGATCATCTACCGTGTACCAGGACCAAAGTAAGGTTAGAGTCTGGTTCCGAGGCGAATGCGGCAGACCTTGTAGCAGAGGATGAATGGAAACCAAACACATGAATGGTTAGCTTCAATAAAAAGGGACAAGGACTTTGGTGGAGTCCCATACCGGGAGTCCTAGGCCTCACGGCATTTGTCTGAAGTTAGGAGTTAATTCACGATTAAATGAGTGTGAGGGGGAAAATTCAAAAGGAGTCCATGCCCCTCTTTCGAAGCATCTGGAAGGTCTGTTCCTTGGGGAAGTGCTTTGTAAATGACAGTAATTCAGGAATAGGGAGCAGAAAGATGGAGTGGCCACTTAGGAGGTACACAAGCCAACATTTAGGAAATTGGTCATTAATGGGAAATTATTGGACCAGTGCTTAATTTTTCCAGTAAGGATGTTTCTAGGTAACAATCCTGTTGTGACTGAGTGGTTCTGGGATGTGGTAGACATGGGATTAAGCAGCTGCCCTGGATAGTAATGATGTAATTGGGTTTCCAGCATAATTTCCAGTCCTTCTACTGCTCCTGGGTGGTATCAGCTACTCCTATGATCTAAGTTCCATGTTAGCAGCCCATGTCAGCTTTGGCCGCCGCTTTCCAGTGTACAAATGGAACTTGACTGTCTCTTTCCACTAAATTATTCAGTTTTTATTCCTTTAAATAAAACTAATACCAGGGCGCCTGGGTGGCTCAGTGGGTTAAGCCTCTGCCTTCATCTCAGGTCATGGTCCCAGGGTCCTGGGATCGAGCCCCGCATCGGGCTTCCTCCTCAGCAGGGAGCCTGCTTCCCTTCCTCTCTCTCTGCCTGCTTCTCTGCCTACTTGTGATCTCTGTCAAATAAGCTATTTTTTTTTAATTAAAAAAAAAAAACAAACTAATACCATACCTGCCTTTGTCACTTTGTGCTGGTATAAAACTGTACTATAGACTGGGAAGCTTCTAAATAACAGAAAGTTGTTTCTCACAGTTTTAGAGGCCAGGAGGTCCCAGATCGAGGAGGTGGTACAGTCTCGAGAGGTCCTTCTTCTGGCTTGCAGACGTCTTGTTGGGTCTTTCCATGGTGGAAAGGGAAAGCAAACTGCCAGGAGCCTCTTCTAGAAAGGCATCAATCCCATGACCCAATCAACCCCAGAGGTCCTGTCTCCTCATACCATCACTCTGGGGGCTGAGATTGCACCTGTGACTTTGGGGGAGACACATTCAGGCCAAAACGGTACCTACAGAGTAGGAGTAAGCATTAGAGGAAATGAAATTGTGGAGATTGTGGAGGGAAAAAAAGCCAAATGAGACAATCAAATGCACCAAGAATTTGCCTGAGACTTGGGATACCCATGTCTGACTGAAACATCTGTTCCGTGGGCTTCCTCTTTGCCCTCAGGGAGCTATTGGCACGAACCATGAGCTGTTCCCCTCAGATCGGGGTATCTCACAGGCATATTGCGGTTCTTCTCTTCAGCGGGTCTCCTACTCCGTGCAATTCCCTACTCACCCATTCCGGCATCTTCTCTGTACTCTGCCTCATCTCAGTAACACCTTGTCCACTCACCTCTGTAGTTTCCCCTCTCCACATCATTTCTTCATTTCTTTCCTTCGTCTTTCTCTGTATTCTTTCAGCTCTCCATAGTTCTGTGTTCTCTCAGCTCAAGCCCAGACTCTGTCTTCTAACCCAAAGACACTTGGAATTATGTGACCTGTGTTTGTCCCTGCCTTGAAGGGGCCTTTATCTTCAGCGGCTTACCCGGCACCTATCGGGTACTTAATAAATGCTCCTGTTCCTGACCGTCGTAATTCCAATAAGAAAATTCATTCTGCTTTCCAAACAGTCAACTTACAAACAGACTTTTGGAACTCAACTCCAGGGTTGGTTGAGGACTTCCCGAAACATGGTCAAAAAAACAGCAAAAGGCTTTTTGTTGCAGAACTGTAATCTTGATGTACTTTGGCCCCACCTGAATTCCACTGTAATTGCTTTTACAATATATATCCTGCCATCTACTTTAAAAGGTTTCATTCTGAACGCATCTGCTGGCAGAGGATGGGTTTGCTTTCTTTTCTAGGAAACTGTAGCTTAGCAAACTATTAGACTGTCAGACTTTAATTTTTCTGACTTCCACACTGTTGATTAATTTTTTTAAAAAGCCAAAGAAATAGATTAGCTTTGTGCATTTTACTCAATGATTATAGGTTAGCAATTTAATAATTTTAATAGCAGATAGCACATCTAAATCTCTTCTACCATTTGTCTGCATGTCACCCCCATACCTGGGAGCCACAATGCTTTCAAAAGAGCACATCAAAGTAATTGTTTTGCCTGGCGCCAGTACAAATTTCTGCTGGGACCTGTCCCATTTAATATAAATTATATTACCTGTGGAATTTAAGAGGATGTAAGGTGTAGCGTGCCCTGCAGGCAGGAAATTTAAACTACGGATTGCCTTTTTTTTCCTTTTAACTCTGGTTTGTTCCTGTAATATGGGATATTTAGCATCCCTAACTTCTGTTTAATCTTTTTGCAGGCGTATTTTGAATTTGCATTCTTATGGAAGACAAATTCGAAAGTCCTCTTATTCTCTGAGTCTCGCTTGACAATGAAAAATCTCTAAAGCTAGTGGTATTAAAGCAGCACCTAACTATGGGAAGTGGGGAAAGAGATGCTATTTGAATAGGTCTACTTAGAAACAGACCAAAAAACAAACAAACAGAATGATGAAAATAACCAAGTCATTATGCTTCAATCCTGATGTCATGCCTCTGTTTTGCCTATATAGAAACGAATGCCGAAGTCAGGCATCCACAGGCAGGGCCTTGGAGACATAAACTGCATAGTCAGAAATCCACTGAACCCAATTTTATATTCTGCTTCATGGAGGAAGATAGCAGACTTTCAACAGGAAGGAGAAACCCATGTCTACGCAGCTATTTAAATGAAGAGGTCCTCCTTCCACATACTGGCATACCTTCAGTGACTTGGGTCACCAATACACTAATGCCCTGTGGACACCCCCAGGGGCCCAGGTGGTGCTCAGACATGAGATGGCAGCACACGTATCATCTCGGGTGTCAAATGTCACCAGGAACCTCCCCCCTCTCCCCCACCACCGAAGACAAAGGTAGACAAAAGTTAATAGTACAAAAGAAGAAATATTGAAAAGAGCCAGAGAGGAAGGAAGGAGAGAGACAGAGACAAACAGAGGGAAGAAAAGAGGGAAGGGGACCAAAGAGCTAAGACCAAAGCAATCTAAGTCTGCTTCTATCCAGCTCCCTTCTTCATGCTCCGGATAATTCTTACATCCAGTCCTTCCCAGGCCACAGCCTAGCCTTGAACACCACAGCTGAGAGAAGGCTCCTTTCCTGTTTCCAGCTGGAAAAAGGGGCCTCCACTCGATCTCTTAACTGAGTCCTTGTCTTAACCATTCTCATGATACAGGTCCTCATCACCAGGAATGAATCCTTTCTCCAAGTCTTTTTATTCTTTTGTCCAGTAATCCAAGTAGTGTCTGGAAGACAGATACTACAACCGTGAACAGTAGTGACCACTTGCTGAAACACTGTCTTAAATCGTTATCTCTTGCTTAAAAGCCTTGACATCTTACTCAATCCTCACTTCTATAAAAGTGGTATTATCGTTTCAATTTCAGAAATCATTGAGCAAGATGTCCTATAGGTTTAGCCACAAGTATAAACACATGGCGTTGGTAATGCTCCGGAAGACCTTGCTGCTTTCTCTTTGCTTCCGTGTGTGTGTTTCTGTTTGCCCCGCAACCCCACCCCACTCCCCTCACCGCGGTCTCTGATTTATCGTGGATATCTTCAGATGGGAACTTTGGATATAGGATCCAGGCCACCTTCCCTAGTTTTCTCCTTGTCCCCCCCCCCTTTTAAAAATAGCTCCTTATTCGTTCTCAGAGCACTGTCCAACTTAAACTGAAATGCACACCTTCATGGTTTTCCTTTGGTTTCTTCTGTGCTTCCTTTTTCGTACAAAGGGCTAATTAAGTACCTTTTGCTTGAGGGTGAACTGAATTCAAACCCCGTAATTCAACTCTTAAGTTTTTGACGGTATAGACTAAGTCATAGTAATGAGAAATCACCAAATGTCAGGAAAAAGACCTGGTTTTTAACCTTCCCCGGATCTCCCCTCCCCCCACCCGCCCCCACTGCCGAAGCTTGTTCCTTTCAGCAAAGAGCCCCACAGACCCTGCCACAATGATCAAGATCCTTGTGAATAACAGCATGAAGCAATGAGGCTTGAGAAGAAGGATGAACATTTTCTAGTGCTAAAAATTAATGTGGATCTAGTAGAAACTCAACTCTTTATTTCAAAACAAGACTTAATATGTATAATCATTTGGAATACTCTGATAACTTCTACTAGCAAGCTTAAGACACAACCAAGTTTAGAAGAGTCCGCTGGGCTCAAGTGTTGGATCTGCAAAAGAAGTGGGTTTTTATTAGAAAAACAAATATTCTAAGGTTGGCATAGCAGACACTCTGTTTCTCTTTAAAGTTACTTTTAGGGCACCTGGGTAGCTTAGCCGGTTAAGCATCCAACTCTTGATTTAGGCTCAAGTAGTGATCTCAGAATTGTGAGATCGAGCCCCAAGGTGGGCTCCATGTGGATGTGGAGCCAGCTTAAGGTTCTCTCTCTCCCTTTCCCTCTGTGCTCTGCACCCCCACTCTCTCTAAAATGATAATAAGAATAAGAATAATAGTTCTAGATAAAAGAATAGCTTAACAATGGAGCTGAGGTGGTTATTGGGAAGATGAGCCTTCTGAAAACCTTAACATGTTTTCAGCCTTCACCAGAAGCAGGTGACAAGATAGGGTCCACATCCTCTGCCCAAGACAGCAGCCTCCCTGCTGGCACATTGCTAGGCAAAGCTCCAGGAAAAGCTGTGTGGTGACAGAGAGATTAGGAGGCGGGTAGCAGAGCTGGATCACGTACTCTAAGTTGTCTATTTCTCCTATGGCCTTAGCATGGTCGATTCCACTAATAGAGCTCATCCCTAAAGCCAAGACTCCTAATGAGCACTTGGGCATTTAAATTTCCTTCATATCAAACAATTTCAATTCCATTTCTTTATTTCATTGGTTTCCTCACCCTGTAGCCCTCCCCCATCCCTTAGAGTTTAGGGCATCTGTGTGGACAGAACACCATACCACAGCGAAGGTTCGGTATTGATGAATAGCCAAGATCTGGGATTCAGCACATTCATTTATCAACGATTTTGTGCTTGAAATTGTTTTACAAGCACGGACCGCCAAGGAGACTATTATGATGGCGTTTTCTATACTAAATTCTGCACTCTGTGGATCTGGCCATATCTCTATGTATAGATAATATACTACATGGAACACTCTCGAGTTAGACACTGTAGATTCCTTAATATTTATTATCTGTAACTATACTTTCTTCCCGTTAGTTTTTCTGTTTACGTTCTCCATCCAAGTCCCAAACACTCAATAGTTGCGATCCTTACCACATTTCCCAGAAGGATTCTTAAGGTAAATGAGAAGTGTTTTTAAAATTTCTTTAAATTTCTGTCTATTATTTTAGGAAGCAAAGCAATTAAAACCTTTTAAAACATTAAAGTGAGTTTGATGTGTGTTTTATATCTTGTTTCTCCATAGGTTACAGTAACTAAAATTTTCAGTACTGTAATAATAATGGATGAAAACTTGTGACCTTACCTGTTTCAAATTTTGGGGAAAAAAGAGAAAGAAAGAATAAGCAAATGAAAGAAAGCATGTTTTCTGGGCACAGTCTTCATAGTGGGCTTCAGCAACATAAAGAGCAAAAGCTTTTAGACATCGCTTCCCACATCTAGAGCTGTTGTGAAACTAATCTCGTAACAGGTCTGTAGAGGGCCATGGGTGTCTGCGTAAGTCCTTTTCATTGTTCTATTACTCTCAATATCACTTTTCTTTTGCAGTTCTTCTTCTGCCCTTTTAAGCCGTCTCTAGAGTTTACGAGTTAAGTGAAGGGAACAACACGGAGTGGTATGGTTGACAGTCAACCCTCCGTATGTGTTTGGAAATGCAGGTTAAGTTTCTGGAAAGAATCCTGGACTTGGGATCCATTCAAGGACTTAATGTCAAGGCTTAACTCTGTCAGTTACTAACTAGGGAAGTCCTTAAGGCTCTCTGGGCCACAGTTTTATGTAACTCTGAAATGTAAATTGTCACGGGATAATTATGCCTAATGTATAGGGGAAGGTGAGAATGAAACGGGGCATGGTATTTTTAAAACTGACATCACTATGAAATCTATAGAGAAAGAAAGTTAGAGAATAAGCTGCTTTGAGGATTGCCAAATCCCCAGAAGTGGTCATTTAGTACTTACATATTCCTGCTCTGGGGCAGGCCGACACTTAAATTCTTCCTTTCAGATTACAACCTACATTGCTTGAAAAATACCCTCAGAGAAAGAAATGTTGTAGGTCTTTGCTTCACAAAGAGAGTCCCACGAGACGTGACAAAACCAAAAATGTCTGCATTATTTATAATCCCGATTCTCTGGTTTTTTATTTATTTCCCCATCCGACATTTCTTCTATGTTTCCATTCCTTCTGCCATTTTGTGCTGTTTTGTCCCCTGCCATTCTGGGGCAGTTTTCCTTCTCTTCTTTCTCTCTAGTGAACTCCTTCAACGATTTCCTCCATTTGAAACAAATTCCACCTTTCATGTCCTCCTCGGGGTTAGTTGTCTTGACTTCTGCACAGGAAGACGATTCCACAGTGGTGCTTAGCCTCAACTCCCCTCCACACAACCCTTCTGGTAAGGAAGCTTTCCTTCATGTTGCACTTGAAGTCCATTTCCTATTCTTATGTCTTCAGAACAAGTTTGAAAACAGCTGGTTACCATCCTTTAGCCCTGTCCTTTCTAGACGTTACTTCAAAAACGTTATATCACTTTTCAGTCTTTTTTGTCAAGCATGAGTTATAGAACTTCCTTTAACTTTTACTCCTCAGGCATACTGTTCAGCCTTTTAATAAGCTGCATGGTGTAATTGAAAGAATATGGGCTTTGTAGTCAGACCTGGGTTGACATCTGGGCCAGTGTGACTCACTAGCTGTTTGACCCCAGCCACAGCACCTGACTTCTGTGAACTACAGTTTCCTCATCTGTCAGGTGGGGTTAATGGGACCCATCTCACAGGCTCCTTGCCAGAATTGATGACGCTTGTAACATTCTCAGTATATAATCAGTGCTCTGATGAATGTTAGCTCCCTCCCCCTCTCCCTCTCTTGGTGCTTCTCTCCTACATCAGGTCATTTCCTTCTAGTTATGGAGCATACGACTGAGCACAGTGTTAAGAATTTGAAATAACTCTGCTTACCCTTTCCTCAAGAGCACACTCCCCTCCTCCCCCTATCATGCTGTTCCATCACTAGAGCCCTCTGAGGCATTCATGCCATTGCCATGTGCTACCTCCAAGAACCAGCTCTAAGAAGAAAACATCATGGGGAAACAATCTCAAAAGGAATCACTTACTTGACATTGGAGGAGTCCAGGATAGCTCTTGACCTCATTTTCACCCTGAAGAATTTCTCCGGTTACTTCTGCACGGCTCACCCATGGCTCTCTCCAGCAGGAGGACATGTCAGATGTCCTTCAGATCACTTTAACATACCAAGTTACTCATTCGTAGGTTCTAGGTGGACCCCGGGATGCATTTTACTGCAGCTCCATGAAGCACCTTGTGGAAATGAGAGAATGTCACCTGCTCTCAGCTGGCACAGTGCCATGTCTGGCAGGACAGCTGGGGGAGAAGGGGGGTCTCTGGATGGACTTCAGGCACCCTTGCACAGATTAACCTTTTTGTAGAAACCCTGATGTTGGCTCTGGCATCGTTTAATTTCACAAAACAGATGTTCATAAGGTACTTCACCTCCATTGTCTCTTTGGTATCATCCAGTAGGACACGTCCCTTAGTCCACTGGCCTTTTCCTTTAGCTACCTCTGTTAGTCCTCTACAGTCTGTAAATGACATGTTTTTCCCTGATTCACATTTATTCTCATTATTTCTATTGGTTCTCGCAGTTTCCTTACATGCACTTTGGAATATCTGCCTTGACTTCCATTTTTTGGTTGGTGGGGGGAGGTACTCTCTATATTTAAACTGTGCAATTTGGGATTAAGCCCAGCTGAGTTTCCTGAAAACTCCAACATTCTATTAATAGATTCCTAATAGAAGCAAATTGGCAAAATCCATATAGATGATTTATTTCAGTGTTGCTTTCCCTCTTCCCTCTGGAGATGACTTTAGAGATGACTTTAATAAGCATCTAAATGGCCTACACTAAGGTAATGAGGGAGAAGGGGAGAGGGGTTGCTGAGAGACTTAGATAAGCCACCCACTGAGAACTTTCCCGAGAAGTGAAAGTCCCACGGTTCCAAGAGGAGTATGATGCTCTCTTCCTTAACAGGAAAGAAGAGCCTTTTATGCTAAGCTCACAACCGTGGACAAGCCCCACATAGAAAAATAAGGGAGTGCAGTGAACAGTGGAAGTTTTCCAAAGCTCAGCCAAGTGAATGCTTGGAGACAGGGGAAGTGACAAGTTTCAGTCAGCTTGTTCTCCTATCCAGTTAACTGATAGTTATACTTAAATTCATCTCAAGGGGGTAGAAGAATAATGCAAACAAACATTTTTTTTTTTTTAATGTGAAAAGGGATACAAATGAAGAAATGAGAAACTTGAAGATAAACGAGAGGCAGAGTTTCCTGACAGCATGATGTACTGACGTCGGGTACGTCTTCTGATGTAGGCGCATGGAATGTCATTATTAAATCTGCCAGGTCTCCATTTAGTTCCATCCATTTCTAATGTGCCTGTTAGGCTATTGCCTCCCTGGGAGCATAACAATTAAACAACTATTGAGTTAAGTAAATAGAAAAACCTAATAAATATTCATATAACTCCAGCTTGAAGCATTTCTTTTATGCTCTATAAATCACTAGAAAACATGTGACAGGAACCGTTCCTGATCTCTTTGAGCGTGTGCAGGATGCCCCGAGAAAGCTTTCCTGTTTATCACTTCTTTGAGTGTATTAATATGGATGTATATTTTTACTTGGAGACAGCTAATATCTGGAATAGTTCTTGGGCTGGGGAAATAGTAGTGAGAGGTTGGGTCTGAGGAAATTGTACAGCAAAAGCATGAGTAGGGCTTACAGAAGACTGGATGGGAGTGTGCAAGGTCAAGGGGACAGTGGTGGGAAGAGGAGGCTGGTGGAAGATGGACCAGAGAACTGGGGACCCCCGCGTTTCTGCTGCTCATGGAGAGACAGCCAACATAGGCAGCTTTGGGAAGAGAGGTAATAAAATCTGGTTTTGATATGTTTGTTTTAGATGGCAGTGAAATATCCACTTGACGTGTTTCGTAGACATTGAGAAACACGGGGCTGAAGCGAGGGTATAAAGTCCTGGCTGGAGATAGGGTTCTGGGGCACACGTGAATGTAGGTGCTCATTGAATCCAAGTGGGTGCACCAAGCGAGTGAGTAGAGAAGGAAGAGGAAAGCAAGGGGCCCCAAGCTGAGGCCAGGGGACACTAAGTGATAACAAACCAAGGGAAGAGAGAGAAGGCAAAGATAAAGCAGGCAGAGATATTTGAGAAGCCCTATAGCCCAAGTCACATGCCCCTGATGCCATGATGTTGGGGATCCCATCACAGTGTGAATGGCGGCCGGATCCCTGGAATGGGGAGCCGCTGAGAAGTTCAGCTTTTGCCCAGTATTTGATGGCTCTCGGAGAAGTGACAAACACAAACTAGGACTACAGAGAGACAGGCAAAACCCGGGCAGACTCTCACTGGCTCCATGTTGTCCACCACAGAGCTTCGTAAGGTAACATTCGTTTCATGAATGAATGTGTGCATGAATGAGCGAATGGATCAGTCCGATGAGCAGTTCTGGGTAATCAGGGGTTTTTCCACGTGAGCGAGAGGATAACAGTATCGTAACTAGTCAGTGCAACTTAGTAATAGTACTGAGCAGGGTCTGTAAGTGTCACGTCACGGCTACCACATAAAACGGGCAGAAGGGAGAAAGGGAGTGAAGGGAAGAAATCACAGAGGGGACGGATGGGAGAAATAGGAGTAGTGAGTGAAGAGGGCCAGGGGTCTCCTGGAGTGTGAAGTCAGAGACGTAAACGACCTAAATGTACGGGTTTGGGCTTTAATTTGTGTGGATCTCTAGCTGTTTTTCAAATGTTTATCTCATCTCTCTGATAGAGACTTGAAGCTTCTTGGCAAAGACAAGAACCACTTTGGTGTGTCTCTTCAGTACCTAATACAGGTGTTTACTCTACACTTACTGACAGGTTGAAGGAAAGAAAGGCGAGTTTTCAGTCCTTTCTAAAAATACATAATTATCTAGAAATTTAGTCACAGAAAACATCCAGTTCTGATAAATCGAAGTAAAATAACCCCTTTTCCACTCAGAGGAGGCTTTTTAAACTTTGGTTTTCTAAATCATTTACCCAAAGCCCTACCCATAAGAGAGTGTCTGGATACATTGTGAAACGTCCTTCAGGGGCAGCAGTACAATTTAAGCAACGTGAAGAAATGTGCCTAGAAGATTTGAAATATGCTGCTTTCGCTTCCCTGACTCCATTTTCGTAAGAATACCTGAAAGTATTGGCAGATGAATTAAAGGCAGTGCCCATCTGGAGGGAAATCAGACATCCATTTAGGTTTGTGATAGAAGGGCTTATTAAGAAAGGTCAAACTTGTGTAGTAATGTGGAATGTACACGTGGGAAAGCTAAGCAGGGCTGGTGAGAAAATGGGGTGGAGCAGTTAATTAACTTTGAACCTGGGAAATGCTTCAACACGCAGTCTGCGAGATTTCCCTCAAAGAATGCGGGACACCTGGAAAATGTCAAATGTTTTATTTTCAACCGATTTGTATGCAGTAATCATCTGAATAAGAAAAATGACTTTGAAAGCATCAGAAGTGTAATTTTCACCTTCTTCTAATTTAAAAACACTTGAGCACATTTTTTCCCAGGCTTTTAAGAAAAGAAATAAAATTCACCTTTGGGGGAAAGGGAAGATCAAGATGGCCGCCTTGACAAGTATCAGGAGGCTAGAGACTGAAAATAGTCCATGTCAAGTGTTTATAACTTTATAATGTTCTACCACATATGTTCCAAGGAAGAGACTGTTGAAGAGGCAACAGTGTTATCCATTTTTATTAAATATATAAAAGTTGTCGCATCCATTTCCCGGCAGCAATCCCTGTTTTTAGGAGTGATGTCAGTGATCCTGT
This sequence comes from Mustela nigripes, assembly GCF_022355385.1. Taxonomy (NCBI): domain Eukaryota; kingdom Metazoa; phylum Chordata; class Mammalia; order Carnivora; family Mustelidae; genus Mustela; species Mustela nigripes. The sequence continues at coordinate 50,648,869 of NC_081562.1, read as the reverse complement.
AAAGCAAGAGATACCGGTGGGTTGACCATGACTTTCAAAGCACTTCTAGAGGTGAAAACGTGTTTCTGCAGTAGCAAAGGGGTACCATTCTGATAAAGCAGCAAGATGAGAAAGGGAATGGGGGGGTCTACACAGTCTTGTTTCATCTGATAGAACTTTCCCAACAGAAAATGGAACAATATCAGATAAGAACATTTATCAGACTCGCAGACGTCACGGGCACTTCTCCTTGGGAACATCATGCAGCATAACCTTGCTAAATCCCAAATGTTTAAGAGAGAGATATATAGACTGGCATCTTGGGAGGGATGATAACAAGTCTGCATCATTCACACTGATGTATACATTAGGCATTTGGGGGTGTTTCTTAAATGATACCTAAGACAGTCTCACTGAAGAAACACATGAGTTCCCGGGTCAAAAGAAAGCTAAAGTGAATTAGGCAAGATATCTCCTAAAATGATGAAGGTGGTAGTAAAAAAATAAATAAATAAATAAAAATGTGTACTTTTCTTCTTCCACTTTTGTCTGACTTTACTAAGAACGGGTGACAGTGAAGGAGCCTTAAGCATGATTGCAGAAGGCAGGTATCTAATCCTCTGTTAATTCCAGGCGTTAGAAGCAAGAGTAAGTTTGCAGCCTAGGTGAAGTTGTAATTAGTTAGCAAGGGCAGGTGTTTCCAGCTCAGATCTTTACAGATGAAATAGAATGTAAGAAACAGAAACTAAGCATTGTTTCAAAGTCAAGTGCAACTATTCTGAAAGATTTATGTAAATCTTCTATTTTCCCATTTCGGGAACTGTAATAGAGCACAATGTGGAAAAGTGTAACATGTTTATGAGTTTATGACTTGCCATGAGATTGATGAGAATGAAAATGTCAGAGAGCCCATCAGCATCACTCAAAGACACGTCATGGAATCCAACAGGTGGTTAAATATGTATGTAAGTGACAAAATAGAACAAAAAATTTCAGCAGGTAGTGTTCACACCTGTTCTCTGTTTATTTGTGTCTTAATTGAATATTATCCTACTTTACCTCAATCCATAGAGGATTCAAGGATGCTTAAAAAGAACACATTGGGGGCACCTGGGTGGCTCAGTGGGTTGAGGCCTCTGCCTTCGGCTCAGGTCACGATCCCAGGGTCTTGGGATCGAGCCCCACATCGGGCTCTCTGCTCCGCGGAGAGCCTGCTTCCTCCTCTCTCTCTCTCTGCCTGCCTCTCTGCCTGCTTGTGATCTGTCAAATAAATAAATTAAAAAATCTTTAAAAAAAAAAAAAAAAAAAAGAACACATTGGACCTCAGGCGACGTGAGTTTTTAGTGACCAAAGATGGACTCTGGGGTCCGTGACATTGAGAGGTTTGCCACTTTTTTCAGGCATGAGGTTGGATTCTTGCTCCTAGAAGATGAAGTTTGGGAGAAAATCGTTCACTTTGAGGACGAAGTGAGCCAACACATCACCGATAGTCAGATCCTGATGAGACCTGGTTTTTTCCTAATTTGAGTTGACACGGCAACTTCCTCAAAGACACTGAGCCATTTTGGGTTTGGGGGTTTTTGTGTGTGTGTGAAAACAGCCAAGTGAGAAATGAATCCTTGGTAAAAGTTGGAGAGGGAGCTATCCTTTGGTATGAGGATATGCACAGGAAACTCTTGCCTCTAGATAGCAATACAGTTTCAAGAGACATCTCCAAACCTGAGCAAAATATTTCCTGGATTCCCAATTTAGAGACTGTGAGCTTGGAGGATTTATCAATTCCTGAAAAACAATAAGAGCCCACTTAAATATAATAGGAAATTACAGGGAGAGGGAAAAAGGTAAGGAAAATGTGGAAAATTTGTTGAAAATGTGTATTTTAGATCCAGTTCTCCTACTGCTAACTACTTGGCCTTCGGAAAGATGTGACTCTTTCTTTGGTATCACAAAATTGGAAACCAGGTGCAACTGCTTTTCCCCACTAATTGGTGTGCCCCAAGGGAGGGTGACTTGTTCCTCTATCTGATTTAATTGGTGAATAAGGTAAATCAGCCAAGTAAAAGAGAAGCGAAAATATCCCTATGGCTGTACTTATAAGAAGGTTCCTGAAGGACTAAGAGCTCTGGGTCCTTTCCCACTCCCAAAGCAGAGCAGCTCTGTTTTTATCATTTATATAAGTTGATGTTCTGAAGATTATGATGTTCTGAAGATTATGAGCAGGCAAGGGGCGGTGGGGAGGAAAGGGAAGCAGGAGGATTCTTTGATGAAAGAACACTCTTACCTATATTACACACAACTCACTGTCAGTTCTCAGGCTTTTAAGGATTAAGCGGGTACAGTAGTGGGCTCCGCTTGCCAGATTTGGCACTGGACCAAACAGAATGTGTAGAGATGCTGAGGATCAAACTACTCCTGTAGGTTCCAGTATCCAGCGAGAACCCAGGACGGTACATTCAATGAAGCCGTTTTACGGCTTCAAATGGGAACCCTAGAGTTTGTGTGATGAGAGATGCCAAACTTTTACACTCCTGAGAAAGCTTTCCCCAACTCCTACCCCAGCCTGTCTTGAGAAAGATACTACTTAACGCTAACTTAAATACCTTTTGCTGTCATGGAGGTCAGTTTTGTCTTGGTTGACTCTGCGCAGTGGAAGTTTTCCCTACTTCCTATGCTCCTTCATGTCGTGAAACTTCTTTTTAAATGAGCCCACTTCAAATTAAAGCATAAAATGATTTGAATATATCTTTATCTGACCTGCATCTCATCTCATTCTTCTTTTTGCCGTGTCTGAAGATAGACTCCAGCTTCTACAATATTGTTAATTTCTGGGCTACGAATTGGATACGGGATAGGCACTCAAATTTTGTAAGTGCCTTGGGGTTACAAGTCCCACTTGCCCTCTCTCCTGCCTCAGCTTCCCCACCCCCAGCCCCAACACACACACGTTGGAAGTCCTTCTGGATAATAGGAACTGTACTGTTGGACTAGATAGAGTGCTGGGTGGCTCAGAAATTCTTCCTACCTTTGCATCTTCTCAAGATAGTGGTCTCACACATATTTTCATACAAATATCCATTTGATTTGCCCTTTCCTTCACTCTTCCAACTCTTTCCAGCTCTTCAGAACACGTCTTCTCATTTCCTCCCACGCCTCTTCCACCATTTTGTCATATAGCTAGAGTGGCCCTGGGAATACATGTATCAGAGGAGAAAGAAACCATATGTTTTGAGGTAAAATTTAATAGAATAAAGAAAGAATGCCATTAATCTCCAGCCCTTGAAAATGCCCAGAAGCTCCCATTCAGACCCTTCTTAAGAATTTCCATTCACTGTCTTTTATTAAACCCTGGTATTCCTCAAACATCAAATTCCAAGATGAATTTTAAAGATATTACTTACAAACTTTTGTGTAACTCTTTCAAAGATAAATAGCTCAGAAGTATTTTTTTTTCCCTAAAATTTCTATTGTGAACGTGCTATATTTTAGGTAGGCTTTTGTCTCCCGTGCCTGAGACCCTAACCACCATTTTTTAACCGTTTATCACTCAAGGGGAAACATTTACTACCAAATTTGAAAAAACAAAACAAAAAAAAACAACCGACATCCAACTTAACTTTTGGACTGTTTCTTTTCTAATAAGGATTTGGTTGGCCTCAAGCAGGAGGAAACGTTCTAGCTTATGAAAGATAACTAAGGAAAACACCGTAAGTAGAGCCAGGAAGTCTCATTCCTGAGGGCTTGCGAAGGAGTCTAACTCGCAGTTGAGGTGTGTGCTACTCAGCCATCTGGAGGCTGGCATTCTGATCCTGCTCGGGAGGCCACCTCTACCTCTAGCACAGTGTTCTGCTCGCTGCTCCTTGATTCTTGTGAACACTTCTGTTTGTCTCTGTGTCTGATGCAGGCTTCAGCATGGGGTGCTTAGTAATTGCTCCCTGAACCAAGTTTAACCCAAGGCTAATTTACTAATGGTTCTTCCCCATCAGATCTGGAGTAAAAAGGACCTCAAATGAGAAGCATTATAAAGTTCTCAGGTTAAATGACATCAAGTAATGACCGGAGTTTCAGGGAGGAGTAAGGCTGCTGATCTCGGGGGCATTCTCAGTCGTGTGTGCTGAGATATGAATGTGTGAATGTGTGCGTGTGTCCACACACACGTTCTTCCCCAGGAAAAGGAAGGAAGTGGAAAGGGGAGAAAATAGAGCTATTGACTACAGAGCCAGAAAGCCGTTTGCAGAATGACTGCTTCTGTTGTATGGGGGCATGCTTCCTTTGAGAAGGGGTGTATTAGGCATCCTCTTTCCATTAAGTCTATTTTGGGAGGAAATTACAGAGGATAGATAATGTGCTTGTTACCAAGTCCTAGGGACCTCTTATCGCCACAGCCGCTGTTCTCAACACCCACCTGCTTAGAGCGAAAGAAATCAAACCTGTCTTCTCAGGGACACCAACCCCAGACGATCAAAACCTCTACTAAATCATCGTGTTTACTAGGAAAGCTGCTGATTTTTGTGAAGTGTTAACTTTGTCCTTAAAAGCCGTGAGTGCCGGGGAGCCCAGTTGGGCCTCTGGCCTGTGCATTCAATCCACTTCTACAGGGGCAAAGCCTAGGAATTGTTTTCAAAACAGTGTGGGGCTTCCTACTCGGGCTAAAGATTTATCTGCTTTTGACAACTACCCTGGTTACTGTGGAACAAGGAGTTGACTTCTCAATAGTTTTACAAATTATGTGTTTAACTTTGTCTCTATAGAATTAATTCCTGGGAGGCGAGAGGAGGGGTGGAGCCCAAGCCTTCAAGGCTAGTTGACAAATTTGAGTTTTTAAAGTCATCGCAGCAATTTCCCCCACTACCCCCTCCAAGCGCCACAGTGCGGTGAGGCTCTGTTTCCACCCGAAGGCAGTTTGCATCCTGCCTGTGCACTGATTTACGCATTAAAATAAAACAACTTCAGTGTTTAGCCATTAAAAAAAAAAAAAAAAAAAAAGCTGTTTAATCATTAAACAACCACTGTTTTTTTCTTTTGCCCTTTAAACCTGCATTCAATCAGTTTGGACGCTGCTTTACAGTCTTGTTAACTGCTAAAATCACAAAGGAGGGGTGAGCAGGATCACCACCAGCAGCAGGAAGTCCTGAAACACCCCCATTGTCCCATGAAACTTTGGGCCAGAAGCTCCTTCAGCTGTCTTGCAACACACACTGGGCTCCGAGGGAGGTGCAAGGGGCAAAAAATGCAACTTCCAATTCCAGAAGCAGCCCTGTGTTTGTTCAAGGAAAGGGGAGGGTGGACGGGAGTTTTCTTGCATTTACTCTTCTGTGTGGCCATCGTCGTCGTGGGGACATGTGACATGAACAGGGGTCCTCCCGCTGTTCACGTGTCCCGTCCCTGGGATGGTGTGTTCTAGCCGACTCCTAGGAAAAAAAGGCCTGGATGGTCCCTTTTTTTGTAAAGGGAGGAGGAGTGGCAGTGTTTTATGGCCTTCTTTCAACCCATGGGAGTTTTATCACTCGTTTTTAAAAGTACGACTTAACACCATTTTCAAACCAGCCTGAGTTCGAGCCCCAATGGTTTTCACAAAATGTCCCCTTTCTCCCTCAGAGCGTGATGGCCACAGGTGCCTCCTAATGGCTCCACTGAATTTCTTCCCTTCGTCGTAGGGAAACCAAGAGCGTTTTCTGAAATTTAATTCTGTGATCTACCATCTGTTCTAGGAAAGGATTGCAACTTTCTGGAGATGAATCTCTACTTTATCGCAGACTGTTTACCTTTTTGATTTCTTATTTTACCTCTGTTGGGTGTTCATTTGTGCTGCCAGATGTTTAAACCACATTGGAAAAGACAATCCTTCCCTTTTAAGTGGCCAGGTTCTAGACAAAATTGGTAATTGTTTCAGTTTTGAACAGGGTAAGGACATAAGCATTTCTTTATGTGTCCTGGAATTGCAAACTTTGTCAGTGACACCCCCTCACCCCCCCACCCCTGCTTTGAGATGGAGATATGGAAACCTAGAGAGTTTGGGAGACTTGCCTGAGATCTCATAGCTCCTTTAGTTCATTGTTGTTTCCACCAAGGACACCCCTTCACTAAGTTAGTACAAATGCTTCCTAGAGTGCCCTCACAGAAGATAAAGTCTGGTTATGTGTCTCTGTTTTACACATTTATCCTTGAGACAGCTCTGAAGTCACTGACATCCCTGCCTTCTTCAAACCAAACAATCCAATTCCTTTTCATTTACTTTGAGATTTCTGTTTTCTAATTTTCCCACCATTTTGACGTGGTCTGTGTGCAGTAGGCTTTTAGAATCTGAACCAAATTATTCGGGGAATTGGCCCCACATTTTTGTACAGGTACTTGGATACTGTGTAGACGAGTCCTGTTTTTCTCTGCTCTCACAACCGCTGCCCAGAGAAAGACCCGGTGTTCTTTGGCCAGTTTGTTGAACCATTTCCCTCAAGAGCAAAACTACCTCATGTTTTCCATTCCTGTATTTCAGGGTCATATCTTGAATATTTCCTTCCTTCTTTCTTTCTTTCTTTCTTTCTTTCTTTCTTTCTATCTTTCGTTTTTAAAAAGCAGGACTTTGTTTTGCTAGCTATTGTTCATCCTGACCACAAAATAAAATAATTTTCATCTCTGAAGACCTGTTCTAACTCACCCTTGTTTTTAAAATTAAAAAAAAAAAAAAAAAAAAACTTACCAACTGGGTCTTTCCTGAAGACACGCATATTTAAGCAGCCAGTTCTTACTGTGGATAACAGAATAAGTCTTATGTCTGTTCTTTAGGTACCTTATGTTAAGTTCCTCAATGAATAGCCATTTCCACTGCATTTTAAACAAAATCCAACGGAAAAATAACTGTAATTTAAACAGGATAGTCGGTCAGCTCACTAGGCAAAAATAGTTTGTTAAACGAGTTGTTTGCCCTTTCCCAGCGATTTCTGATAAAGTCGCTGATTGATTACTGAACACATTTTTCTAATATGCCAAGATATAGGTTGCTCTAATGATCAGACAAACCAAGTACAGTGTATGGCCGGGGAAGAGCAGGCTCTTCTTACATGATGATAAGAACTGTGGAGAGAGGGAAATCATGAATGCTGGAAATGGATGAGAGGAGAAAAGAAGGAGATGACACACTCGAGAAAAGCTGAGTTAACAGGCACTATTTTCAGAGCCAAATCTATTATAAACCCCGACATAGTTGAATGCTTGTAAGAGATGGTTTCAGCAACTCCTCTGTTTCCTGATGTGTATACTGTACCTGAACGAAATGCTTCTTTCCTGTGAGCTGGACAGTAGGAAGTAATCTATCTTCAAGCTTGTTTGGTTTGTAAATAACACTGTAGAAAAGGGCTTTGAGCTTTGGAAAGCTAGTCTCCATGTGTTCTCTCTCACTCTTGGAGGCGGGTTAAAGGGCAGGGCCATGACCACCACCTTATTCCGTAAGCGGTTGTTTGCAAAAGGTTGAAAAATGTGCCCAGGGCCCATGCCTGCCCCTCCGTGCCCCTCTGTGGAACTAGCGCCACTCAGGCAGGCTAGCAGGCAAGCCTCGCTTTAATGGAAATAGAAGAGAGAGTTTGGGGGAGCTTGGCATGTTGCAACATGTGCTTTTTGCTTGCGCCTACTGAATTTTTAATTTCCATGAAATGTCAGTGGGCAAGTGGACACTGGCCTTCTTTCTTTTTGTCTGCTGCTTTGCAGCTATTGGGATACTAGGCTTTGGATAATGAAGTAGGTTGTCATTTCCTCCCCCAAATAATACATTACAAAGTGGAAAGGCAAATTTCCTGTGGAAGCTCTAAGTAGCAGGTGGTGTTTCCTTAATATATTGTTTTTAACCTTCAGGAAAATTGGTATTATGAGCCGGTAATTTGGAAAAGTAAAGTAACACCAACGTCCTACATTTTCAATAAGACAATCAAAATCTTAGTTAATTTGAAAAAAATCAAACTGGAGTACTGTACCAGGAAAAGACATAGCATGTTTTGTTCTTAACGTGTTATTATTAAAGTTTATTATAAAGTTATTTTGAAGTTTAAATTCATGGAAGACAAAAAAGGGGATACGACGCAGCTGAATTTCCCAATTCATTAAGAGATTTCTTTTTTGAAAAGAAGGACAAATAGGTATTTTTAAGTTTCACTCTAAACCTTCGCTGCTAACTAATGTGTGGAAACATTTAGTCAGTCGTACAAAGAGTTAAGCGTGGGACTGTTCACATGGCAAATCTGAGTTGAGCTGGAGGTAAAAACATCTGTATTTTTCATTCATTTGCTCAGCAGCACTAAATTTCAAGCTTGTTTTTTGTTCAGCATCAAAGAAAAAGTTGTTTTATGGTTATTGGATTTTTTTTTAAACTCGCATATTTCATGAAAGGGACTCAAGTCACTGGATCTTTATATTCTTTTTAGTTACTTTGCTGCCCAACAGCCCTTCTGCATGCCATCTTGTTGAATAAGGAAAACATAATTTTATTCTTTTTCTCTTCCTTTGAAGAAAAAATTTAAGAGGCTTAAATACCATTCACATTTTGGAATTTCCTTCTTTCCTCCTCCCAAAACCATCATCTCACAACCACGTAAAGCCATCCAATGTTGAAAGACTTAGATATTCTCACAACTATAAATATCCTTTATATGACTATGACTCCTCTGTTTATCGAGGGCAATAAGAATGGAGCCCAGGAGCTAACAAAGTTTGTGGCGACGTGTGTGTGTGTGTGTGTGTGTGTGTTCATGTGCATACGTGTTGAAAATCTTGTGTGTCCAAATTTACATAGTATTTTTAGCATGCGAATTGCTGATGAGGCATCTATTCTTTTTTCTCTAAAAATTCTGAGTGCGTGGACCTATTAGTTGCCAGGGACCAAATTACCACAACCAATGCCAGACGGAAATATTTCCAAATCCAAGAAACGATTCGTATTTAAACTATTAAATGTGGCTAATTTAAATAGTCGTCTTCATTCTCTAATTGTTGTGTGGCACAGTTTGGCTGTGAGATCCAGATTTTCAAGTGTAAGAAATCGACGTTTTCGTCCTGAGAAGTATAAAGCGAGATACTCAACATTCATTGCCATTGCCCTCTTCCATCCCAAAAGGAAGGGGGAGTTAAGAGCCGGGCCGGGGCGGGGGGTGTCAAACCTAGATACTGTAAAATTTCAGCTACTTTTGGACTTTCTGAAGATATCAATTTTCCTGATAATTGAACGTTAATGTCTTTAAATTTTTAACTTTAAATTTCAATAGTGTTCTTATATATGAAAATCTGGGTAATGTACATAGTACATGTGTCTCTTGACTACATTTATCAATGCGCTGAATATAATTTTATGTGTTCCTCGATGATGTTTGATCATTAGCCCAAACATCACTAGACTCGTGAACTGGCAAAGATCATATTCTTTCACCCTTTTTCCTTTCTCATTTGTTGAATGCTCACCATAGGAGAGGAACTGTGATGCCCCCCACCCCATCCTTGGTGCATAGAAGGCACTCAGTGAGTGTGTGTTGAAGAAATGAAGGAATCAATAAGTTCAGTGGGTAGTTGTGAGGGTAGATTGAGTTCAAAGATTCAGCTGTTTTGGGTGTAGGACCAGCCGAGACTATAGACAGAGCAATAGGGTCACAAATTATGTGGACTACAGGAACGAATATGTTCATCCCCAGGCCAGTGGTACCCGGTCCCTCCTTGAAAAGTACTCAGAACATGACAGTACCTTTCCTATCATTGACCACTGTCTCATGAAATTAGAAGAAACCTACGCAGCTGCAGCACTCCCTGAGCCTTGCGACAAGGCTACCACCTGCCAAATGAGTGTTCAAGTGAAAAAACTACCTCTGCAAAGGGTTCCCTCACTCCTTAAGAAACAAATATCCTAAGGGAGTGCCATCGGTTACGCATCCAACTCTTGGTTTCAGCTCAGGTTGTGATCACAGGGTCCGGAGATTGGGCCCCACGTGGAGCTCCATTCTCTGCATGGAGTCTGCTTGGGATTCTCTCTCTCACTCCCTCTGTCTCTCAAATAAATTAATAAATCTTTAAAAAAAAGTGCAAGTATCCCAACAATATCAGTCAGTGGTCTTTTCCGTGCTGCTGCCATTTTGTTATTCTTGGCACACATCACAGACCTCAGCCTGCCAGTTTTGTGCAGCGTGGCTCCGTTCCACGTACACTAAGTTTGTTCTTGGGCTGCCCCAGAACAGCATTGCTCCCCACTTTGAGAATTAGGGTTAGGATACTTTGGGGGATGGATTGCATTCATACCAATACTTGACCATCATGACACACCTGTTCAGCGTAATGTGGAGGGAAATTGTGGCCTTTGGAGACAGACAAATGTAGGTTCAAACGTCTGCATCATCTTTCATGAGCTGCTTATCAGCTGCCTGGGTGGTCTTGGGGAACTTCAGTCCACTCCTCTGTTTTCATAAACGTGGAGATATATAGAAAAGACCTTGACAAGGCCTCTGTAAAAGCTGGTTACTTGGATTACTGCTACCTTTATCAGAAGATTGCTTCCACCTGATCAGAAATCACACCAAGCTCAAAACGTTTTTTCAACTTTCCTCGATATGCATTCTCTGTGCATAAGCTGTGCTGCAAGTTACCCTTTCACTTATTCCATCTAAACAATCTCTATAGAGTCTGGAAAATAGATTGAATTTCTCATGAAAGCCAGTTTGTATTAACATGTCATATAGGGGCATCTGGGTGGCTCAATCTCTAAGCATCTGCCTTTGGCTCAGGTCATGACCCCAGGGTCCTGGGATCGAGCCCCGCTTTGGGCTCCTTGCTCAGCAGGGAACCTTCTTCTCCTTTACCCTCTGCATTTCTCCTGCTTGTGTTCCCTCTCTCACTGTCTTTCTCTGTCAAATAAATATATAAAATCTTTTTTTTAAAAAACCCATTTCATATACTGAATAATCTGTACAGTGAATCAAAGGTAATTAATGCTAAGGGATAAAAAGATCACCAAAAATAGTCACAAAATGATACCGTTTCCTCAAGTGGCCTTCCGTAGTTAGGTCTATTGTTCTGAAATGGTTCTTCACTGAAAGAATAAATATAAAAGATGGTGGGAACTATCTACCAAACATATCTTTATCTTTTATTTTATTTTATTTTATTTTATTTTATTTTATTTTATTTATTTCAGAGAGGGAGCACAAGCAGGCAGAGTAGCAGTCAAGGGTGAGGGAGAAGCATTGGGAGAAGCATGCTCCCGATACGGGCCTCCCTCTGTCTGACTGACTGCCACCCAGTGTCCCCATCTTTATTTTTTGTTGTTGTTTTTTTGGTTTGGGGGGGGAGGTTTTTGGCAGAGAGAGAGAGAGAGCACAAGCAGGCAGAGTAGCAGCCAGAGAAGAGAGAGAAACAGGCTCCCTGCTGATCAGAGAGCCCAATGAGGGACTCAATCCCCAGACCCTGGAATCATGACCTGAGCTGAAGGCAGATGCTTAACTGACTGAACCACCGCAGGCGCTCCCCCATCTTTATCTTTTTTAACATTAGCTTGCTTTCTGTAAGCAATAAACAAAAGTGAAGATACTTTCTAATCACTGAAGTGTTACTCACCATGTCTAAGGAGAATCAGCCTGTCCTTAATTTGCTTAAAACCATGGAGACACGAATCACAAACATCAGCACAGAGTGTGGAAGGCAGTGCCAGCGGGACCCACTTTATCGACAGCATGAAACTGTTCTGGGACTAAAGCCTGTGCAGAAAGGAGCTCTCAGAAGCAGCCACAGAGATCTTGTAAACACCTGTATCAACCATACCTTATCTCCATTTTTGCCTCGCTTTGCCAGAACATTGTCTCTATTTTGGAAGATATTAAGTCTCTGTCAGCTGGCTGAATTCCTGAGAAAATGTTTACATGTGTTTGTGTGGTCACATGACAGTAGCCCTCACAGATAAGAGAATTCTTCCATCTGGTTAAAAAAAAAAAAAAAAGCCACCTAGGGACACCTGGGTAGCTCCGTCAGTTGATTGTCCTCCTCTTGGTTTTGGCGTAGGTCATGATCTCAGGGTCTTGGGAACAAGTCTTGCAACTAGCTCTGTGCTCAGTGGGGAGTCTGATTGAAGATTCTCTCTTTCCTTCTCCTGCTGCCCCTCCCCCTGCCTGTGCCTGTGCATGCACTCTTTCTCTCTCTCTCTCTCTCAAATAAGTAAATAAAAATCTTAAGGGGCACCTGGGTGGCTCAGTCAGTTAAGCATCGCCTTCAGGTCAAATCATGATCCCAGATTCCTGGGATCGAGTCCCACGTCGGGCTCCTTGCTCAGTAGGGAGCCTGCTTCTCCCTCAGCCTGCCACTCCCCCTACTTAGGCTTTCTTTCTCTGTGTAATTAAAAAAAAAAAAAAGAACCACCTAAAGAAAATATGGTGCCAAGGCTCTAAGTCCCATTTAAACGATAGATATACTGTGTGATATTATTCAACACAGTTTGATAATCGAAAATTTATACAGATTTTCAACAGTGGTACTTTGTGACATTGGTAAAATGTAAGTAGACAAATCAGTATTGTCTGGATCCAGTGGCACTTTTTCCAGTTGTAAGCAGTGGTCAAGTTCTTGACTAGTATATTAGCATCTTTTTATGCTTTAGTCTCTTTGCTTTTTATGAAAAGAATACTGGGATTCATGATGTGGAATGGTTCCTCGTAAACCCGAGGCCCCTTGTTCATATACATGTGGTTTTTCTATTTAATATGTCAAGGCTATTCTGAAGGATACAGAATTGGCCTTCATGGGAAACTCAGCCTCCATGCCAAATTGGGTTCATCGTGCCTCCATTTTCTCTATAAGAACCCCTAGTTTTGGGGGCTCCCACACAGGCCATCTCTTAGTGATGAGCAGAACTGAGGAACTTTTGTTCGGATATTTACCATTGTTTATACGAATGAAAGCTCACAAGTTGATCGTGGTCTGCAAGTAGGCTGAGGAACTGGGAAGGTAAGCACTCAACTCAGAGGCTCCCATTCTTCAAATTGTTCTCCCTGAGTCTCCTTGTCTTCTCCCTGAAGACCCTGAAGGAGCAGTAGCATCTGCAAGGACATTAGGAGACTCTGACTTAGCTACTATTTTGGCAGCCAAGCCTGTGTGATCCCGCAGAACCTGGAGGGATCCTGAGGGTGAGAGAACAAAGGAGTAGGCTTTTGTGCAGGTGGTCAGAGCAGAGAAAGCGGAAGAGTCAGTTACAGGTTCCAGCAGTGACAGAAAGATGGCTTCCGAACTGAATGGTTGCCAAACCCTCTCTTCTTTCCTTGTTTCTTCTACCTGCGTCGCCACAGCCAGAAGTACTGGCTTTAATGCTTCCCAGTAGAAGGAGACGTACAGAATGTGTGTGGCTGGGCATCCTGACGATACTGTATGTGCTGAGTCTTTGGGGGTAAACATCGGGAAAATTAGATTGTTGGAATAGCCAAGCTTTTTCACATTAGCTCTGCATTCTATTGACTGTCCAACGATAGGTTGGAAATTTAGCTTAATTTTAAGGTTATGTTTATACAGGGAGCACTATCAATTATCAGAAACATTAGAAGTGTTGCTAAGTAAGTAAACTCAGAGTGAAATGTCATCTCTTAGAGGCTGCTTAACAGTTGTCAGAGAATAGTCTGTTAGTCATTGTAGCAAGAAGTAGCTACCCGAAAATTTGTTGAATACATGAAATGTTTTTGACAGAAATATCTGCATAATTGCTGTGTGTTATACATGCTCGTTATAGCCTAAAGGCATCTGTTTGAATTAGGGCTTTTTTCCCCCCTGTCTGTGTAACACACTTGCAGACACGATATGAGTATTTGCTGCTGTTATCCTTTTAAAAAGCAATCTCTTGACTCTCTCGACGCCTAAGCATTCTAGAGCTAGTTTGCAAGCAACACATAACCTGGAAGAAGGAGAATTAAGTTTACTTTCACTGAAGCTCTAGTTTTGTAACTTGCTGAAAGTTTGTTTTGGAGAGAGGTCATTTTTGAAGAGAATAAAGAATTTCATTTTTGTGTGTTTTTTTTTTTAATCTTGCAATCTTACTGGTAATCATTAACTATATTTAATAAAATACAGCCTCCTTTCAAAAGAAATCCCTGACAATAGTACATTTTAAAACCAGGCTCTCTTTCCCAGCAGCCCAGGGTGTTTTGAAGATAGGAGAACAAGGGAAGCACTTTCAGCTGTAAAGTCTTGCGGGGCCGCATTTAAGTGTTTGGGGCGCTGTATTCTTGATGCAGCATCGTATTACAGGAATATTATGAAAAAAAAGCTACAGGGAATTCTCAAACATGCCTAACACATACAGAGCTTTAATGTTCCTATGGCTGGATCCATTCAACAAATGGGATCTGTGGGTCAGATGGGTTTGCGAGCCACTATTATTAAGTCGTTTTACTTTTACCATTAAGTAATGGTTCCTTGTTAATATTATGAATGCGTGTGTTCTTTGCCCTCTCTGTAAATCTTTTGTTCCATTCTTTTTTTTTTTTTTCCTCTTTGGCCTTACAAGAATGTGGGGGGAGGACATCCCTATCCACAAATCAAGGGCTTTAAATAGCCGGACCAGAGCTGAATGAAGGAAATCGGGCTAGATAACATCTTTGTCAAATGTCTGCCTATGAACTCTGCATCACACAATTCAAAGGAAATTGCCATTGTCCTGCGCAAGTTAGGTGAACAAAGCACGTAAAAAGTCCTGTTCTGGTTGCCATGCGCATTCCTGTGCGACCGGAACCAGAATCTCGAAGGCCACCGAAATGGCACGGCCTACGGGACTTGCGGGCAAATGAGAGTGTGGATTTGAAATATGTGATGCAGACCGTCCGGGAATCATTCCCCAGAAGGACACCTCGTTCTTTGATAGAGAACAATGGAAATCCGAAACAATGAGGAACGCCGCTGCCGTTGCTTTTCTGACTCCTAGGATTCCTATTGCTCCGACCATCACTACTGTCCCTACTCCACTAGCACCGCCACTTTCCCTAGTGCGATTCTGCAGTGTTTATTAAGTTCTTACAGCAGGCAGCTGTGCCGTGTAGTTAAGAGACATTAATCGTTTTTTGTGGGTTTTTTTAAAATTAAAAACTTTTTTTTAAAGATTTTATTTATTTATTTGCCAGAGAGAGAGCACAAACAGAGGAAATGACAGGCAGAGGGAGAGAAAGAAGTAGGCTCCCGTTGAGCAGAGAGCCCGATGTGGGACTTGATCCCAGGACCCTGGGACCACGACCTGAGCTGAAGGCAGAGGCTTAACCCTCTGAGCCACCCAGGCGCCCCGACATTAATCGTTTTTAATCAGCCCAACACACCAATGAGATAGCCACACTATACAAATTAGTCAATTAAGGTTTACGTGGCTACCAAGTCACATAGCCTGGGCCTCGTTGATCCCAGACCTGAATTCAGTGGCCTTTCTGGCTCCTGAGCCGCGTTCTTTAGCACCGTCTTAAACGTCCTTTCCCTGTGTGTGAAGGGAATGGATCTCTGCAGGTACAAAGATGTCACCTCCAAACCCTTACAAATGACACTGAGTTGCTTGGGGGAGAATTTCCCCAAGGCCAAAAGCTGCTTCTGTGGTACTCCAAAGCAGCTTCCGTATCCTGGAAACAGCAACTACAATCAAAAATAGCGCCCTATAGACATCCCTCTTTAGAAAGAAAGAAAGAAGGAGGGAACGAAGGAAGGAAGGAAGAGAGGGAGGGGAAAGGAATGGAAAGAAAAGAAAAGAAAGGAAAGGAAAAGAAAAAACTTCCACCACCAACAGTTCCTCCTAAGAGCAGAGATACCTACCCTTCTTTGGCAGTAAGCCCAGACATACCAAAACATGTATCATCTAGAGCCAGGAGTTGAAGCCCACGGCATCTACAGAGAGACAAGCACTTCTTTTCAAGAGACAACGCATTCACAGAGTAAGGACAATCCCCGGGAAGTGACAGGGAGTCAGAAGAGCAGCGTCAGACAAAGAGGGTAGTTATTACCAGGCAGCCAGCGGCCCCCCGCGCACCCGCAGGTTCTGCCCTTCTTCAGTGTAACCAAGCAGAACTCCACTCGACTCCCATTAAAAGTAGACATTTAGTCGGCATCCAGAATGTGGGCAGGAGCTCATGTTAGTTATTTACTACCCATCTCTGGCATTCCTTCTGGACATGACCAATGAGTTACAGCTGGTTTTTAGGCAGCGTGGCACACTCATTAACTAGCTGTCAGGAACAGCTACACCCTTCGGTCCACAACGAAATGAATGCAAATCTGGATTTACCAGAGGAAAATTCCAAACAGACCAGGAAAGCAAAAATCACAGACACCCTCTCCATAATAACTGGAAAACAGAAATGTGTGCATTCTACAAAGAAACGCTTGACAAAGACCAAAGTTTCATGCCCTAACACAGGACGAACAAGGCAAAGGAAACCTGTGCAGCCAATTTCAGAGTCAAGAGCGCACTTCTTACCACAGCCCTCAAAGACAGGGATTTGTAAAATGTGCAAAGCCAAGTCAGTCATGATGCTGCAGCCATTACCCGGCTTCCATTGTTCACAGGAAGTGACCCTGTCCCTGGCCTGCGGTAAGTCTGGTTGGTCAGAGCCAATCATGAGACCCCATTTCCCTTGCAGGGCAGTTGGCTCGGGACCATAGGAAGAAACCACCTCTCCCGCTGGATGTGGACATTCCTAGAACTGCCACCAGGAACAGCCGAACCCATTTGGGGACTCTGAGGGAGACAGGCTGAGAATAAATCGAAGATAGTGGAGGAGAAGGATAGAAAGAATCTGAAGCCTCAGAGATTTAATCAACTCAATTTAAGCTGCTGAATTAACCAATTCTGGAGGTGCATTTTTGTCCAGGCTTTGCGTCACGTTAGATAAATAACGTCTTTATCACGCCTATCTGCATTTGGGTTCCCTTTTGTACCAAAAGCATACAAGAGGAAATTTCTTTGTTGGGATACTTGAGAGATTCATCAGAATTTATTAACTACATCTTTAGAAATTAGTTTAATTTCCATTAATCTTCCCCGCATACACTTATCTATAAGAAATATAGGGAGATAAAGTCGTATTTAATATGTGTTCTCATGTTTTAAAAATATACCCATTTTCCTGTGTCACTTTTGGATCTGCGTAAAGGTAGCTCTCTTGTGTCAGCGACGGCCTTGCTGAGAGAAAGAATTGTCGCTCCCATGATGATGATTCTCAGAGCAGAGGTACCCAAGTTCCTCCTGAATCCAGGAGTGTAGTCAGGAATCATCACCATTTCTAACCAGCAGCTTTTACGAGATCAATGAAAGGTATCACTACGACTCCAGGAAGAGGACTTCTTTCCCGAAATTTAGGGTTTAGAACTCAGTTAAAAACCTTTTTGGAATATTTACTTCATGCAGAAGACAGGAAGTATGTTAGCAGCTGAGCCAGGTGGGTGGGCGATTTCCCTGTTTGTGAAGACTCCCTGGGAATTTTCCATTGTTGGTGTGGTCTGCATAGCTTCTCTGAGGTTGGAGCATGGAGTGGTCAGCGTACACAGCTCGGACTAGTAATTATGCCTTAATGTAAATATATATAAATATTATACACATATATGCTGGCTTTCAATGGAGTGTTTTAAATGACTCCCTCTGAATGGCAATGTGTATTTATATATATCATGGGTAAAAAATAAGTGTCATGGGTGGTCACATTCCAAAGAAATGAACACATGCACAAAAGCACCAGCCAGTGAATGGAGAGACCGTACAGAACAAGGAATTAAAGGCAGGAGATGTATAGATTTCTTGAGGAGAAAACCATGGGGAATGAAGGGGGAAATGTCTGGTGATGTCTATGAGGGACCTATGTAGGAAAGACCTGTACGGCATCTGTGTGGGAAGCAGGCATTTTTGTTCTTCCTCACATGTTGGTCACAGACAATAATAAGTAATACGTAAGATTATAAACACCACAGATACAGGAAATGTGACCAGGTATAGCTTGTGTCGTAGGCACCGTGGCATTTATAGCTAATATTTTAAACATGATCACATATTAGAACAGGTGATAAACAAGAGGGAAGGAAACCAACCAAAAAGTTCATTAGAAGTTATCTCAGAGGGGCGCCTGGGTGGCTCAGTGGGTTAAGCCTCTGCCCTCAGCTCAGGTCATGATCCCAGGGTCCTGGGATCGAGCCCCGCATCAGGCTTTCTACTCTGCAGGGAGCCTGCTTTCTCCTCTCTCTGCCTGCCTCTCTGCCTACTTGTGATCTCTGTCTGTCAAATAAATAAATAAAATCTTTAAAAAAAAAAAAAAGAAGAAGTTATCTCAGAAAATTTAGCCTTTGCCCTCTTGACTAAAAAAAAAATTTTTTTCCCCACAGACTTTCTGAAGGGAATAGAAGAAAAGGGTGAAGGAAAGTATACATATAAAGATAAGAATAACAGGATGGGGTTCCTACCTTTATAAAAATCTAGTGAAAAACAAGATGCTCTTTATATTTCTGAGACATCTTGAACTTTTCAAGGAGAAAAACTGTTATTAGGAAAACAGTCTTCTAATACTGATGTGCCCTTTAAATATATTAGAAACATTCTTTTGAGCTAAGATCTTTAAAATGATTTCATCAAGATGCAGTTATTCTTCTTAGTTGGTCATTTTTTTTTTCTTAGTGAAATCATCGTCCAAGAAATCTATATTTTTTTTTCTTACTTTTAAAAAAGTGCTATTTTTGTGCATGAGAGAAGATGGTTGCTTATAGCATGGATTTTTCATAGGAAAGCAAACACAGATTAAGCTAATTGCCAGAACAGTGTGGTAGAGTGGGGGAGAACAAAAGATGTGAAGCTGTACAACGTGAGTTGACATGGTCACTTCATTATATACTGGCCTTGTCATCTCTTTCAAGTCACTCGCTGCTTTAGGGTCTCCCTTCTTCCAAGTAAATCTGAACTGCGTTACTTGCTTCAGATGGCTGTTGTGAAGTCAACTAGACTGTACCCACTTTGTAAAGTATATATTGCTCTAATATCATCTGACTGATATAAAATGAAGTCTATGATATAAAATGAAGTCTATGATCTAATTCTGAATTATAATTTAAAAATGTTTGGGGACAAATGTTTGGGGATATGTGGGTGACTCCATCGGTTAAGAGTCCAACTCTTAATTTCAACTCAGGTTCATTAGATCTAGCCCCACATCAGCTCCGCACTCAGCGCAGAGTCTCCTTGTCCCTCTCCCTCTGCCCCTTCTCCTGCACTCTCACTCTCTCTCTCAAGTAAATAAATAATATATTTAAAAATTGTAAAATATTTAATTCAATGAATGTGATCAGGAAGTGCAGTTTGGAGAGATATTTCTGGAATAGTATAAACAAAGATACGTGGTTTTTAAACTGGTGGCATATCAATCAGAGAATTATCCATTTTAGAACAGTTGACCTGAGTTAGGTAGTTCGGAAGCTAGCTCCACTTGAGTTTGAAATAGAGATTTTGGAGACAAGCTGAATGAAACATTTGGTTTTCAGAAGAAGGAATAAGACATTTTAATTTATGGATTCTGAAGAAAAGGACATTAATCCAGAGAAAACCTTGAGGGTGGGTCTAGGAAGAAGGTATTTTCTGGAAGGACCAGGGAGCTGCACACAGAAGTGTGCACTGGAAGTGTGAGAGTGTGGAAGAAAGAGAACTGCCTTCTACAACTGTTTAAAAAATTAAAGGGTATAAGCTAATGTTCGGGAATAGTTAACATTTCTCGGATTGAATATTAAACTTCCTCCAAGGAAAACAACTCAACTGCTAAAGTCAGCCCTTCACTGGTGCCAAGAAAATACTGCTAAATTAGGGTTCTAGGAGAGATATGACTCAGTTAAATATCATAGAGCTCACAACCCATAAACTATCCCTTTGTAGTCCTTGAGAACCTAAGAGATTACAAATAAATTGACTGACTCTTTCCTTCAGGAAAGGAAATGCCTAAAATCATGATTCAGCTTTTTAAATTCAATTTCCATGTGTAACTATTATAGCTGCTGGGAAATACTCAATACTCAAATCATTCTGTAGAACTATTTTTAAATGTTTTAGTCTAAGAACCAAATGTTCTTAGAATCAAAGAAATTTTTTTTCAAATTGAATACATTTGATATGTAACATTGTGTAAGTTTAAGGTATATGGCGTGTTACTTGGATACATTTATATATTGTAAGATGGTTGTTGCTATAGCAACATTTATTTCATTATATACTTATTACAGAAGTGTCGTACAGTATTAGTATCTCTATTCATTATACTGTATGTCGATCTCAGTGGTTTTATTTAATACTCATAACAAGTTTGTACCTTAAACACCATCTCTCTTATCCCTCTACCACCCCATCTCCTGGTAGCCACTATTTTACTGTTTTTTTTTTTTTAAGGTTTCACTTTTTTAGATTGATATATAAGTGACATGATACAGTAGTTATTTTTCTCTGATATATCTCACTAGGCATAATGTGCTCAAGGTCCATCCACATTGTCATAAATGGAAAGGAGTTTCCTTTCTAATGGCTGAACAATACTCCACACAGTTCCACTGTGTATAGGTGCCACTTTTTTTTTTTTAATCCATTCACTTATTGATGAGCATTTGGATTGTTTCCATATTTTGACTATTGTGAATAACACTGTAGTAAACACAGAAGTGCATATATCTTATCAAAATCCTGTTTTCATTTCCTTTGGGTTTTAACCCACTGAGCCAACCAGGCACCCCCTTCTGCCCATTTTTTAATCAGATTGTTGTTGATGTTGAGTTGACTAGTTCCTTATATATTTTAGATATTAACCCCTTCCTAATATATGGTTTGCAAAAAAAAAAAAAAAAAAAAAAACCTCTCCCATTCTGTAGGTTGTCTTTTCACTTGTTCATTTTTTCTTCTGCTTTGCAAAATCTTTTGGGTCTGATGTAATCTCACTTACTGATCTGTTTCTTTTATTGTTTTTTGCTTTGGCATCATTCCCCAAAAATCATTGCCAAGGCCAGCATCGATGAGCATCTTCCCTATATTTTCTTCCAGTTTCACAGCATCATGTCTTATGTTTAAGTGTTTGATCTATTTGAGTTCATTTTTGTGAGTGGCGTGAGATAGGAATCCAATTTCATTGTTCTCCCTGCTTCTCCTGTTTTCCAAGCACCACGTGTTGAAGAGACTATCTTTTCCTCATTGGATATTTTTGAATATTAATTGACTCTATGTACTGGGATTTAATTATGGACTCTATTCCGTTTCATTGGTTGATATGTCTATTTTTTTGTGCCAGTACCATAGTATATTTATTACTATGGCTTTGAAGTGTAGTTCAAAATTCAGAAGCATGATACCTCCAGCTTTGTTCTTGTTTCTCAGGATTACTCTGGCTGTTGGGATTCTTTTGTGGTTCCACCAAATTTTACAATTGTTTCTTCTATTTTTATAAAAATTGTCTTCAGTGATTTGACGGGGATTGCATTGAACCTATAGTATGGCCATTTTATGATATTAATTCTTCTGATTCATGAACATGGGAGGAGTTTCATTTTGTTCGTCTTTTTCAATTTCTTTGAGCAGTCTTGTGGTTTTCGTTTTACAGATCTTTCATTTCCTTGGTTAAATTTATCCCTAAGTATTATATTGTTTTGTTTTGTTTTTTAATTCTGTTGTGAATGAGATGGTTTTCTTTATTTTCTTTATTTCTTTTTCAGATGCTTCATCATTAATGTAAAGTAATACAACTGATTTCTCTATGTTGATTTTCTGTCCTGCCACTTTACTGAAATTGTTGACTAATTCAAACAGGTTTTTGACTGATTCTTTGAGATCTCCTATATGTAGGATCCTATTATCAGCAAATAAGAAGTTTTACTTCTTCCTTTCAAGAAATGTATCTATTTCTTCTAGGTTATGTAATTTGTTGGCACATAATTGTTCATAGTAGTTTCATGTACATCTATAGTATATCAGTTGTAATGTCTCCTATTTCGTTTCTAATTTTATTTATTTATGTTTTCTCTCTTTTGCTCTTAGTCTAGTTAAAGGTCCCTACAATTATCTTAGTGAATTGTCTATTTCTCCCTTAAAATCTGTTACTAACTGCTTAATATATCTCAGTGCTCATGTGTTGGGAGCATATATATACTTATATTACCATATCTTCTTGACATTGACCTCTTTATCATTATATATTGACCTTCTTTGTCTCTTGTTATCCATCTTGGCTTAAAGTCTATTTTGTCAGATATAACTGTGGCTGTGCTCACCTTCTTTTTCCATTTGCTTGGAATATCATCCTCCATTCTTTCATTTTTGATCCTGTGTTCTTCTTTAGAGCTAAAATTACTCTCCTATAAGCAACATAGAGTTGGGTCTTGTTTTTTTTTTTACCCATTCAGCCACTCTGTGCCCTTTGA
Source organism: Mustela nigripes (assembly GCF_022355385.1). Classification (NCBI taxonomy): domain Eukaryota; kingdom Metazoa; phylum Chordata; class Mammalia; order Carnivora; family Mustelidae; genus Mustela; species Mustela nigripes. The sequence goes on along the minus strand of NC_081562.1, from coordinate 50,626,504 downwards.
TTGGTGAGTTTAAGCCACTTACACTTAGGGTGATTATTGATATGTAAGGGTTTACTACTGCCGTTTTATCTTTTGCCTTCTGGTTTTTGTTTTTGTTTTGTTTTGTTTTTTAATTTTATTTATTTATTTGACAGACAGAGATCACAAGTAGGCAGAGAGAGTGGGGGAAGCAGGCTCCTCGCTGAGCAGAGAGCCTGACTCTGCTCTGGGATCATGACCTGAGCTGAAGGCAGAGGCTTTAACCCACTGAGCCACCCAGGCACCCCTCTCCATTGTTTCTTTTTCCTTCTATTTCTGTCTACCTCTGTAAGTTTGTGGCTTTCCATGCTGATTTTCTTAGTGCCCCAATTTTTTGTTTCATGTTGCTACTCTAGATTTTTGCTTTGTGATTACCTCGTTTTATAAAAAATAGTCCATTTTCTGCTAATAGCAGTTTATCTTCTTTTGCTTATAAAGTCTCCATCCTTTGACTCTTCCCTTTTCTATTTTTCATGTCACAAATTATCTCTTTTGACACTGTGATTTTGTTACCAAATTGTAGTAGTCATAGTTATTTTTAATCATCTTTTCCTTTAACCTTTAAAGAGTTTAACATATCATTCTAAAAAAGTTACAGTTCTAATTCTGATTATTGATCACCTTATCAGTGTATTGTATACCTTTGCCTTTTCAGCTTGAACAGCTCCTTCCAGCATTTCTTAGAAGGCAGGTCTAATAATGGTGAATTCCTTCAGCTTTTGTCTATCTGGGAAAGCTTTTGTTTTTCCTTCATATCTAGAGGATAACTTTACCAGATAGAGTATTCTTGGCTGGAAGTTTTTATCTTTTAATATTTTGACTAGGTCATTCCATGCTCTTCTAGCCCAAAACGTTTCTGCTGAGGAATCTGCAGTAGCCTAATGGGAGTACCTTTGTAAGTTACTATCTTTTTTCTCCCAGCTGCCTTTACAACTATTTCTTCATTGTTGACTTTTGACACTTTTAATATAATGTGTGTTGGAGATGGATATTTGTTTTGTTTTGTTTTGCATTGAGATGACAAGGCATTTGATTAGCTTCATGGACTTATACATCTGGTTCTTTCCCCAGGCATGGGAACTTCTCAGCTATTATTTCTTTAAACATGCTCTCTGCTTCCTTCCTCTTTCCTCCTTCTGGGGCACCCATTATTCTTATCTTATCTCTTCCAGTGGAGTCAGTTCTCATAGGGTTTCTTTACTTTTAAAAATCTAGTTCTCTCTCTTCGTTCACTTGAATAATTTCTTTATTTCTGTCCTCGAGCTCGCTAATTCTCTCTTTCATGTGATCTGCCTTATAGCCAATGCATTCTAATGCATTTTTTTTTTGTCTCATTTATTGAGGTTTTCAAATCTCTAGCATTTATTTTAGGTACTCTTTTAGGATCTGAATCTTTTTAGTAAAGTACTCCTTCTCTTTATTCCGGAGATCATTGTGTTAACGTTCTGAATTTTCTTGTAGCTTGTTAAATTTCTTTATAACAGCTCTTGTAAATTCTTTATCATTTTGGCTGCCGTATTCCATGTCATTGGGCTTGGTTGCTAGAAAATTGTCACTTTATGTGATACTGTATTACCATGGTTTTCCATGGTGTTTGATGAGAATTGCTTTTGCCTCTGTATATGAAGTAGGGAACACCTGTCTTATTTAGGCAGAGTTTTGTTTACTTTGATTCTTAATAGTTCAAGAGGCTGGTATTTTAGAGGCTTCCTTTAGTTTTCCAGAAGGTGGCATTATAGCACATGTTTTTGGTTTCTCTACCCAGCCAGAGCGGACTCCCCACTAAGGTTGACAGCAAACACATAAAAGGAAAAAAACAAACAAACAAAAACAACAACAACAACAACCACCACCACAAAGTGTGGCAACAGAGGAAGAGATGTGTACTTAGCACTTGGGCTTTGGGTATGCCTACTGCCTGGTAGGGGTACTTTCAAGTGGGAAGGGTCACAGTGGCCAATGAGCAGTCCTCTTGACTCCTGAGGCAGACGACAGGAAAGCTTTCCTTCAGTTCTCTTTGTCTGCCTACTTCCCTTCCCTTTCTTTCCCCCAACCCAGCCCCAGTCACTGCCATCTGTTCTCAGAGAGAGCAAGGGTTCCTCCAGCTGCAGGGCATGACCAGGCCGACCCTCACTCACTGCCTTCACCTACCACCTCCTTTGACAAAAAGGTTGAGCTGGCTTACTGCTGGCCAGCTGCCACCCTCTCTCTGCCACCACTGTCTCTGCTACCTGTGGGCTCCACTGCCATTTCCCTGACTCTGACACTTCCTCTGAGGTCCAGTGGATCTTTCAGTATCCTGATGTGCTATGCAAAAGCACCTTCTTTCTTTTTCTTTCTTTCTCTCGTTCTTTCTTTCTTTCTTTTTTCATATTATGGAGTAGTTGTAAATCAGAGAGGAGAGAAAATAAGAATAAAGAATAAAACTCAAGCCACCATGATGTTGATGTCCCAAAGAAATTTTCTAAGTACTGATTGTAAATCTCTTTCATCAAAATAAAAATAATTAAAACTACTTTAAAAATCACATTATTTGTGGGGTGCCTGGGTGGCTCTGTCAGTTAGCATCAGCCTTCAGCTCAGGTCATGATCCCAGGGTCCTGGGATCTAGCCCCACATTGGGGAGGAGTCTCTGCTCAGCAGGGAGCCTGCTTCTACCTCTTCTTTGCCCCTCCCCCTGCTTGTGCTCTCTCACTCCCTCTCTTTCAAATAAATAAATAAATGCTTTTTTAAAAACCATAGTATTTCTATCATGAGCAACTGGCCGACCACACAAGAAAAGGTGTAAATGTTATGTGAAAAATTGGTTATAAGTGGTTTAAGTTCAAATACAATTTCTTAGGGGCGCCTGGGTGGCTCAGTGGTTTGGGCTGCTGCCTTCGGCTCAGGTCATGATCTCAGGGTCCTGGGATCGAGCCCCGCATCAGGATCTCTGCTCCGCAGGAAGCCTGCTTCCCTCTCTCTCTCTCTCTGCCTGCCTCTCTGCCTACTTGTGATCTCTGTCTGTCAAGTAAATAAATAGAATCTTAAAAAAAAAAAAAAAAAAATACAATTTCTTATAACAACTACCTGAAGAATCATTCAAATCTTAAGAAGACATTATATCTTAAATAGACTTTCAGGTATATCACTAACAAACTTGGAGTATTAATTATTGCTCATCTTCAATAATACATAATTTATTTTCCATTATCACATAGATGTCTGACTTCATCTAGTATTGAACATTAATTAGTCTTTCTATCTGGCTAAAGCTGACATTAGCTGAAGTGTGAGCGTAGCCCACAGTATCTATGCATAAGTGATTTGCTGAAACCCAGCAGCATGGTGCTGCACACATTTATTCATTTTACTTTGGTGCTGTTAACTGTGTGTATATGCAGAGTGAACTAGCTACATGAATGGTTATGTGGAGAGAAAAAGAAATATATAAAGAGAATAGATAAATAATGAACCTTTTAAAAATACATAGTGTTTCTGTTTAAAAACTTATAGAATAAAGAAATAGTACTGAGACAGATTAATTCTTTTTTTATGAAGTAACATTAATTTCATCATTTTCATTTAGGTGAAATGTTGGCCTACAGGTGAATTTTGCCCTAAATCTTGGAGAATCGTAAAAACTGAGGTGAAGAGTCAATTCATAAGACCATGTCTTCCTTTACCCCACCTGTGTGTGACTGTTCACTTCAGAATGCCTTATATCCCCAAACCTGCCATCTACTATGAAATAAAAATGCCTCTTAAATACTGTAACTCAAGAGCACACCGAAGTATCATTTTAAAACTAACTAGTTTTAACATTACCTACACACTGCATCTTTTTTTGTTTTGTTTTTTAAGCTTAATTATATTCTTTAAGTGAAAACAAAGAAATAAGGGTGCCCGGGTGGCTCAGTGGATTAAAGCCTCTGCCTTCGGCTCAGGTCATTATCCCAGGTCCTGGGATCGAGCCCCACATCAGGATCTCTACTCTGCGGGGAGCCTGCTTCCTCCTCTCTCTCTCTGCCTGCCTCTCTGCCTACTTGTGATCTCTGTCAAATAAATAAATAAAATCTTTAAAAAAACAAAAAACAAAAACAAAGAGATATCTTTCCAATCTGTATTTTCTGTGTGTGTGATAGGAAAGAAGTGATAACTTTTCCTCTACAACAAGTCTTTAAATTTCTTCTTGCATGTCTTTTTCTTCTATCTCTACTTTGTCATTTTCCCTATTAAAGGGGGGAAAAATCATGTTGTCTTTCTTTATTAGAGGAAAACTGTTCATGGCCATGCCTCTCTACACTTAAAATTACATTGAACATAAGAGATTACATTGCACATAGAAAACAATAATCTAAAATTGCACATTGAATTTAATATCGATTTTCTTGTACATCCCCCTCCCCCATTAGACTCTAGACCTCTTGAGGCCAGGAGACATTTCTTATTTATTTTGTACACCCAGTCCCCCTCTGATGTTTGGTTTATCAAGTATCAGTTAGAAGCTGATGAGCCAATGAGTAACTTCATCAGAGTATGGAAGTTTGGCTTTTGAAACTAATCAGGACACTGAAAGTTTTAATAAAAAGGTCCCTTGTTGATCTTTGCCCTCCATTCTGAAGGTGTCTGAAAGGCCCCAGAGGGAAGGCTAAGACTCCAAAGTACTGGCTCCCAAATCCGTTTTCATGAGAAGTGCTGTGGCATGTTAAGGTACACACCCAGGCTGACGCTGATAAACTCTAACTAGAGTAGATTGTGACTATCCTCATCCTTGAACAGATGAAATGAGCCCAGCAGCAGTGAGAACACTTTGCTACAATAATCCAATAAATAATTTTAAAATGATGGTTACTTTTTTCTTTTGCATGGAAGTCTAAGAGTAAAGCCAAGTAGAGTTTAAAAAAAAAAAAAAAAAAAAAAAGAACACCTTCCCTTCCTCCCAATACCAAGCAGAAATTCCAGAGATTTTGCCAAAACTCCCTATAGATTTATCACTTCTTAGGAGACTTTGTACAAAATCTCCTTTGCACTATAACAGCCAGATGTTACTGTCAAATTGTAACCATCCGGACTACATGTGTACACACATTGCACAGTCATCTCTAACTGCACACAGGAGGCACAAGAAATAGAAGTTATGACCTAACTCAAGCTTTTTCTAAGCTGGAGGAAGATTGCCACCAGCCAGTTATGGTAGATGGTTTCTCTTTACTAAGGCCTCCCACCACTAGGGAGCGGGATCATTCTCAAGTGAGGAAACCAGGAAAACAAGACTGCCAGCCCAAGAAAAGTGTTGTGTGCAACAGAGATGGGATTTGTATAGCTATAGCCACGTCATCTCCTCACGCTGTTGCACCATTTGATCTGAAACAAATTCTTCAAACTTTAGACACACCATGTTGCTATCTAATTACAAAAAAAAAAAAAAAATTCTAAAGTAAATAAAATAATTTTGGACCACTTGGTGTTAGAGAGTACCCTGAACTTCACTTCCCTATGCTGGTGTCAGTAACTGAGAGTTGACCATTTTAATTAAAGTACAAGCTCCATTTTTCCTTTTAGAGCTTTCCTGGGTAGCCACCAAGAATTGTTACATACAAATTATTCCAGCCATTCCATTTCATTAAAGACGTAAAGTGCAGAAGGTCTTGTCTGGGTATGAGAAGAGGTCAGGTAGATGATCACAAAGCCAGCCATGGTGTACCAGAAGAAAAGCTGCAGAATAGGGCGCCTGGGTGGCTCAGTGGGTTAAGCTGCTGCCTTCAGCTCAGGTCATGATCTCAGGGTCCTGGGATCGAGTCCCGCATCGGGCTTCTGCTCAGCAGGGAGCCTGCTTCCCTCTCTCTCTCTCTCTGCCTGCCTCTCCATCTACTTGTGATTTCTCTCTGTCAAATAAATAAATAAAATCTTTAAAAAAAAAAAAAAAAAAAGAAGCAAAAACTTAAAAAAAAAAAAAAAAAAAAAAGAAAAGCTGCAGAATAAATAAGAAAACTGGAACGTCACACCTGGTATAAGCAAATCCCTTCTTTCCCTACAGAGTCAGGAGTACTTTGTCAAAATAAGTGTCAGGGTGGGGTGGCATGGGAAATTGAGTGCAAGATCTAGGTGCACAGAAAGTATAAAAATCTGTAGGGCATACAGGTAGGCTACCAAATCCTAATGACGACTCACAGAAATTATAAGGAGAATGGTCCCCTTACCCTGATTCTATCAGGCTAACCTGAACTTGTTGCTGTCTTCTGGGTTTGACCAACACATGTGCAAGTTCATATGGTTCAGTCAACAGTGTAAGTCCTGCTGAGGGAAAGGGGATGCTTTGCCTCCACCCATCCTGGCGATACAGGTCTGATGCAAGATTTGCACTTAAAGATCAGAGACCTTTACGTGACCTTCCCTGGAGCTCAAGTGTTCCATTGAGGGACCCAGTTGCATCTTTATAGGGCAGGGAATGGGTTGCAGTGGAAGTCAAGTGAATGAGGCACTGACATTCCTGTCAGAAGTAACATTTTGTCTGCTTTCTGTTGGGGGATTCCACTGAAGATCTGATTTGTAAAAGAGGGGAAAGTTTCTTACACTTTTTAAAAACTGGTTCAAAACCTGTAGAATGTGCTCGTTTTGTTAAAGGAACCCCAATATAAATTTTGACTTCTGGAAAATTGAAGTTTTAAAACTATAAATCAGAGGGTCATGAACAAGTGCGTTGGTTACCTCATTTCATGAAAGGCAGGGAAGAATTTTCATTCTTGATGATGGTAATCTCCCTCCAGTTCAGCTCATGTCATATTCAAAGAAAATACGTTCAAAATAGAACTGTGAAACTTTAAAGGGTGAAGGGCATATTTTCTCAGTACATGAATGAAAATAAATCTTGACGAATGGTTATATACAGAAAGAGAGCTCTTTTTTTCCCCTTCTTTCTTTTTTTTTTTTCCTTTTAAGTATTTGGGACAAAGGGTGAAAAGGGGTATTGTTCAAAACACAAGTCAAAAAAAACTCCCGTAAGTCTATACACCACATGACATGAACGGGCCTTCATGGTTCATGACCATGTTTGAAGTGTTTATGTAGAAACTGGACAATTACTTGTGTAGAATCTGGGCTATGTCTACTTATTGAACTTGGTTGATGTTTTTTACTACAAATAACCAATTAATTTAGGCCAGAAAGCAGTTGAGGTAATTGAGCAATCGGTCAATTTATTTAATGACATTTTCTCCAAATGGTAGGGATACATTCTTCAGTCCGTTCAAGCAAAATACGAAGGTGATTACCCTCATGTGGTTAAAATTGCAATCATAAGACCCGCTTTTTCAACGAGCTGACTTAGGCATAAAGGACTCTTTGGAAGTCTAAAAACAGATAACATGTTTGGCAATTGTTTTTAATATGATCCCATATTTAGTTTAAAATTTGAAATAGCTGGGCTTATCTGTGAGATGTTATTTTGGGAGACATTAAAGTCCCCTTCAGTGGAACTCTCTCTTTAAGAGAGAGTTCCACTGAAGGGGACTTTTCGTGTCTCACAGAAAAGACGAGGGTTTTAAAATCCTTTTTTTAGTGAATAACTAGGGGAATCTGTCTTACTCTGTACTACTGTGAGAATGAAAAACAATTTACATGAAGAAAAGATTGTGCCAAGGAACAGAAGTACCTCTTGATGAACAACGGTCTTAGGATTTCAAAGCAAAGTGGACAAAACCACCTCCCAGTGGCTGGCAAAAACAAAAGATATAATTAGATTAAAAATCTGCTGCTTACATGAAACCAAAAGACCCATCTGTAAAGAGATCTGAATGAAGGGCTATTTTCTTTCAAGGTCAACTTAAGACTCTTTACATAATGATCTTCCTTACTTTACAGCACATTGTACCTCATTTTTTTTTTTTTTCAAAATGAAGTTGGTAAACCCAATTTCAGCCTCATTTCATTTACTGTTTAGATTAGTACTAAAAATGAGCTACTAATGTCTGGGCCCTTTGTTATTGAGGATTTTCTTTCAATGCCTATCAGAAAGGTGGCTTAGCTGTCTAAGTATCAGCTTTAAATACCTAGACTCCGTGGAACCATAGGTTGGATTCTCAGAAGGGCTGGGGAACCCCTTAATTATTCTGAAATAGTTGGTTTAGCATGCCATTTCCTACACAAGTGCCCTTCTACAGAATCTTCAAAACCAAAATACTCTGTGGACATTAAAAATTCAATCATTATTTTCCTTTTGTTCGGAGAAATACTCATTCGCTGTAGGATTTCAGAACTCAAAAAGTATATGCTTTCCTTTTTTGTGTCCCTTGCATTTTCTTAGCCTGCTGTGTACCCTACACTCTGTACAAACTTTAACAATATTTATTTGCAGAAAGATTGTACTTTGAATTTGGCTGACTTGTCCAGTGTAAGGATGAATATGCAGAGAACCACACTTTGAAGTCCGTGTGGTTAGAAAGGGCTTTCCTAAATCTTTCCATGATACGTTCTAGTGATGGATTCTTTTTAGTTCTCACGCTCTTATTTTAACATTGTATTAACCCAAAGCACTTGAACTTCAGAGCCCTTTGTTTTGGATGGTGATGTTATTTCATTCTGGCTGGAAAGCCCTCTTTTACCTACTGTGTCTGAGATGTTGAAATCCAACAACTGAGTGAGAGATTTGCATGACAAGCTTTTTGAAAATTTTAACTCTGTCTTAACATAAGGAACTCAAAATTTCAGTGAGCTAAGAGTTTGCATGCCAAGTCGACAAGGCGCCTAAAGTATATGAACTTACTACGTACACAGACTTAGTAGAAACAGAGTCATCAGAATCCTTGAAGTCAGCAAGTTAGAGGACTTGGCGACTTGTTCAATAGCACAGTCGTCATGAAATCCACGCCTTTAAAGGGGACTTCGTTAGAGCCTCCACAGCTGGTAACGAAGGAGGAATCTCCCAGAGGTAGAGAGGAGATCAGCTGGACCTGTGGGACCTAACTCGTGTCCTCTGGCATTCGTCTGTCACCAGCAGCCTCGTAAACCAGAGCTGGTCCCTGTTCAGGAAGCCAGGGGCTTCCTCTGGCCGTGGTGGCAATAGAGAATCCTGAGATCCCAAAGAAGAACGTGAAACTGGAGTGGAAATGAGAGCCATGCTCCTCCTGAATCGGATCTGGATTTGAATTGACTTGGGGGGCGGGGGAGGGCGGTAGGTAAAGGAAGAAAATGGGTTTCCTCGGAGCATTATACAGGCAATTAAAAGAAGTAGAAGACTCGAGTTGTTTGAGCTTTAGAAAATGATCTTAGGGGAGGTGATTTCGATTCCCTATTCCTTGGGTTCCCTGTTCAAAAAAAAAAGGAAGTAATAAGGCATGGGCTGTCCTGGTCACAAAAGGACGGGAGTTGCTAAAAGAAAAAGGATTTTAGCTTTTATACGGTAAACGCTTGTATAAAATATGACTCATGTATTAAGATGCAGGGAAATAGACTGCCAGCCACACTAACGAGTCATAGGCATAGTTCTAGAAGAACCTTTCAGTTCTTCTAGAGGTATAGTGGCCAACCATGTTCTTGACAACAAGAATCCTAAGAGGCAACTGGTTTCTAGGTGTCAACACTTAGGCCTAAGCTAGGAGATGCCCCCGAGGAAGATAAGAAACTTGCGACCGCAAGTTTGGTGTCCCAGAAGATTTCCAGACTAAGAGTTTGTTTCCTTTCCCTTTTTATGAATGGCTGTCGTACTATGCTTCCGTCGGCATTTTCTCCCAAAGCCATTCATAAAAATAAAAACAAAACAGAATAACGACAACAAAAAACTTGGTCGGCACCGTCTGGAGCCACCGGGTACCAGAGGCTGGGAAAACATCCTGGCAGCCTCCTCCCCAAGCAGCCCTGAGAGCATTCAAGGATCTGTTTGTTTGGTGGTCTGAGAAGTATGAAGTGCTGTGTGGAAGGCAGCTGGTAGGAGTTCTGTGACACGGACTAGGCCGGGAGCCAGGGCTGGCTGAGGTTCAGACATTGTCTTTCCCCTCATTGAAGTGTCAGGACCTAATTCATGGAAAATCGGGTGAGCTGGCAGCCCTTTCAGAGGATTTCATTGAGCCCCGCAGTGTGCAGGAGTCCCATGAACGCGGGATCCTCAGCCAAAAGAGGAGGGGAACTTCTGGGCAGTAGAAACCAGTCAGCGTGCAAGAATGTGTGGGGATTTGAAACGGTTTGGGAGTAAACATGTGTACAGGTGTCATCGGCGGGAAGAAAGAGAAAGAAGAAAGTGGTCTGTCCTTACAAATGACTCCTTTGAAATGAATACTCTCTCAGCGCACACTTTTGAATCCTAAGAGGCAAGAAGTCCTCATCGTCCTTGGTTCAGGACCACCTGGAGAAAATATCATCTGGCAATCTGGGCTTTTATGATGTCATCTCCCCTGTGATTTAAAGTCGAAGGGAAGAGCTTTTTCTTTTCAGTGAACAAAAGTATTTTGTTGTTTTAAAAAGTTTTTATCTTGTCCATCTAAAAAAAAAAAAAAAAAAAAAAAAGCTCTGATGATTTTTATCTGACATTTTTTTTCAAGATTTCTTTTATTTATTTGAGAGAGAGTAAGCATGAGCAGGGAGAGTGGGAGAAGGAGAAGCAGACTCCCCGCCGAGCAGGGAGCCCAATCCAGGTCCAGTCCCCGGACTCTGGAATCATGACCTGAACCAAAGGCAGACGCTTAATCGACTGAGCCACCCAGGTCCCCCAGCATGTTTAATACGTCAGCAATAGGACCATCATACCATCATAGAAATTCCAAAAGGAAGGAAAATGAATAGGAGCTCTATGCCCCATGATATGGTGAATTTGCCGCAACTTCTGTTATTTGGGAAAACTATAGTGATTTTATTTTTTTCACTGTGCCACAAAGCTGTGTCACGATCCACCTCAGAGTGGCACAGTTGTGTTTGCAAGTCCTAGTGATGTGTAGATGGAAGAAGTAAGGCTCCTGTTTAGACTTGAGAGTGAGTACTGGAAGTAATCTATCAGAAGGCTCGGGCTTCAGCTCCTACACTTACGTTAACCAAGAGTAACTTAAATATCTTTTGAATATTATCATTAATGGAAAATTAATTTAGGCTAGGGGCACCTGGGTGCTCAGAGGGTTAAGCCTCTGCCTTCAGCTCAGGTCATGGTCTCAGGGTCCTGGGATCAAGGCCGGCGTTGGGCTCTCTGCTCAGCAGGGAGCCTGCTTCCCCCTCTCTCTCTGCCTACTTGGGATCTGTCTGTCAAATAAATAAAAATCTTTAAAAGAAAAAACAAAAACAAAGCAATTTAAAAAAATTAATTTAGACTAGGTAGAAAAGTTTTCCCTCAGATAAGAAAATTCTGTGCTACCTACATAATTTAAGAGCTACAAATGCAGGTATAACAAAATAGTCTGCAAATGAAACTATCAAGAAAGTGAACAGACCCACAGAATGGGAGAAGACATTTGCAAATCACATTCTAATGACACTCACATCTAGAACATAGCAAGAACTCATACAACTTAATAATGAAAAAACAAACTTTAATATGGGCAAGAGATTTGAACAGACATTTCTGTAAAGAAGATTTACAAATTGCCAATGAACTCATGAAAAGATGTTCAACATCATTTGTCATTAGGGAACATCAACTCAAAACCACAGTGACATTGAACTTCACACCCAGTAGTTGTTTATAATTAAAAAGACGGGCAGTAACAAGTGTTAACAAGTATATGGAGAAATTGGGACCCTCATACATTGCAGGTGGAAATGTAAAACGGTGCTGCTGCTTCGAAGAACTGGCGACTCCTTTAAAAGTTTAACATAGAGTTACCTATATGACCCAGAAATTCCACTCCAAGCTATCTATACCCGAGCAAAATAAAAACATGTCTCTACTAAAACTTATATATAAATGTTCATAGCGTTAGTCACGATAACAAATGGCAGGGAAAAAAAAAACCCAAATGTCCATCACCTGGCGGGTGGATAAACAAAATGTGGTATATCCATCAATGGAATGTTGTTCAGTCGTAGAGAAAAATGAAGTGGGGATGGGAGCTACGACCAGGATGAAAATAGGTGCCGAATAGGAGAAGCCAGACACGAAAGACAATATATTGTAGGATTCCGTTTACATTAAATGTCCAGAATAGGAAAATTTATATGGACAGAAGGCTGAGTGGTTGGTTAGTGCTGGGAGGCTGACCAGGAAGATAGGAGGGAGTGGGGAGTAGTTGATAATGGGTATGGGGCTTTTTTGAGAGGAGGTGAAAGTGTTCTAAAACTAGATCATGGTGGTGACTTTAGAACTCTCTGCTTATACTAAAACTTTGAATTAGGGGTGCCTGGGTGGTTCTGTCATTAATATCTGCCTTCAGCTCAGGTCATGATCCCGGGGTGCTGGGATCGGACCCTGTATCAGGTTCTCAGTGGAGAACCTGCTTCTCCCTCTCCCTCTGCTGCCCACCCCCTACTTGTGCACTCTCTCACTCTCTGTGTCTCTTTCTGTCAGATAAATAAATAAAATCTAAAAAAAAAAAAAAAAAAAAACCTTTGAATTATACACCTTACGGGTGAATTTTATAATATGTAAATTGTAACTCAAGAAAGCTGAGTGTTTTTGAACAAAATAGCTCCTTTCCCTCCTCCAGTGAATCCAGATTCTTCTAAGATTTATTTATTTATTTATTTGGCAGACAGAGATCACTGGTAGGCAGATAGGCAGGCAGAGAGAGAGAGAGGAGGAAACAGGCTCCCTGCTGAGCAAAGAGTCCGATGCCAGGTTCGATTCCAGGACCCGGAGACCATGACCTGGGCCGAAGGCAGAGGCTTAACCCACTGAGACATCTAGGTGCCCCGTGAATCCAATTTTAGAGCCAGTATTTTGTCTCTAGTTTGCAGCAGGTGTCTATATTTAAAACATGTAGACTTGATTATTTTCATTCTGTATGTTTTCCTTTAAAATGTAACAGTTCTTTTTGTTTGTTTCTTCCTTAGCCACAACAAGTCGTTCAGAAGAAGCCTGCTCAGGTAAGAGATGGTCATTATGATTTTTCCTTCTGTGAGAAAGATATGACCCCAAATTAAATCTCTAATTAGAATTTTTCTAGTTTTGATTATGTTGGCATTACAGTATTCTTGCAAATTTGTTGTGTCCTTCAGACAAAGCCAGGAATACAGAGTCTGAGATTGTGTCATTAAAAACTGCCTGGCTAGCTCAGTCCCTAGTGCATGGGACTGCATGGTTTGAAGTTCAAGTCTCATGATGTTGGATGTGGAGATTACTTAAAAATAAAATCTTAAAAAAAAACCCTAGACCATCAAGTCCTGAAGTATACAAAGTAAATATAAATAGTTTAAAAAGTAAAATTTTAATTTCTGTTCCTCATATAAAACAAATATTTAATAATCTTATCATATATTTCCCCAACTGTAAACATCAAATTTTGTTCTATCTATCCATATTCCCCATTGACTTGATACAGAACTTATTAGCTGAAAAATATATTGTGATTTATGACAAGAACATGATCTGTTTATTGCATTATTCTATAACCTTTGATAATCCCAAAACACCCCCCAAAGAAGGCTGGGAACTGGGAAATTAAGGGGTCCCAATTTTGCAGATTGATGGACACTCAGGTTCTGCCTCATTGGCTGAATCACAGTTTCTGAAGTTTGGCAACATCAAAATTAAGAACCAATTTTACATCTCTTATCCTTTATGCCTGGTGTTCCTTGTCCTAAGTATAATCCATACATAGAAACTTAAGAATCATATTTATTAAGGAAGTTTATCTTGAAGGGAAAAAACACTGAAGAATGAACTAACCATGATTGCCAAGTACTTGATTTCTTACTAAAATTTCAGAGTATCCCCACTATTCTCCACTCCTGGGTTTAAAGAGGTGTCCAGGAGGGGTGCACCTCGGTGGCAGTCAGTTGAACCTCTGACTCTTGGTTTCCACTTGGGTCATGATCTCAGGGTCATGGTCTCAGGGTTGTGGAATTGAGCCCTGTGTTGGGCTCCACACTCAGCTCAGAGTCTGCTTGAGAGTCTCTCTCCCTCTTCCCCTCCCCTGCTAAAATAAATAAATAAATCTTTTTAAAAAAGATACCGAGGAGATCTCAATGCATCATACAGAACCTGCTGGAGTAAGTTGTTACCCAGTGCCATGGGTTACCAAGTTCTGTTCTTTGTAGAGCTTCTTCATATATTTTTAAATATACTTTGCACCCTGTCCTCTTGGGACCATGGTGCCTTGCCTGGGAAAGACCATCCAAGCAATCTTAATGTGTCTAGTATTCTTTACAAATGCTGCTTGGAAGAAAATTGAATCTTCTAAACACATGTAAGCATATAGGAAAAATGTGTCAAAAATTACATGTATGTTTTAAGTAGAGTAAAAGCAGAGTTAACATGAAAAAAGAATTCTCACGGCTATCCCCATAAAAGCCAAGAATTGTAGGAAGTACTAAAAATAAATACCCAGTGTTTGTAAACAATATTTAACAGAACAAAATATAAATAAAAACATTTTAAGTAGCCGATTCCAAATATATTTAGCCTCTCATCCTTCATCAGTAAGAACTTCAAGAGGAAGTAAACTTAAAAGTCAGTCCATTTGGACAAAAGGATACTACAGCGTTCAGTGTTGCATCACTGGCTACAAACAATAGATTAATAACTGTGATCTGTTAATGACATTGATTCTGTCTCTATCGTTGGTGTTGTAGGGAAGGTAAAGCAAACAAAAACAGCTATTGCATCTGAGAAATGTGTAATCTAGTTAAGAGGTTCTTAACGTTGGCTGCATATTGGAATAACCTAGAGATTTATATATATTGTATATTTAATATGTCCATTTACATAAATATATAAAATTATATATCTGTTTGTGGCTATTAGATATATTTCAATATGAGGGCTGTGTGTGTGTGTGTGTGTGTGTGTGTGTGTGTGGAGTTAGCCCATGTGAGCCAGTTGTAAGCATCTCTTTCAAATTGTATGTTTGGTGAAGTCCGGGATGTAGCTTAAAATCCACTATGGTGTGAGTATTTACCCCATGGAAACTGACAACTACTACGAATCAGGACCTTTTTTTTCCTGGTGAGCAAGTTTACCTACACACCACTGACCCCACCCTTCAGTGATTCTGATTGTTTGATCTAAAGACCCAAGCATCATTATGTTTTATGAGCTCCCCAAGTGATTCTAATGTGCAGCCAGCAGGAGTGAAGAAGATACTCAGTGAACACACATGAGAAGACATTTAAACGTTTGTTGAACAAATGACCACAGAATGCCAATGTATATGAGGCACCTAGGGAATACAGATGGATGAGTGGAATGTCATGTGTTACTTAAGGGGATAATTCCTGGAAGATTTTTTTTTTTTTTTAAGATTTATTTACTTATTTGAGGGAGAAAGAGAGAGTGTGTGCACGTGAGTAGGGGGAGGGGCAGAGGGAGAGATAATTCCAAGCAGACTCCCCGTTGAGCAGGGAGCCCAATGTGGGGCTCCATCCCAGGACCCTGAGACCATGACCTGAGCTGAAATCAAGAGCGGGCCACTTAACGGATGAGCCACCCAGCCACTTATCCATGAAATGAGAGGCAGAAACAAATAAATCATAGGTGGAGATTATCGATGTGAGCAAAACTGATGGCAGTTTGGTCAGTAATACACCGAGAAATCCGAAATTCTTTCCCAAGAAAATCAGGACTATCAAAGAAGGCACAGATGGATTGGGTTGGTCTTCACTGATCCGTCCGGCTGTCTTACAAACTCCGCTCCAGATATGCCCTCCAGGGGAAGAGTTCAGAGGGTTTTTTTTTTTTCTTTTTTTCTTTTGCTTTTTTTTTTTAAATGTGAGCTCACTGGGCTTCCTAATCTATATTGTCTAAGGATACAGTGATGAATTATATAAACATGGGGGCTACGTGGAAGTTCATGGAGGATAATGTAAATTTAACACTACATTCAAAAGGATCTCTTCCTTTTCCATCTGTTTATTTCAAAATACCCTCCCAGATGGCTTTTCCATGTAGCAGTCTGGATTAACTCAGGCTCATATCCTCTCTTCACCAACAGTACTTTGAGGGGCTCCGTTCAGACCCTGTTTTGAGGCAGTGAAAATTTTAATACAATTAAAGATTTTACCTCTAAAGGAAAGGGCTCAGTGCTGTGTAAAGAGACCTAGGTTTTGCTTTTTGGCCCCATCAATGAGTGAATTAATCTTTCTGTTTCCTATTTACCCATCTGTGCACTGGGATAGTAACACACCGCCTTGCTCCCAAGAAAACTGGGAAAGATTCAAAATTATATAAATTCCAGAGCATATTGCTATATCCCGACTTATTTTTGGAGGCTGGGTTTTTCATTTCCAGGAATGAATAAGCCTCAAAAATCCTAGAACTCGCTTTAGTTCAAAACTACTATCTTTTTGACCCTTTGGTGTTTTCATTGCACCTTTTAAAACGTGAGGATTGTTTTAACTAAGGGGGAAATGTTACAGTAATTGCTACATCCTCTCATTAGGACTAAAGCAGTCAGAATCACTTTTCATGTATGTATGTCACATTTATATGGAATTACAAAGGCTCCATTGTAAAATATCCTAAAGCCATCAAATTCTGAAAGCTCCCCAGAGCTTGAAGAATGCCATTTCTTGAAACTGGAACACAAAGCAGCAAAATTCATTCTGAGGAGACAAGTCCAGAATTTTAAGTTTCAAAATCTTGATATCTGTTTATGTATATAAATACATGTGTCCAGAAAAGAATAAAAGTTTAAGGGAAGCCTTACCGCAGCGGTCGGTGTTTATAAAGCCCTCCGGGTGCCAACAGGGAGAGACCTCAAGTGTGTCCCACATCCTCACAGGAAAAGTTAGTGGTCTCTTAACAATCTAAAGAGAAAAATCTGCAGTAGTCACAGTGATTTTTTAAATTACAAAAGCAGTGGAAAGACAGTTTATGGGGAAGCTCTGTCATATTTTTATTTAAAATGACAAATTAAGCAATAATTAGAAATTAGCTAATATGTCTGTTTTCTAGCAATTTGAAGCAGTTGACTTCTCAACCACATGGATCATGTCCTTAACTTCAGTAGGAAATGGTGGTAGAATTTATTGTCATTGTTGTTTTTATAAGATAACACCGTAAGGGTATCCAGTTCGTGTTATTATTGATAGAGCATTGTTTTTTCAAGTTTTTATTTTTATTTTTTAATATATTTTTTAAGATTTTTATTTATTTATTTGACAGACAGAGATCACAAGTAGGCAGAGATATAGGGGGAGAGAGGAGGGAAGCAGGCTCCCCGCCAAGCAGAGAGCCCAATATGGGGCTCGAACCCAGGACCCTGAGCTCATGACCTGAACCGAAGGCAGAGGCTCAACCCACGGAGCCACCCAGGCACCCCTTCAAGTTTTTATTTTGATAAGAATAAATCTCATGCCATCGCAGACTTCTAAAAAGGTTTTGCTGGTTCGTTGGATTATCTGTTTCTTGATTTCCTTCTTTTAAGGCTTTCAGCGGAGATCAGAAGTGACTCCAGCTCTTTAATTCAGATATTTTTTTTCCTCACCTGAGTCCCATCCAAAGGGAAAACTGGTTTTAAAAATCCTAACGGTTCTCCTTAACTTTCCACCCAGTTTCCTCATGGTTGTTGCCCCAGCAAGCTCCACCTCCATCAATGCAGACAGCTAGAAACCTGCTCCTTTTCAGTTTCCCAGTGAGAAGCTTGGAAAGTTCTCTGTTCCTGAAAGAGTAGAAACAAAGCTTTCTGTTTCCAAGCAGAATTTTTACCTGCAAGGAACGTCTTCCGTGGGTGGTGTACCTGGGCAAAGAAATCTCAGGAAACCTGGTTATCATGGGATTTCCACCCGTCCCTCCCTTATTTTACTAAAAAAAAAAAAAAAAAAAAAAAGCTTGAATGTTTTTACAGGGACTTCAAGGGCCGTTTTAAGGATGTTTATATTTCAGACAACCTAAACATTGTTTGGAGCAAAATGAGAGATTTCATTTTGGGACAAGCAAGTTGATGAATTGCAGTCAGCATCTTGTTCTTAAAGGAGGTATTTTTGCTGGAAGCTCTTGGTCTAGACACACAAAGGAGAGAGGAGGAGGGAGACAGAGCGGAGAGCATTCTCAGTCTAACACTCGTCTTTTAAATGATACCTTGGCCAATGCAGTAAATAGTTCCTAATAAATCAGACTTGCAAATAGTCACTCTTCTACTCACTCAGGGAACGCAGTGATTTATGCTGCCGAAGTCGTAAAGAGTACTGATTTATTTATTTTCCTACTTATGCTCTTTCAAGCTGGTAAAACATTTTGTGGGCCCGTAAATGTTTGGTACCAACTGGCAAAACATGAAGAATTCTGTCAAAGCCCGGCCTGAGTGGCACTGTTTTGTTGTATAGGAAATACTTTTTGATTTAACCTCTGACCTCTGACATTGCAGAGATCCAGGGAAAAGGAGAGCCTAGCACAGTAGGAACCCAAGTTTAACCCTTACAGTAAAGTTGCGCAGGGATATAATAGCACAGAGGTAGGTCAAGGAAACATATCAAAATGGTTATTAGCCATAACCGTACAAAGTACTTAGTTTGGCTAACCTTCGTAATAAAGGAGTATGGACAAGGTGAGCCCTGGTCAGGGACTGTCTCAGAGAGATGACATAAACTTCTAACAGAAGTGAAAGAACGTGACTTAATTTGGAGATAAACCCCCACAGGGCAAAACTTAGTGTTTCTGGGCCTGCCAGATTTTCTGTAGGAAGTTTTTTTGTGCGTTGTTGTTGTTTAAGTATGATCTTTTTTAACCGTGTGGTGAAGTCCATAGATCAGGCTAAACGGGTAAATGGTAATGTCTGCCTGAGTTTCCTCTTCATTTTGAGGTAAGCTGATTAAAAACCAATTGTTGATTCAATATGCAAACTGTCTTCTCATTATCCAAACACGCTGACTCAAATTAATATGAATAAATAGTAACTGGTTTTATAAACCCAGTCTTTCTAAATATATATATATATATATATATATATATATACATATATATATATATATATCCTTAATGTTTGAATAGCAACATGTTGTTTTGTCCAAGACACTTCCTTTACATTCAGAAAGTGTTTGTTGGACACTCGAGTGTATATTGAGAAATTGTTTGTTGAGTCACTACAATTAGTGATATTTTCCTAATTTTATTCAAAAGTCCTAACTCAGGACAATGAAAAATGTTTGGTGAAAAGCATTTCATTAAAATCTAGAAATGTTCTCTTCCCTGGCAACAAATACAACAGGTATGCAAAAATTTACACACATAGAAAAGCAAGAGAAATTTTCTGTTTGTCTCTGCCACCAATAAACACATCTGGAGTATAACTACTAAACACCCTCAGACATAATCATTTTTAAAAACTTTGCCGGGGCGCCTGGGTGGCACAGTCGGTTAAGCAACCGACTCCTGGCTTTGGATCAAGTCATGATCTCAGGGTCATGAGATCGAGCCCTGCGTTAGGCTCCTGAGCATGGAACTGCTCATGGATGGCTCAGTGGGTTAAGCCTCTGCCTTCAGCTCGGGTCATGATCTCAGGGTCTTGGGATCGAGTCCTGCATTGGGCCCTCTGCTCAGCAGGCAGCCTGCTTCCTCCTCTCTCTCTCTCTCTCTCTCTCTGCCTGCCTGTCTGCCTACTTGTGATCTCTGTCTGTCAAGTAAATAAATCAAATCTTTAAAAAAAAAAAAAAAAAGATTCTCTTTCTCCCCCCTCACTAAATAATAATAACAATAATAAAAAATAAAACTATATAAAAACAAGAACATTCTTCAACAGTTTTAGAGATTTGAAATAAATTTCCTTCTTCTGAATGCTTCCTTCATGCAAAAATCCTTTTGCTCCATCTTTAGCTGTTTTTCAAACACAAGGCTCTTTGAGTAAGCATTAGAACTGGAATGGAAAATCGATAGAGCTCATGGCCCTCAGAAATGGTGACTTACAGGATCCTGAAACTCGCAGTTAGTTTATACATGAAATGATTTCCCGATCTGTGAAGGGTGACCTCCTTCTCAAGATATTGGTAAATATTCCTTCACCCCAGGAAAGGAATCCATGGCATCCTGGGGTTGAATGTTCCCTCAATATACGATACTTTCAGTGACAGGATCCTGATCAAGGGTGAAGAGGAGAAAAACAATCGTGCATTTTAGAAACCAAAAACATCTTGTTTGTTTTCTTTTAGAGATGTTACTTAAGATTTTCCTTCCCAGCCACCTCTTGTTGAATTACAGGTTAAATAAATAAAGATAGAATGACTAACTATAATTAAAAATAATTATTCCACACTACATCTTACAAGATCTTATACTGTTTTGGGGTTTGGTGTTTTTTTTTTTTTTTTCCTTCAAAATTTTCCCATTTGATGGTCATATTTTTTCCTCACACCCTGCTGAACAGTGGGTGTTGTCATTACTGGCCTGACGCGGTGAGAATATGGCATGAGTTACACAAGCCATTAATGTGAGGGTTGATGTCGGTGGTCAGCAACCTCCAGGATCAACCTCCTTTCCTTAAATGCCCCTCAGTAAAGACCTCAACACTGACTTTATTAAGTTGATGGTAACACATGCAAGGTAGTCCCGACGTTTGTGTAATTCTAGACACATAAAGTTAAAATAAAGAAAGGACGGGGTACAGAATGCCTTCAATATCCCAACTTCTTAAGTCTCCGGTTAAAAAGTATATTTCCCTCCTAGCATTTCCACCAGAATACCTTCCATTTGCCAGAATATCTGGTTTTTATATGTTCCATTTACCATATTTTTAAAAAAATCTGATGTAAAGTTTTCCTAGTTGGAGGAAATAATCACTTTCCATTAAGTTAAACAGCCTCAATCTATTTTAAATTAAAATCTCTGACAGAGAAACAGAAAAACACAGCTCTGTGGTCTTACGGGCCACTTAGCTGCAGATGGAACTTGAAAAATCCGTTTCTGGTCTTTTCTGCTGAGACAGAGTCCATTATTTCTGTTCTGATGGGGCTGGCTGGAGATCTTCAGGAACGTGAAAAACTCTTACATGTGTCCTTCTGAGTCCTTAAGGAGTCGAACATGATTAAGATGACAAAAAGAATCTGTCATGAGACTATAACGACTCTTTCTAGATGATCAGGTATTTCTAGGTTTATTGGCAAGATAGCTGAAATTACAAATGGATTTTTAGCCAGCATTTCGTAATAAAGGAGTTGCAGAATTCTTTGCCATCAAGGAGAAAAATATAAGGATTTGTTAAAGCCAGTGTGGACTTCTGTGATTTTGCACTTCTTACTACGCAGAAAGAGGGGGATCGTGGGGACCCGAGTCCTAAAATTCGCAAGGAGAATATTTCTGTTTCCCTGTTCCATTTAGAATTCACAGGCCTCCCTTCCACCGCAAACCCGCTGTTTAGTCTGCATCTGAAAATTAAACCCAGAGTTTCAGCTCTCACGTTAAGTACCAAACTTTCCTCCAGCACACACCCTCACTTGTGTCTGTGTGCTAAGATCTATGATTAGACCGTTGAGACATTTTAAAATCCCATCAAGCATTAGAAGATGAGGTCGGATATTGGGCTGTCTTCCTTCTCCTTTCGAGTCCACGAGCGGAAGTACACCCAAAGGTAAACGCCATATGCAGGATGAAGATAAGTGCAAACTGTATTTCTGGGTTTCAGTGGGGCGTGCGTTCAAGCTTAACCAAAGCAATGAAAGAGTTACATTTATTAAATTCCTTTTTTTTTTTTCATGAACGAAAAGAAAAACTAAGGCAAAATGAGGGCAATTTTCCAGGAGTCATGATAAAAATATAGTTCTCCAGCTCTGCCCACTTTCCTTTCCTTCTCATCAGTTTTCTGCCCAAAACACGCGCATGTTTTGCCCCGATGTGGTGCAGCCCCAGTTGTCTGTGTAAAGTTGCCACGTGAATGGCTGGGAGCTCTTCAGTGTTCAGAGTTCTTGGTGGCTGGTGCCCATAAAAATGTCACTGTGCACTTGCACTTGGAAAAATCCTTTTATCCTGCATTCCTGAAGCCCCATTCCAACAGTTCGCCTCCTTGACCAGACTGCTGCTGTTCGCCTGCCCACCTTGCAGACTAGCTTCTAATGAGATGTGTCTAACTCTTTGACTATCGAGTTTCCATGTCCTTCTTGCCCAGAGCTGCTCTTGGGGGACTCCTCAAGCTCAAAGGTCCTTTGGCCACATGCTGCAAACACGAAGGAATTTAAATAGCTACCTCAAGGTGGAAGTCATCGTCTAGAATGAGTCACAGTGGCTTCAAAGTCACTGAAGAGGATTGAATCTCGGGGGTCCCAACCAACTACTCTCCTATGGAAATTAAATTCCTTGGGGATGCCAGAGCCGGCTGCTTATTCCCTTACATCACTGGTTTCCATCCACACTTGGCACCGCAGAAGGGCCCCATGTGAGGTCTGGTTAGCCATGACAACCCGCTGAGGGTGGGTTTTCCAAGTTCCTGTCTCTTCTAACGGGGACATTTTTTCTTCTCTTAATTATACCCACAGTTTTGTTACAGCAACCACAGATGTAGTGAAAGTTAAGTCACTGAAAAGGTGAGAACAGAGGTTTGCAGAGGTGAGAAGTGCCCCACGCCCCACCGTCATCTGCTTGGCAGCCATGCTGTCCCCTGGAGGGTGGCCAGTCGGGGCCAGGCCAAGATGAGGGAACACTCCAGCAACTAGACTTTTGAGAAAACCATCATTCAGAGCATGTGAGAGCCACCTTACTTCCCAAAGTTAACAGACTGAGGCTCCCACCCTCTGACATCCCACGTACCCGGCACTAAATGACAGCTACGAGGAGAAGAATTTCAAGGTCAGCAGAAAGATACATTAGTCAAACAACTATCCGTGTTGTGTTAAGAGCTGTTAAGTAAAGGAAACAATATGAGGAACCATCGTTTTCAGCTGAGTTGTGTCTAAGGGATTTAAATAAACCACTTACATCTCGGGAGCTTCAAGAGCTCAAATCAAGCAAAGTTTCTGGGAATGTTTTGAAAAGCCGATCGCATTCCATCCACTGCAAGGTCTTTGTAAGTTCATGGCCTGAAAATTCTATTTCCTTCCGGATTTGGAAGTATTCTGGTTTCCAGATAGTATAGAGAAATCGGGCAGTTAGAAATTGGAATAATTACAGCAAAATCCAGAAGGTTTTCCAGCTTGAACCGAGCTCTGTTAATTTGTTAACCATAAGAAGAAGGAATACAATGTCCTTGCCAGCCTTTATGCTGTGGTCTGTTTCAGAGCCGTACCCTGAGTTCACACCTTGGTTCATGTCCTAATGAGAAGTGAGCCATGGGGGGACGGATGAAGAGTGGATCTGCCAAACAGCTTAGTGACTTTCTGGAATTTAAATATTAAGTGAAAAGACAAGGTCATAGGGCAGCTGAACCTTGGCGTGTCTCTCTTTCGTCCGTCCGTGGCTTTGATCATGCTACATCCTCCTGTGGGGCCAGGACTCTGGAGAGAATCTCAGGGTCATGGCCTGTTGCCTATCAAGAGGTATAAACCTGCTGCTTAAATATGTGGAGCCCTCTGTGCGGGGGTTGGGAGCGGAGGGGAGGTAGCTTCCTACGTTCCACATTTCCCCGGAGCAGACTAAACAAAACCGGTGTGAAATCTCATGATCTGATGCTGCCGTGGTTCTATTTTTTAAGCTGTAATCCATTCATTTGTATGTGTGTTTATTCCCAGGATTTATAGCTTTCTCTGTCTTTGGGGGAAGAGAATGTTTGAAACCTTTTGCAAGTGGTTTGCAGTAAGCAGGGGTCTGTGATTAAAGCCCAGGGTAGAGTGCGCGAGGGAGAGTGAGTGTGCGTGTGTGTGCGTGTGTGTGTGTGTGTGTGTCTGTGCACGGCAGCGCAAGCTTGCATTCGTGTGAGTGTGTGCGTGCCCATTTGTGTGGGTTTCTTCCCTCCCGTTTGCTGCTCTTACGCAGAAGCGTCACACATGGTAGCATTTAGGAGCTCTTCACAGCTGAAGGGTTTCAAACACTAATGAATGGAAGTTTGGTCATATAATGCAGACAAGCTTTAAGGCATGCTTTACTGAATGGTGTACTGTAGTGACCTGGGAAAGGAAGAGAGGTATAAATTGTGTCAGTTAGCCACCCAGACAAAATGAAGCCATGTGGAAAATCAAATCTATTAAAGTATGAAGACTGTTATAAGCTGTTTAAGCTGGCCGTTCTTAAAGGGGCTCCGCTGGCTGCAGGAGTGAATGTTTACCTCTTCTCCCAGATCTTTTTCACATGCCGCCTTATGAGACAACACGCAGTGCTTGATAAAAATCATCCTCTCGCTAACGACACTTTTATCAGAAATGTTTATTGTCTCCGCTTTACCACCCATGTCCTGAAAGGTACTGCACATTTGTTAAATAAGCAAAGGGAAAGAGAACCGTGCGGCTCAAGCCAGCTTGCAGAAACTCCAACAAATTCCAGAGCCATAAGGAATCAGGAAAAAAAAGAAAAAAGAGAAGGAAGAATTAGATTTATACCAAGAGGAGGCCCTGCAAAAACATATATATTAGATTTTCTCTGCTTGGCCAGCCCACCGTTATAAATGTTTGGTGGATGTGGATTTAGTATTGACATCCATTCGGCAGGCCAAACTTTGCTCATTGTCTTAAAATGTGCTTTAATAAATACGAGAACCAGGAACTCGGTTTGGAAAGGAAGTTAATAGTCAGCTCTCACCACCTTTTCAGGCAGCGTCTACTGCCCCTGCACCGAGGCGGTGGCCTCGCAGTCCCACAAGAGTTCTTGTGCCCATCTGGCTCAGCCCGATTCCTGGCCCTACTCCTTCTGTAACTTGGGGTGTATCCCCTGCTGTGCCTTGACTTTCCTATCAAATGGGAACAGTAACCAACCATGCCTGTAAGCATCTAGCAAACATCATGAAAGTATCCACTTTGACTAGCAGTATCTTCAGAACACGTTTCTTTGTGTCTCAAGAAAGGATTTCCCTTTATTTTTTTGCTTACTGGTGCCCTGGTTTTTAAAACTGACAGCCGGCATGCTGTCGGGAAAAATCTATCTATTTCTTTTTTACTCTAATTGGTGAGTAAGCTTACGTTGGCCTGACATTCTCTGAACTGCAAACAATTGAATTTGCTGACCAGCCGCCATGATGTCAAGCCCTGAGTCAACAGCAGCTCATGGCTGCTCTGGGAAAAAACAACACCTTGATTCCTCAATTACGGTTTAAGAAGCCCTGGGAATGAGGGCTTGCCAATCACCCACATCCTCTTCTGAAGCCAGCCATTATAGGGCTGTGGAAAGAGGTCACCTCTGAACCGTTGGTAAGAACAGCTCACACGGTGTAATGGTTGTGCCCTCTGTGTGTTCCAGGAGGAGACTGAAGAGACATCCTCACAAGAGTCCGCGGAAGAGGATTAGGGGACGCCGACATTCTATTTCTACCTCAGCAGCAGTTGGATCTTTTGAAGGGAGAAGACACTGCAGTGACCACTTACTCTCTATTGCCATGGTCTTTCCACTTTCATCTGGGGTGGGGAAAGGGGGGAGCGGGGGCGGGGCGGGGGTTGGGGGGGAGAAATCACATAACCTTAAAAAGGACTATATTAATCACCTTCTTTGTAATCCCTTCACAGTCCCAGGTTTAGTGAAAAACTGCTGTAAACACAGGGGACACAGTTTTAACAATGCAACTTTTAATTACTGTTTTCTTTTTTCTTAACCTACTAATAGTTTGTTGAAATGATAAGCAAGAGCGGGTGGGTGAGAAAAAAACCTCTGAATCGGGGTTAGTCCATCACTGCACTGCACACAGCTGAGAAAGTGTCACGCTCGTGACGTTAGGCATTCCCGAAGGAAAGGCACGGTGTTCAACGCTGTGTACACCTCACCACCCAACCCGCTCACCGTAGTGAAACTTCTGTTTAGAACACCAAAGATAGGACTAGATACTACTTCTCTCTTTCTCGTATAATCTCGTAGACACTTACTTGATGATTTTTTTTTTTTTACTTTTGTTTCTAAATAAGACGAAATGCTGATGTATCCTTTCACTCAGCTAACGAACCAGAAAAGGTTATGTTCATTTTTCAAAAAGGGAAGTAAGCAAGCAAATATTGCCCACTCCTTGATTGACGGCTCTCACACGTATCAGCAGGAGTACGAAATGTACTCGTGGCACTCGTTTTCAGGAAAACACTCATCCGCGTAGAACCTACTTCCTACAGAGCCAAATGCCATTTAGCAAGGAATCACACTTGTTACCTTCAAAGCCTTTAAGGAACCTAGACAAGCAAAATCATCCTCTCAGTAATTTAACAAGACCGTACAGCAGAATAAAGCACGATGAACCCACCTGATTGATGAGGTGGGAGGAGCGGAATCTAAATTTCTTTGGCTATACTTATACTGCAATTTAAAAAAACAAACAAACAAAAAAAGCAGTCTCTCTTTCTCTCTCTCTCTCTTTCTCTCTCCTCTCTTCATTACATATCAGTTTCCGTGAAAGACCTAAATACCACTTACCTCAAATCAAGCGTATGTATTACTTCAAGTAATACGTTTTGACATAGGATGGTTGACTGAGGTCCTTGACTTTGGCTTCCGTTCACCGTCTCTTCATTCAAACTGCACTTTTAGCCAGAGATGCAATAATATATCCCCACTACTCAATACTACCTCTGAATGTTACAATTAATTTACAGTCTAGTACTTATTACATGCTGCTATACACAAGCAATGCAAGAAAAAAAAAAGCGTAATGGGTATAGGTGATGTTAATCATCTGTGGTTCTTTTTGTACACTTCATTACAGTAAAAGAAGCAGCCTCCTTACTGTGTTTCAGCATGGCTATGTATTTTTCTATTTTTTTTTAATTAAAATTTTACAAATACTTGTTTCAGCTTCTCTGCTAGATTTCTACATTAACTTGAATATTGTTTGTTGTTTTGTTTTGTTTTCTAAACCAAGTCGCTCCTAGGTTCTTAAGGATAATTTTCCTCAGTCACACCACACAGCACACAAAATTTGACTGTAATGTTTAAATCTTACCCTCCAAGTTTGTACCTCAAAATGAGTTGTTTAAGGAAATGGACGAATTGACTTGCAAAGACCTACCTCCAGACTTCAAAAGGAATGAACTCGTGACTTGCAGCCTTCATTTTTGTCAGGGTCTGAAATCATTCAGACTGTCGCTAGCCCCAGTCCAGCCTATTTTTGTAAGAGACGTTTGCTAGAAAGGAATGCATTTTCACACACTTCCTACAAAGATCTAGATAAAATAAAAGCCAACCTTCAAAGAAACTTGAATCTTTCTTGGTGTGATGCAACCAGCTCCACTTTTTGCATGATGCAATCAAAAGAGATATGTTTTTAAGATTCGTCGACTATGAGAATATGCTTGACAGATATTTTCATGTATTTTACACAAATGTGATTTTTGTAATGTGTCTCAACCAGATTTATTTTAAACGCTTCTTATGTAGAGTTGGGGTTTTTTGTTTTGTTTTGTTTTGTTTTGTTTTGTTTTGTTTTATTGCTTTCTTTCCTAGTGAGTGTGCTGACTTTTTAACATGGTATTATCAACTGGGCCAGGAGGTAGCTTCTCACGACGGCTTGGGTCGGTATGGCTTTCAGTACAGAAGCCAAATGAAACTCATAATCATCTCTCTTCCAGCCGCTTCAGGGAGGTCATTTCAGAGCCCATATACCTCTCTGAGACAGGCAGATGGCTCACAGTTGGGAATCACCAAAGGAGCTATGGAGAGAATTAAAACTCAACCTTACTGTTAACTGTGCATGAAATAAGTAAAGAAACAGTGGCTCGTAAAAATAAAAGTCCCATTCCATATTCTCGGTTGGGCCCCTTCGAGACCTCATTGGCCACCTCAGAAAACTGAAGCAAGTTGCTCATATTGGCCAAACTCGGAGCACCGAGCGATTTTCACCTCCGATGAAGTTATCTTTTATTTCCTATACGTTGTACAATCAAAACACACTACTACCTCTTAAGCCCCAGTATACCTCATTTTTCATACTGAAAAAAAAAAAAAAAGCTTGTGGCCAATGGAACAGGAAGAACATCATAAAATTTTTATATATATAGTTTATTTTTGTGGGAGATAAATTTTATAGGACTGTTCTTTGCTGTTGTTGGTCTCGGCTAAGTAAGACTGGACATTTAACTTTTCTACCATTTCTGCAAGTTTAGGTATGTTTGCAGGAGAAAAGTATCAAGACGTTTAACTGCAGTTGACTTTCTCCCCATTCCTCTGAGTGTCTTCTAACTTTATTCTTTGTTCTTCATGTAGAGTTGCTGTCTATGATTGTACTTTGAATCGCTTGCTTGTTGAAAATATTTCTTTAGTGGATTATCACTGTCTGTTCTACACAATAAACATAACAGCCTCTGTGATCCCCATGTGTTTTGGTTCCTACTCTTTGTCATAACTCCATTAAATGCATAATAAAGTTTGGTCAAAACAGGTCACGAAGAGAGACATTCACAAGTCATTTTGTCGCGCCCCTTCCCCCGCATGTTGTGCCCCCACAATTCTACATACACTGATGTCACTTTCTAAAGTATTGTACTTTTTAAATCAACTGCCCTGGTTTCACCTCTCACAGTCTGGCATTTAATCCTACAAATGACCTTAGAGTAAAGGTAAAGGAAGAATACACTGTGGTTCAAAACTAGAGAATTTCTACCGAAGGCTGGCATCTACCATGTTGGTAAGAGAAGTGACTGAGGATATAAAAGTTATCTTTTGAGTAACATTTGCAGGAGAGCCAAAAGGTTGGTGAGGAGTATAAGACATGAAAGACACAGAGCTTCTCTGGATAGGAGTCTCTTATTTTCTAAGAACCATAACCAGGGTTAGAATGAGTCCATCAAGTTCCAGATCACCTTTACATCTCAACTGCTGGTCGTGAATAAATCCAGGACTCTCCCAGGCAAGAATCTTCTGCTTTGGACTGCCACCCCCACTGTCACTACAACTCTTCATTTAGCCTCTTCAGTAGGACTTCCCCATATGAAAACATCTCCTCCTGGGGAATTCATTGTTAAATTCATTGACTCATTGTTAAATTCATTGACTCCTTAGGTCATTTATTTTCACAGCCAATATTCTGTGAGTGCCCCTTCAAAAGATCACCTCCTTGGAGAAAATTACACAGGTACAGAAACTCAGGCAGCATGGGCAAAGAACTAACTGCATTGCTTAGGCAACAAATTGCAAGAATTTGGGGGAGGGAAAGCCATTTCCTGCTGGAGTGGATCATTAGGTCAGCCTGTTAATAGACCAAATGTAGTTAATATAACCCATATTTAGTATCTTCATTGTTATTAACATAGAAAAGCACATAAGAAGAAATTACTCCTGGAAAATGAAAATACACCAACAGAAAATCTTTGACTTAAAAAAGAAAACAGTAAGAAAGGACAGACATGCCACACCCAGAATAGAACAACTAGATGGAAGAGGCTAAAATTTTTACCAAAGTGTAGACTTGATACTCATTAGATGATCTCTGAATTAGGTTCTCTTTTTCATTTTAGAAAAATTTAACGGTTGCTTTCACACAATAAGTAGTTCACAGACGGAAGTTCTTATGTGAAGAAGCATTGTAAATTCAAACCTAAATTCAAGGAGGGTGTCCCAAAAGTATCAGTCAATGCTTTCAAATTGCGTTGGAGCCCCTAGTATGTGCCAGAGATTGTTTGGTGTAATAAAAGTAAAGGAGAGTTCATCCCTGCCCATCAAGAGCCAGAACTCCTCACCAGGGAGCTGTTACATAGAACCTTACTGAGTTACCCTGAAGGTGGCTGGAGGCATCCTGAACTCTCCAATACCAGAGACGAACTGCAAGTCCTCTCACAAAAGAGATTTTGTGTTACCAACAGAGAGGGATCCTGGGTTAGGAGGACAGTAAGTCTCAGCCAGTGTAGCATTTTCATAGGTGGGAGGTGGTTTTTCAACAGAGCTAGGAGTACTCAACTCTTCAGTGAATTCAGGAATGGGAAGTGGTTTAGAAGTATGGGCAGGAATAAAAACAACTCAAAAATGAATGGCACTGCCACCAGCGTGATGTGATGGGTGCTCAGACCAGAGATTAGTATATGAAATTTCAGAAAGGTAAAGTGATAAGAAGCTCAAGAGTGGGGAAGAAGACAGAATGGGCATGCTTCTTATCAAGCACGATTGACCTAGGATGACTTTTGATTGAACAAGACAAATTCTCAGAACTAGGTATGGTCACCCTTGAGCCATCACTCTTCAGGTCTAGGAAATCTGGCCTAAAGGGGGAAGAGAAGTTGAAAAGAATCAAAATTCCTTGTGAAATATGGAATGCAGACGGGTAACGTCCAGACAGTCAAAAGGCAACAACAGAGGTCTACACCCATAGTTTGAGTTTAGCCATCTGTGAAACCGGGTGGGCTGTGCTCTGCCTGAAGTGTGGGAAATGGCTGTGGATAGGACCCTCCGCCTGGCTCGCTTGTGCTGCTTCTCTCTCCCCATCCTCCTCATTCAGGGCTCAACCAGCCACCCTCTGCCCTACTCTTATACCGAGGGACAGGTGCAGGTCCATGACCAATGCCCCACTGTGTATCCAGTTTGCAAACTGACCTTCTGCCCCCAAGCCAGATTCACAACCTTAATAACTCACCACCGCATCACTCGCCCAGTGTTGATGGAAGTCTGGGGAAGGGATTAGGAAAGGCCAGGCCCTTGCCTTCCTCCCACCAGTCTTCCCAGGGCCCTAATCCCTTCCCTGTACTTCTGTCAACACGGGGGCGGGGTGGGGGGGGCTGACTCCTTCTGACCTGCTCATCCCACATCCTCCGCTCCTCTCATCTGATGACCTATTTTCTCACCTTTGGATTTCACCTGTTTTATGGCTGCCCTAATCCTAATTGAAGCATACACTCTGGGAAATGGGGGATAACAGCATTTGAAAATGCTCCTTCACCAGGACCTAGATGGTGGGGTGCCTAGTTTGGAAGAAACTTGCTGGGGTGGGATGGCGGGGGGACAGAGGAATGGTAGCCACAAATCCAGCCCCATCCTCTGCTGCCTTAGAAAGATGGGAAGAAGGATGAGCCCTATAAAGCACGGCCACAAGTTTTCCTGCAATCCTTGAGGTCTCAGAACCCCCAGCATTCTCTCAAACCATATTACTGATTGGTGTTCGCTTTTGCCGGGCACTTCTGCCAGGTCTCCGAGGAACCTCAAAAGCCATGTAAGTCACAGCACTCCAAGATGGGCAGTTAACTTCAGTTAATATTGAAATTCAGGTAATTCGATCACCTTTCAAAAGCATGTGATGACTAATGCCCACAGACATCAGACAAGGCATCTCATGCTCCGGAGAGGTGACAGGTGGGACTCTGGAACTAGACTGCCTAGGTGCGAATCCTGGCTCTGCCACTAAGTAGCAGGGGACCTTGTGCAAACCACATAACGGTCCTGGGATTCGTCTGTTCATTTTTCAGTAGAAATAATAACCTTTGTCTAAGAAGGCTGTTAAGAGGATTAACTAAGTCAGTACATATGAAATGACTAAAAGCACTTGGCATGCAGAAGATGCCCCATAGTGTTAGCTATTATTTCCTTTATCCTGCTTCTGGCCACATGGTGGGCTAAAAGCGAACATTTTTTCCCCTGGTTTCCATCATTATTTGATCTTTGGCACAAAAGGGCTATCTAGACATCATGGGCAAAAAGGTGTCAGGGTTTTCGAACCCCATTTTGGTTGTACATTTCATGCATAGAAATCATTTCTATACATACTTTCTCCCCACTGTGGCTTGTGCTACATTTGATCTCACTTGATTTACTTACTAAGGAATCACCCCTAAAAAATCAGCCAAATGCAAATTGCCCCCATTACAGTGCCGCCGCTTTCAGGGATCCCTGATGTCCCACCACTTTGTTTGCTTAAGGGGATGCTCACTTTCTGCCATTTCAGTCCAGCTGTCAGCCCTGGTCACTCCCGGCTTTTGTCTTTGGCCGCAGTTGAAAGTATCCCAGTGTTGGGGGTACTGATCTTCTCAGTGGTCTCCCTCCTCCTGGCGCATAGCTCCCAGCTCCTGATATAGCAAAGTCAGCTTTTCAGGGGATCACTGCAATGGCAACGTGCTCGCTCTCCGAGTCTTCACCATCCACCAGAGTTCCTTTGTCCCACCACTGAACGTCTATCTCAACCCAACCACTTGTCCCATTTATCAATCCAAGAATATGCATCAGGAGAATGTGAGCTCCAACAGATTTAAGGGATTATCTAAACTGCAGTAAGCAAGCTGGCTGTAGAACCCAGAACATTCTTCAGGGCCACCAGAGTTTAAAGTCCCATTCCTTTATCTTTAGTTTAGCCACCGAATCTGTAGGCTCAACCAAGTTCCCTGTGGTCTTGTACTCTTAAATCAGGCACGTGGCAGGCTGATATATGGCCATTATTTATTACAATGGGATACATTTAGCCATAAAACAATTATGTTTAGCCTAATCCCCAGCTGATTTAATACTGTCATGGAAAATAAAAGCCACAATTCGACGAGCTAATGAAAATGTGAAACTTTCACAAATCCACAGTTACTTTGCACTGCCTGTCCAATGACTGCAGAAGTCATCTTTGCAAAACCAAGATTTCCCAATACCTCTCAAATGTGGCTGTTCTCTCTTCATTTCCATTGTCACTACTGCAAGCCAAGTCACCACCAATGTTGGGCGCTCTGACTGTGTAGACGTGCCCCATTTCATTCTTTCTCTACCCACAGCAAGTGAAGGCTTTCTGAAAACACAAATCTAAGGCTGTCAGTAAAATTCAAAATCTCTCCTGTGACCCAATTTGTAGCCCAGTCTGGCTCCTGCTTCCTTCTCCAGCCTGAGCTCTTACCAACCTCCCTCACTCTGTGTCCCGCCACTGGCCAGCCTTCCTAGGAGAGCTCAGAATGCACCAGTCTCTCCTCTGTAATCTTGAGCACTTTCTCAGGGGCTCTGGATATCCTCTGCCTGGAGTGCTTTCCCTTGTCCTGGTCCCTCTGACACCTTAGCAAACCTCCTCCTCATCCTTCCAGTCTCACTTGAAATGTTCCTCCAGGCTATTTTCTCTGCCTGCCTCACTGCCTGCTCTCTCAACTCCGTGCAGCCAGCTCCTTCAGTGTACCTTCTCTTAGAACATTCTAGACTTCTCCTTGCTGGCAATCACTGCATTGA
Organism: Mustela nigripes; assembly: GCF_022355385.1. Taxonomy (NCBI): domain Eukaryota; kingdom Metazoa; phylum Chordata; class Mammalia; order Carnivora; family Mustelidae; genus Mustela; species Mustela nigripes. Next base: position 50,593,284 of record NC_081562.1, on the reverse strand, counting down.
TCTTTGTGTAATGAGCTGCCGGAACAACATGAGGATTGCCTTGCCACCTCTGTGTCCCTACCACCTGGCACAGCAGCTGGCCAGTCACCCCTCCGGAAAGTACTTGAATGAATGAACCATGCTGGGTCACCCCTGGGGCTGAGCAGATAGATTCTCCCTGCTGGCTGGCTCATCACATGGTCTTTTTCCAGATCTCTCCATGCCTCTGGCACCTACTGACCTTCATTCAGGCCTCACTTTTCCTCCCTTAGGCAGGGCTCTGTACCCCAAGCCTCTCCCTGTTGCCTCCCCATCACCCCCTCAAAATATCCAACAAAATCTTTCCTCTGCTGCATTTCTCTTGGTCCAACCTTCTGCCCACATGCTCGTTTTGAAGAATCAACTAATTTTAAAAAATGGATTAACAACAGATACTATACAGACACCCAGAACAAGTTCTCAGACATAGAAGGTAGATGAAGCAAATTGTGGTTGCATCAAACTACTCAGCATCGATTTTATTTTCCTTTGCCACCAGCGCACCTGCCCTTCCTTTTGGTTCAGGGACAGGCGCATTACCCATCGTAAACCCATGAGTCTTAATATCAGTACTTTTTTGGGACCAACTAGGAAAGTGAGCCTTTCTCACTCTTGCAGAACTAAATCTAGCAGGTTGCACGCCTCTAACTTCTAAGGGAAGGGTGGTAAGAGGGGAGGTATGTTGCCATCTATCCATGAAGCCAGCACGGACAAAAGTGGTGACAAGATTGGGAGACAGACCATGCATTGAAGACACTGCTTGACCCACTGGATTCTATTGTGCTTGAAAGCTCATAAAGTTTCTTCTCATAAAGTTTCTTCTTTTCTTGAAGTATGTCAGAGTTGGGCTTCTCTCACTTGCACCTTGAAGAATCTTGATTATGCTATGAGTTAGAGAATGAGTAGATGAATGAACGAGTTAGAGAATGAGTAGATGAATGAATGAGTTAGAGAATGAGTAGATGAATGAACATAGTGAAAGGCCCTTCAGAAGGCCTTCCTTCTAGTCTTGGTTCTACAGCTCTCAGAGTGAGAGCATGGACAAAGCTCTGAGTTTCCGTTTCCTTATCTACAGACTGAGGAGAGTGCTTTGATCCATCTTTAATATTCCTTCTAGGTTTAAAAGTCTAAGATTCTGTGATACTCAGATGTCCACAAAGCTTAACGCAAAGGAATGAGCTCGAAGGGGAGGGAATCCAGAAGAAAGGTTTCTACAGGAAGCTAGTGCTAGATGGGGAGAAGGCTTCCTGCCTGTCCCACATCTCACGGGTGCACAACTTCCCATTATAGTTCCAGGTTAGAGACACAAGCAACTTCCTGGACTCATAATAGAACCTACTGGAGTTTGAAGCCAACAAATAGCAAAATAGTCACCTCAGAGTCAGTAGTAGTTTCATGAGAGAAACTGTCTACTACATAGCTGCTGAAGATGATGTATACCTGTATATAGATCACTTTAACAATTCTGGGGGATTTCTTAATTTTAAAATAATAAAAAATACAATTAGTCATAATTAAGCAATAATAACCATTATTATAATAACTATTATAATTCGAGCCAGAGACTAGTAGCCAGAGACTAACGAGTAGAGTTAGTAAAGTAAGTGAATGAGGGGCACCTGGTGGATTCAATTAGAAGAGCATATGACTCTCGATCTTGGGGTTGTGAGTTCAAGCCCCACATTGGATGTAGAGATTACTAAATAAAAAATAAATAAATAAACTTAAAATAAAGTGAATGAAACATAGCTTATTATCACACTTGGCTAAGTGAAAGATAGTGTGGCTGTTGTGGTCATAATGGATGACATGATAAAGATTTGTGACCAGTGGGATGCCTGGGTGACTCAGTTAAGTGTCTGCCTTTAGCTCAGGTCATGATCCCAGGGTCCTGGGGTCTAGCCCCACATTGGGTTCCTTGCTCAGCAGGGAACCTGCTTCTCCCTCTTCCTCCTGTTCTTCCTGATTGTTCTCTCTCTCTCTCTCTGACAAATAAATAAATAAAATCATAAAAAAAAAAAACCACACACAAAGATTTGTGACCAACTCTGTTTCAACTTTTAATTCTATGTATCTCTGGAACATCATTTGAATCAAAGATACGTTTTGTTTAAAAGAAATACTTTTCTGACAGAAGGAACAATTGCCATATAAAAATAGGCATTGAGGCAGAATCTAGTCTTCCCTATCAATGACAATTTTCCTATGATTATTGTCAATAGCATCCTGACTTATCTATTGTCTTTTAGAGTCACATAAACTTTTAGAGTCACATCGCACATATGTGTGATGTATACAGCATCGCACATAAGACACATAAACCATCACATAAGCCAAGTAGAATAATTCTTTCTTCTTACTGCTCCTTTGCAAGTCCAGAAGGCAGTTTCCCCAAGAAATGTTTTCCTTTGATTTGTCATTGCTTAGCCTCTCCCCTAACATGCATCAAAAAATAAAATCTTGCCCAACTTCGCAGTGATCACAGAATGACCACACCCCCTGAAACAATCATCTTCCCGCTAACCTTAGATTCGAATTTTAAAAACTTTAAAACCTTTAATGTTCTCTTTCAACTTTTTCATATCGCTTGTGAGGGTGTTCAGCTCTGACCCGAAGAAGAGCCATAGAGAAGCAGGAAGTAAGCCTGATGCTTCCAGCGTATCTCAAGGCCCCAGCGAGGGGATTGGGGTAGGTGGGGGAGGGGCTGCGCTGAAAACATTTCACTTCACACAGCGCAGAACTCATGAGTGATGAGGCGAATTCAGTTTTCCATATGGCCTTCGGCTAACGATTTTTGAAACGCTCTGAAGAAGTAACTACTTTCCCTCACCTATTTGTCCAGCCGTGAAGAAGAGGCTAGGTGATAGCATGAAGAGCAAACCATTTTGCAAATATTTTACTTTCTTCTTTCACGGGACTGTACAATTACGTGGTGCATTCTCAATTGACTTAGGGAAGTGCTGGAGAAAAAGAGTTGAGAAATATTCATTTCCTACGAAGCATAGGAAAAATGCACAGCCTTCTGTCTCGTTTTCCTTTAGCTTTGGGATTGAAGCCAATGTTTTTAACTCGTTAGCCTTTGACTTAGCAACTTTCAGCTCAGCGGTGCAGTTGTATTGCTTGTGAGTTTTGACGCATACTCAGTCCACGCAGACTACGGAGGACCTGCACACAGGGACAGATGCTTCATTCTTTTGTTCGTTCATTCATTCCCTGGACCTTTCGTTCATCCCATAAATGCTTACTGAACTCCAACTTAGCACCAGGGCACTCTGCCACGTCCGGAGCCGAGCAAGACACAATAGTCCAGCGTCTGCATGCAGGGAGCCGCAGATCCAGCAGAGAACAAAAATAAATGATAGTGACAATGCAGTATATTACACGAAATGTCAGAGGGATGCTCTGGAAGCATGGGGAGGTACGGGAGTCCCACTGAGGTTGTGTCATCGCCAAAGGAGCCTCCTGCAGGGGGAAGGACACGTCTAAGCTGAAGCCCGGAAGGTGGGAAGGGGTTGAGCCAAAAAAAAAAAAAAAAAAAAAAAAGGGAAAGGGGAAGGAGAGGGAGCTCCCAGCAGATCCATAGCACAGTCTAAGCACCAGAAACATCTAAATAAAAGAATCATGCTAAAAAGGTTTTGACAACTAGCAATGTTAAATTTCACCTCTGGAATGACTGAGGAATGATTTGCAGTGGTGACTGGTTCCTACGTGCTCCTCAAGGACCAATGCACGACAGCGTGGCTGAACACCCCGGGGCCAGCCCGGAGGAAGCGGATCAGCTGAGGCCCAGAGTTGACTTTGTCAGATGTCATTTCATGTTGTGGAAATCTCATAAATTTCCTGCAACAAAGGTCACTTAACCTCCAGATGAACAGACTTCCAGAGAAATGTGGAGTGGAGACAAGAGTGGCAGGAAAGTAAGCAGATGACACCGACAGATGTTTCCAGAAGAGCTTCCACACAATTTTCCTTTTACTTTCTACAGTTCCAGTTGCAACAAATCCCGTGGGCAGGCGGGTTTGCGAGTCTACAAGGATTTCCTAGGGAATAAAAGCTTGATTTAAAAAATATTTGTGGGATTTTTTTCTTGCATTTTAAGGACGTGAGGAGGCATATCAAATTTGTATCTTTGTTATGAGGACTGATAAGCAGAATTTATTCAGCTGAGTTTAAGTTACTAAATATTTATATTTTTGGTTGGAGGGTAGGTTTTTTTCCTATTTTTAGGTGAAATCCAGATGTTTTCAATCCATGCAAAATGACAACAGATATATAATACATTCTCCAATAATCCATCGTAAAGCCTGACACAATGCCTGGCATGTAATAAGTGCTCAATAAATTTTAGCTATTTTTATCATTGATATGACATATTTACATTAAATAAATTTTTAAAATGCTTTCTAAGGCATACACTCTTTTTTTTTTTTTTTTTTTTTGAATAAAACAAACCATTCAGGCTCATGGTGAAAAAGCAAAAGGTTCACAAAAAACTTATGAACACCAACAGTGACTGCCTGTTCTCATTCCTGCTCATCCATCCCAGCCCTGAGGGGCGGTTCAAGGCCTTTAACTCCGTTAGTTGTGCCTGCAGGTGGTTGCCTCATATTTCTAAACTATGAGCCTTACATTATTTTTATTGGTGAATCAATTTGAGGCATTATCCATTGACTTCGCTCATGGCAGAGGAGACTCTAGATCTCAGGCATCATTGACTTACATATCCACTCAACATATAATTTACGGAAGACCTACTGTGCCAAGCACCAGGCAGGCACTGAGGATGCTACCGTGAATAAAGCTGACAGAGCTCCTTGTCTGAGGGGTCTGACATTCCAGTGGGGAGAGAGAGTTTAGATGAACAAGTACAATATGTACTAGGTCATGTGGTTACAAGTTCAAGGGAGAAGAACTGAATAGGGAGGGAGAACACAGCACCGAGGAGAGGGGCTGCAGTTTAAAGAGGTTGATCAGGGAATGTTGCACTGAGAAGCTGATTATTTGAACAGACTCTAACCTTGTGAACGCTCCTTTTCTTTTCCTTTGATACTTTCTTCACCTTCATTTTCTCTCTTCTGTCTTTGTGGACACCCCGCCGGTCAGCTGTTGATCCTGCTGCTTTAATCCTTTACACTGCTAGGATTGTCTTTTATATATTCTTCTGCCTTTATCATTTTGTCCTGTTTTCTGGGAGGTTTTCTTGATTTTATCTTTTTAACTCTTCTTACACCAGGTATGTGGAGGTTGTTATTTTTCTCCAAGATTCTTTGGGTCTCCTGGGAAGTCACCTCTGATTTCTCGGCTCAGTACAGAAACAAGGCTATTGATATCTTATTGTCCAAAGTCAGTGGACTCATATTCTCTCCAGGTGTCAGCCCTATGCCTAAATATCAACCACTACTCTGCCTGGCATTCCGAATGCTTAATCCTTCTAGGAGTCCTCTGGGAAAATCTGATTTCCTTTGTCCCTGTCTCCCTCTGCGTGGAGTCAAAAAGGCAGCCTCCCCTCCTTTGCTAAATTTGCTAAATCTGTGTTCCAGGATTGTGTAGAAATCTTTTATCTGCCACTGGCCCCAATTCCATTCTTTTTATCCTCGGGGATCCATACTTTTTTACGGCTTTACTAAGATTCTAAGGGGGCCTAGAGATGAAGAGAAAGTTAATGTGTTGGTTAATCTACCATCTGTAATCAGCCAGCTACGTACAATTTTTTAAAAGATTTTATTTATTTATTTGACAGAGAGAGACATCACAAGTAGGCAGAGAGGCAGGAAGAGAGAGAGGGGGGGGGGGAAGCAGACTCCCTGCTGAGCAGAGAGCCTGATGTGGGGCTCGATCCCAGGGCAGAGACTTAACCCACTGAGCCATCCAGACGCCCCCATCTATGTATAATTTTTAAAAGCATCATTGATTGCTGTACTTCCCGTCATATATATATACACATTTATCTCAAACATTTATTACACATACATACATGTAAGTATATAAATATGTGTGTATACAAATATGCATATATGTATATAGGTATTTGTGTGTGTGTGTGTGTGTGTGTATGAGCACATGAGTATAATCTTTTTTCCATCATTCCACTCTCTGGGAGTTAAGATATATAAACTCAAGAAATATCATCAGTCTCAAAGACATAAAGCTCTACACATTATGTTTCAAGGTGACAGGGCCTAGCCTCTTTTAAATCCTGCAAGAATGGCTAGACTGCAGATTCGTTTTAGGAAGAGAGAAATGATAACAGAAGATGCTAGAGAGAAATTCCAAAAAAATGGGTTTAGTTCCTGAAGGGTCATGAAAGCCAAGTTAGGAGGTTTGAAATTTTTGAAGTTGTTCTAGGATCTATGGCAAACCACTGAATGAGTTGAACGGGAATGATGTCATCAGACTTATATTTCAGGAAAATCACTGACTCCAGTGGAAAGAAGTTAGTAGGGGTTAAAACAGATAAGGGCCCATCCGCAGACGATTGCAGTGATGCAAGCAGGGGATAACAGTGGCCTGAACAGAGGCAGGGGCAGCGGAGACTGACAGAAGTGGACCAAGGTGAGAGAGAGTTGGGAAGTAGAGTTGATGAGTCTTGATGTTTGTTAGAAATACGGGTGGACGTAGGATGAGGAGTCCAGGGTAATTCCCAGTTCTAACCTAGGCAGGTGCGTGCTGGTGCAAAGAAGGAACAGCAAGCAGGTGAAGGAGAAGCTGATGTAAGAAGAGAGAGAGGAAATGAAGACCCAGAAGCCAGCAATACCCACCAACCAAAGCAGGGCGCAGCCAGCCACAGACCTCAGCGTGGAAGGAAGAACCATCTCATCTGAACACAGACTGAGGCGCTGGTGGACATCTTCTGCAGGACCCTGCCCAGAAACAGGGATTTGGGGCTCAAAGTGAGAACAGGACTGTTATTGGGGAGTTCGCCAAAAAGACATCACATTTTCCAGAACTTACATCCAGTGACAGAGGAAGTTTACTCCTGCTGAGTAAATTTAAAATTGCTTTTTTGTTGCAGGCCGTGCATCGTGGTTTCAGTATGCTAATTACCGCTCTATGGAACTCTGTCCTCCCCAAACTGAAGATACACATCCTATCCAAGCACATATAAAACATTATCACAATTGACAGACTAGGCTGCCAAGGATAGCTCGAAATTTTTCAAATATTTGTTGTCATAGAGATTACATTACTTTTTTTTTTTTTTAAGGTTTTATGTATTTATTTGACATAGAGAGACAGCGAGAGAGGAAACACAGGAGAGGGGAGTGGGGAGTGGAAGAGGCAGGCTTCCCGCCAAGCAGGGAGCCCAATTCAGGGCTCGATTCCAGGATGCTGGGATCATGACCTGAGCCGGAGGCAGACGCTTACCATCTGAGCCACCCAGGAGACCCGAGATTACATTACTTTATACATATCATCACCAAATGAGGTATCATTGACAACACAGAAAGTACCACCTATCAGAATTATTGGGTAGATGGTCTGAAACTTCAGCGAGTTCGTAGATATTTGGCTTTCATATATATATATGTATATATATATATACATATGCACATATATACATATATATATGAATATATATTAATATATATAATGTATAGACAATATCCATATGTATACACAATGTATATGATTCTCTGTGTGTATACATCATAGTCTAACTTGGACATGTTAGGAATGGAATGTAGGCCGTCTCTAGAGGCCAGAAAAGTGCAGGTTCTCCCCTAAGCTTTCAGTAGAAATGAAGAAAGGAGGCCTTGTCAATGCTTTGATGTTAGCCCAGTGGGACCCATTTTGTTTTGTTCTTCTGACCTCCAGAAACTGAAGAAAATAAGTTTGTGCTGTTTTAAGCCACTGAGTTTATGGCAATTTGTTATAGTGCCAATAAAAAAATGATACCTAAGTGTACCTTCCAAGAGGAAAGACTGCATGGCCATTGACTAGATTAGTTTCTGGAAGTCTTCCTTTCCGTCAACACACAATAGCCTTAATATTAAACGATTGTGACTCCTGCCTTTGCTACAGCTCCCTGGGATTTAGTCCTGGGACATGTCACCCCTTGCCCTTCCTTGCCCCTGTACTGTCATCCACACTTGTGGCTTCGGATGCTATTTGTATACGTGGGTGACTAACAGGTTTGTATCTCTCACTGACCCCCCCTCCAGAGCTCCACTCTAAAATATTTCCATTTGGATGTCACAAACTTAATGTGTCTGACACTGAACTCTTGGTTTCCTACTCCCCACCCTCCTCGCTTACATCACCAGCCTGCCTTTCCCTAGACTTCCCCAACTGCTCATGACAGAAACTAGCTAAAAAACATGACTCAACCTCTAGTCACCAAATCTCATCAAGTCTCTCACTCTCCACGCTGCAACCAGAGTGGTCTTTCAAAACATGAACAAGACGGTATCACTCCTCTGCTTAAAACCCTTTAGTGGTGTCCCCTTGTTTGGACTTAATAAAAATAAAATCCTTGAACATGGCTTAAAAAATAAAAATCCTTGAACATGGCTTAAAAAACCCTGCATGGTTCTCCTCCATTCCTCCAAATCTACTCCTACCAAATACTCCCTCACTGCTTCTGGAAAGCCGAGGCTACATCAACCTTCTTATAATTCCTTGAACATTCCAACCTCCTTCCACCTCGAGGTCCGCATAAAGACTGTTCCTTCTGCCTAGAACATGTTTCTCCTAACTTTTCACATGACCCTTCATCCTTCAGGTTCCACCTTATCAGAGACATCTCCCCCAACTTAAAGTGGTTCTCTTAACGTCCTGTTACTTTCTTCCATCATTCTTACCCAAATCTCTAATTATACATGCACTTACTTAATTTCTGTAACCTTGCAAGTCTGTAAGCTCCCTGTAATCTCCTAATGTTCATCTGTATATCATTAGTCCCATGCGCAGTGCCTAACACATAGTAGGTATTCAGTAATGTTTGATGAAGGAATAAATTAATAAATTAATGATGAGTTTGAATAAAGTAAAGAGAATTTTAAAGATCTCTTATCCTACCCCCTTCCCACTATCTTGACCTCCAACTCCTACCTTCTCTAAGCAGTCCCTATGTTCTGAAACTTCTCTGCAATCCAAAGAATGTCTCTCTTCACATTCTCACAGGGATCCTGCCCTCTTCTGGACATTGTGGGAACCAATTCTCTTTTAATGGATCCTTAAGAACTAATTTAATTTCCCCTCTCCGAATTTTTATCTTAATCAGCAAGTTCTGGACAAAGAGCTTGCCCCAAAACAAAGACTCCAAATCCATTTCTATTTGGTAATGCATATAAATCAAGTCAATTACCAAATTCTTGAGTGATGAACCCATAAATATAACGATGCCAGTCTTCATTTGTTAATTCAACACCTATTTATTGACTACTTTGGTTGAGACCTAAGATTTTTCAAAGAACTCCAGACCTGGTAGGGGAGAAAGATACGGTAGGTAAAAGAATGAAACTCTCACCTCTGTGGACAACTTCCAATCTCAACTTCCCTCGTCCAAATCACTGAGAAGGAAGATGATCCCTGGGCTCTAAATTTAATCAGCAACTATATTATGGCACACCACTTAGATCCTATCATATTTAGTCATGCCTAAGTTAGGGGTAGGATCAAAGAAAAGAACTAAAGGCACTCTGTAAGACTTCAGGTTATGTTTAGGAAACCTAGGCTTTGCCAACATTGTCTTTGAGAATCATTCGTGCTTAAATGTGTGTGATCCTAAAATTGATTGCTGGACAAGGGGAACCACTTGTTGGACAGGATGTCTGCAACTCCCCCTAGTAGAAAGACCTGAAAAAACCAGTCAAGATTTAGAATATGCATACTCAACCTTGGGCTACGAGGCACTTGCTATGCCAGAGGCTACCTCAGATTGGCCTGCTGGAGCCACCATTCTTCCTCATGTCATCTTCACCCTTAGGATTTCCCAAAATCTGGGTGGAGTCTCCCCCATGAGAGTTTAGGAAGAAGAGGCACGTTTTTTAGAGAGGCATCCATGTGAGGACAGGGGTGTGGAATATCCATAAGGGAACACCCTGTGAATTGTTCAACTTCTTGGATGAGCTTCTCTTAGACTATGGGAAATGTCAAAATACATCGTTGTAAATATTTATCCTTTTATTATATAATTATTATCTTATATTATTAACATAATAATAAAAACATTAATATATTGTGTCCTGTTATTACTATAATCCCCCATTCAGTAATTCTCTTTAAAGGCACCAAACCTTCAGTAAAATCTCACTTGTCTGTACATCCATGTAGAATGTGGAGACAAATACAGAACTAATACAGTATAAAAATATTTGTCAGAATCTTTTGGTTGCTGAAAATCAAATGGGCCCAAGTGAAAATAATGAATTCACAGGATCATTGAACTGAACATCCGAGTGTTCTGTATTCAAGAATTCTGTAAATTCTGTACAAAATTCTGTATTCAAGAATCTCTCTTTTCTTCTTCCAGTGTTATTTTTCTCCATATTGTCTTTATTTTTTACATGGTGTCTCCCATAGATTGGTGGAATGGCCACTCATGGCTCCAATTTAGCAACTCCAACAGAGAGTCAGAACTTCTGTTTGCAAAATGTTTCAGTAACGGTACTAGGCAGATACTTCCTTCCTTCCCGGGTCTAAACCCAGAGCAATCACCATGGCCAGGCATGTCCAAACCTGGGTAAAATGTCCATCTCCAGACTCAGGAGGATAAGTCAGTTCTTTGAAATACATAGACTAAGTCTGAAATGACAAATCTGGATGACAGACACGGTACATTAAAAAAAATAGAAATGTAAAATTCTATCAAGGATTAATAAATCTCCTAAATAAAAGCATAGCCGAGTAAAGGAGCAGAGGAGGACAAGATTTGCCTTTTAGGAAAAGCCAGCAGGGAATGAGGTGTAGGAGAGTTCCGGATGTGGGGAATGACAAAGGGAAGGCTCTGAGGGTGGCTGGTGCTGAGAGCATCTGACAGACAGTGTAAGGCCCATGCGGCTGGAGCACAGAACGCCAGGAGGAAATGGTAAGAGATGAAGAAAAAGAGGGAGACAGGATATAAATTAGGAACAGCCTTGTACACTGTGGAAATGGAGAGTTTATTCTAAACATGACAGGAGAGTATCGAAGCAATTTGAGCACAAGATGGACATGACGTTTCCTACATTCTAGAAGGATGACTACCTGCTGTTATGGACTTTAGGGGGCATCAGGGGAGGGCAAGAGAGGAAAGAGAAGAGTTAGGAGGCCCAGGGCACCAAGAGGAGATGGAAGGTTAACGGTGGCTTGGGCTGCAGCGGTGCTGGTGGAACCTGGATGCATGGTCCGATTCAAGAACGAGCTTCAAAGTTCGTGCCAACAGGATTAGGAGATGGATTTCATAGACGATGAGAGAGAGAGAGAGAGAGAAAGGAAGGAAGGAGGGAGGAGAGAAGGAAGGAACAAACGAATGAAGGGAAGGAAGAAAGAAAGAGGTCCAGGGTGATTTCAAGCCTTCATGCTAGAGGAACTAAGGGTTCCATCTAAGTAACAATATGTAAAAAAATAATGGCAGCTCCAGGTGCTTGGGTGGCTCATTCCATTGAGCGTCTGACTCTTGATTTCAGCTCAGGTGGTGATCTCAGGACTGTGAGATCAAGCCCTACACTGGGCTCCGTGCTCAGTGGGGAGTCTGCTTGAGATTCTCTCTCTCTCTCTCCCCTCCTCCGCCTCTTCCCCTGCTCATGCACTCTCTCGCTCTCTCTCTCTCTCTCCAATAAATATATGTCTTTAAAAAAAATAATGGAGCATGTCACAACACACATTCACACATCCACACACATTTTATTAAAGCGCTCATGGGCTCTGTGACTTAGGATCTGGCACTCAGTGCCTGCACATGTCTGGTAATGCTAAACATTGCTCCTAAGACTAATATCCTTCAGGCTCTCAGGGAAGCACTTCTCTCCAATTTCTTGCCCCATATCCTTGAGCTGTAAGCATATGAGTGTCCTGAAGGTATACAGATTTTGTGATTCCCAAGGCTGGAGAGGAACCCCTGCTTTCATCTGGGAGACACTGAGAAGAGGGCCTGAGCAGCGCATGTGCTCAGGTAACAGAGAGAGACAAATGAAGTTATTGCGTGTCCCCTCTTGCATGAAGAGTGTCATTTCCAGGCAGTCCTGAGAATCCGTTTTCCTGCTTCTCTTGATATTCCGATTTGTGGCCTGGGAGATATTCTTCCATTGCTCATGTTTCAACATTGTCATACATGGCTTCTGAAGAAAACAATTTGCAACATTTTAAAAATTCAGATCACTCTTAAATGTATATCTAGATCTAATTGATGCATGAGATAGACTACTGATTATTTATACCGGTAATTAGATGCCTACTGGGCACTAGATTTTTCAGTACTTTAACTTTTTTTTCTTTTTAAGATTTTATTTATCTATTTGACAGAGAGAGAGAAAGAGAGATCACAAGTAGGCAGAGAGGCAGGCAGAGAGAGAGGGGGAAGCAGACTCTCCACTGAGCAGAGATCCCGATGCGGGGCTCGATCTCAGGACCCTGAGATCATGACCTAAAGGCAGAGGCTTAACCCATTGAGGCACCCAGGTGCTTTTACATTTATAAAAATATTTTACATTTATAAAAATATTTAAAATATTTAAAAAATATTTTACATTTATAAAAATATTTAGTAAGATTTAATTAACTTTTCAAAATAATAAATTTAAATATATGAAACTTAGGAGAAAAGACAGAGTCCTACAAAGACAAGCCTTGAACTTTACAGTCATCAGCTTCATTTCCTTATCCATAGTCAATGCATCATGCGTATCTCAGTACCAATACATTGGTATGAACATTTTCAGGAGATGGAATCATTTTATGTTAATAATTTTTATTTAAACTATTGATATGCATTAATTTTCATATGTATTTCTTTTTTTTTAAAGATTTTATTTATTCATTTGACAGACAGAGATCACAAGTAGGCAGAGAGGCAGGCAGAGAGAGAGAGAGGAGGAAGCAGGTTCCCCGTTGAGCAGAGATCCCGATGTGGGGCTCGATCCCAGGACCCTGGGATCATGACCTGAGCCGAAGGCAGAGGCTTTAACCCACTGAGCCACCCAGGTGCCCTGTATTCATATGTATTTTACCTTCTAATTTTGTAATCAATTGGAAGTATTCAATTTTGTATCTACTAAATACATTCTACTGTTCAATCTTTTAGATCATAACTGACAAATGAAATGAATATCTTTATTATAATATAATAAGTGATTTTGCTGAAGTCAAGAAAAATCTATTTTGTAGAATAACTATATAAAATCATACAAAATAATATATAATAATGGTGAATTCTGTATATCTTTCTTATAACTCATCCAAATAAACAACTCATCCAAATTAAACAATGCTTATAAGTTAAACCTATATATTAAAGAATGTTTATTAATTAAAGAATGTTTAATAATGATTGATGAATTTAATTCAGACATCTTCAATATTTTGCCAACTTCCAGTCTTTAAAAATAATATTTTCTCATTGTTATTCTGTTATTATGGTGATATATTTGACAAGGGAGGAAGAGAGAACATATTTTATTTTATTGATTAGCTTGATTTATAACTCTTAAACATTTGGTCATTTGGCATGCAGGTCTCCATTCGTGCTCTTGCTTGGGTCCTATAAATGTCAGGGGCAGCCTTATTCAAAACACCAAGAGAACACCAAGAAGAGTATGATTAATTCCCAGAGGTCAGAGAATGTTCCACTGGGGAGACATATATCAGGGATAGTTAGGAGCTCATCAAGCAAAGTAAAAAGGGCATCTAGAGAGTGGGAACAGCACATGCAAAGCCGAGTAATCATGTATTGTGAAATGCAGTTAGCTTGACATGGTTAGACATGAGGGTAAGGGAATGGTTGGACATGAGCTAGAATAGAACCCAGGGAAAAACATCTAGAACCAATACACTTATCTCTTGTTGGCACTCATGATCTACTGCTTTTATATTTTATTTTATTAGTTTTTATTTATTTATTTGAGAGAGAGAGAGTACAAGCAGGAGTAGGAGCAGAGAGATTGGGAGAGGGAGAAGCAGGCTGCCAACTGAGCAGGGAGTCCGATGCAGGATTCAATCCCAGGACCCCAAGATCATGACCTGAGCTGAAGGCAGATGCTTAACCGACTGAGCCACCCAGGCACCCCTCATCTACAGCTTTTATTCATTTAGAGTGTCTTTCTGAGTTCTCACTATGCATCAGGCACCAGGCTAGATGCTGGAGGTACAACTACAAACCAGGCACCATTTCTGCTCTCCGGGAGTCTAAGTACTGAAAGTCCAGTGGGTCAAGGTGTTCTGTAAGTCACTGTGCAGGTAAGAAGCTTTTGTGTCTTAGGAAACACATATCTTTGCAAGCCTACCCAGCCCAGAATCTGAAACCAAATAAATACTCCATGAGTATTTGCTGAATTGAAGTGAAAAAAAAATTGCCGCCGGGATATTTGAATTTATTCTTAAGGACACATTACAGAAAGCACATTTGTGAACTATTTCCCAAGGTTTCAAGTCTGAGGGATGTTTGGAATCCATTGGCTAATGAGAAATGCTGTAACCGAGTCAAAGATTTACAAACAATAAAATATTATCAACGTTAAAATAATAAGTTATTATTACCAAGAGTAGCTGCCATCTACCAATCACTTAGTATATGCTGATCTCTGTGCTTAGTGCTCTGCGTGAATGATCTCTATGACTTCTTCATTCTTATGCCAACCCTATGACATAGATGGAGATACTGATGGGCAGCAAAATGAATTTACCTGCCCTGATACAACTAATTAGTAATAGACTAGAAGTTCAAACCCAGATCTGCCTGTATCCAGAAAGACTTGGAACGTGTCCCTTAACACACACACACACACACACACACACACACACACACATGCACGCACACACGCATATACATGGAGCAGACAGTGCTTTTAAAATAGTCCAAAGAGCTGTGATCACCCTCAAAATGCACCGCCTTGTGGTCTTATTCTCTCTTGGTGATTTTGTAAGATTTGGACAATGGCCACATCTATATGATAAACAGATGGAGTGTGGACCCTTTCCATCTGGCCCATCTCTAAAACAAGCTCAACTCAATCGACTAGTCCTGGGGTTTCTGTGGTGAGTGAAAGGATCCTCTAGCCAATATGGAAACATAGTCACTCAATTGATAGAGCTAAGAGACAAGGTTTCATTTGTGGGGTTCCTAAGTCCTGTTAATGAGAATCTATTGCCTTGTCAAGGAACCTGTTGAGAGACACAGGTTTTGTTTTGTTTTGGTTTTTGTTTGTTTGTTTGTTTTAATTAGAAGCATTTGCTTCTATCGAAAATGTTTAAAAGAATGTAAAAACTCAGATAGGGGAAAGAATTACTTCTCAGGTTACAAAAGCTTGATGAAGCTCTACAGATGAATCTTCGTTACTAAGAGCCAGAAGATGATTAGAGAGTTTACTGAAGAAAGATAAAGAGGTGGGCCACCATGTGCAGCTGTGCGAGTTGTTCACTGCATAAGGATTCCTGCTAGACTGGGTGAGACTAAACTTTAGCAAGCACTCTGTTTGCCAAATCAAGCACACTTGTGCAGGCTGTGTCTACCCAGGAGAAGAACTTCAAATCTGTGTAAATTTACCAAATGTACTGGTGGCAGCCCTGCCTTAGCTTCCTTCCATTTCAAGGGTGTTAGTGGTGACACCAGGTGTTCATTGCTATTCTTCCAAATCCCTCCCACAATGTGAAGCATTTGAGAAACCATATGGTTTAGGAGACTCTAGCTCTGAGCTACTGACCCAATTCTGTAGCCATTAGCCACATGAAGCTCTTGAGCATTTGGAATCTGGCTAATACAAACTGACACGTTCCAGGGGCACCTGGGTGGCTCAGTTAGTAAAGCATCTGCCTTCAGCTTGGGTCAAGATTCCAGGGTCCTGGGATCGAGCCCTACATTGGGCTCCCTGCTCAGCGGGGCACCTGCGTCTCCCATCTCCTTCCGCCCCTCTGCCAGCTTGTACTCTTTCTCTCTCTGTGTCAAACAAACAAATAAAATCTTTAAAAAAAATTGTCATGTTCCATTAAGGTAAAATACACCTCATATTTGGAAAACTTAGTATAGAAAAGAGTGTAAAATATTCATTAATAATTTTATACTGATTATGTGTTAAAAGTCACAATAATTAACATATTGAGTTAGAAATAATATATTATTAAAATTAATTTCATTTGTTTTTCTTTACTTTTTTAATGTGGCTGTAAGGAATTTTAAAATTACATGTTTGGCGTGAGGGGGTGGTGCCAGGTGGTGGTATAGGACCTCATCTCCTCTTATGGAATAATTCCCATTGAAAAAGAACAAAAATCTAGCTGAACAGTTGCCTCTGCAAGGGATAAAAGGGCCACACTGAGACAGACAGGAGAGTCAAAGATGTAGTCCTACCAACCCCCATTCCCCACCCCAGTACAGCAATCCACAATAGGGAGAGATCTCACAGACCCAGAGAAGTGAATGGGTTTTGCTCCACATCAGCCACCTCAACCCTTAGAAACTGTACTAGACAGACAAAGCCCCCAAAACATCATCTGGGAACCAGCACAAAGGCAGCAGATTGAGAGATAAGGGAATTCTATGTGAAGGTGATTCATTTGTTAGTCTTAAAGTACCTGATGGATGGGGCAGAAATCAGTTGGGATTTTCCTCAGGAATAGAGGTGCTAGTGAGTGCCTTCCCTCCCAACTTTGGTAGCACAGGCAGGCACAGATGGACACAAACTCACTAGAGCCAAACGCATGCCCCACTCCCAATGCTCTTCTTCACCATCATTAAAGCATGGGCCTGCCCAGCTCCTGGTATGTTTCCTGGCTTTGTTAAAACCACAGTCACCCCCACCCCTCCTACCCCAATACTCTCCAGCAGCTGAAGCCAGTGGATAACCTCAGAGCAGAGAGGGAATGCCCCTTGATCACCTGGCTCTGATGGCCAAACGGTCTTGTGTTCCTGGCTCCAGAGAACTGTAACAGTCAGAAAGACAGTTCTGGGAACCATATCCAGAGCATCACATAGATGGGAGACTAACATACATCTCCAGTCTTCAAGTGAAAAGGGCCCATTTAATTGTCCTGGAGCTTCAGCTTGAGGGATAAGCTTCAAGTTTGCCAAACACATAAAGGCTACATAGGGGCTTTCAGGGAACACAGGCAGGGAGATACCACCTAGTAGCTTGCTACAACTTCCCAGGGGAGCCCCAATTCTTGCAACATTCACCCAAGAGATGCCTCTAGATAGCTTAGTCTGAAGGTCAGCAGGGTCTACAATGGCAGCCCCATAGGACTGTATATATTGGGATACCTTAGAAGTTTCTGCCTGAGGATCTGTCTGGCAACCTGAACCCAGGTGCTGACTGAGATCTCTCCCTTCGCAACACTGACAAGTCCTGGCAGACCTGCCACCACTGGGGCCTATCAAGAATAAATAAAGTTAAAAATATGGAGGCAGCATAAATGAATGGGTAAAGAAGTTGTGGTGTGTGTGTGTATTACTTAGCCATTAAAAAGAATAAAATCTAAAATCTTGCCATCTGTAACAAAGTGGTTGTTGAAAGTATATTAAAGCAAAATAAGTCAGTCAGAGAAAGAAATACCATATGATTTCACTTGTATGTGGAATTTAAGAAACAAAACCAAAAAAAAAAAAAAAAGGAGAAAAAAGAGACAAACAAAGGAAAAACCAAAACCAGAATCTTAATTATAGGGAACAAACTTATCATTACCAGAGGGCAGGTGGTTAGGAGAAGGGTGACATAGGTGAAGTAGATTAAGAGTGCATTTACCTTGATGAGCACTGAGTAATGTATAGAATTATCAAATCACTGTATTGTACACCTGAAATTAATATAACACTGTATGTTAATTATACTAGAATTAAAAAATTTTTAAAAGAATAGATCAGACTATTTAAACAATCACAAACATTTGAGAGAAGACTAAGAGCTAGGGCAAGGTTGGAACAAGACAATCTCTTCAATAAATGGTGCTGGGAAAACTGGACAGCTATATGTAGAAGAATGAAACTCGACCATTCTCTTACACCGTACACAAAGATAAACTCAAAATGGATAAAAGATCTCAACGTGAGACAGGAATCCATCAGAATCCTAGTGGAGAACATAGGCAGTAATCTCTTCGATATCAGCCACAGCAACTTCTTTCAAGATATGTCTCCAAAGGCAAAGGAAACAAAAGCGAAAATAAACTTTTGGGACTTCATCAAATCAAAAGTTTCTGCACAGCAAAGGAAACAGTCAAAAAAACAAAGAGGCAACCCACGGAATGGGAAAAGATATTTGCAAATGACAGTACAGACAGTACAGACAAAAGGTTGATATCCAGGATCTATAATGAACTTCTCAAACTCAACACACATGAAACAGGCAAACATATCACAGAAACATAAACAGAAGATATGAACAGACACTTCTCCAATCAAGACATACAAATGGCTATCAGACACATGAAAAAGTGTTCATCATCACTAGCCCTCAGGGAGATTCAAATTAAAACCACATTGAGATATCACCTTACACCAGTTAGAATGGCCAAAATTAACAAAACAGGAAACAACATGTGTTGGAGGGGATGTGGAGAAAGGGGAACCCTCTTACACTGTTGGTGGGAATGCAAGTTGGTGCAGCCTCTTTGGAGAACAGTGTGGAGATTCCTCAAGAAATTAAAAATAGAACTTCCCTATGACCCTGCAATTGCGCTCCTGGGTATTTACCCCAAAGATATAGATGTTGTGAAAAGAAGGGCCATCTGTACCCCAATGTTTATAGCAGCAATGGCCACCATCGCCAAACTATGGAAAGAACCAAGATGCCCTTCAACGGACGAATGGATAAGGAAGATGTGGTCCATATACACTATGGAGTATTATGCCTCCATCAGAAAAGATGAATACCCAACTTTTGTAGCAACATGGATGGGACTGGAAGAGATTATGCTGAGTGAAATAAGTCAAGCAGAG